>NW_024070198.1:43573993-44115841 GCF_014754425.2 Oryx dammah
ACACACACACACACACACACACACACACACACACACACACTCATTTATACAGATTGAAAAGGAAGAAGTAAAACTATTTTTTATTCTCAGGACACATGCTTGTGTACATAGAAAATGATTCCCAAGGAATTTCCAAAAAGGTACTAGAACTAATCAATGATTTTAGTAAGATCCTCAATATAAAGTTAGTTTAAAACTCAGCGATATCTTTATGTACCAGCAATGAACAATTGGAAAGTAAAATTTTAAAACATCATTCACAGTACTATAAAATATGAATTATTTAGGAATGAATTTAATAAAATATGTGCAAGAGTTATGCACTTCAAAATATTGGTGGATAAATTGAAAGAAATACAGAAAAGGTGAGATGTAATATGTACATGAATTGGAAGATTGAATATTGTGAACAATTCCCCAAACTGGTCAACAGATTCAGCAGAATTCTAATCAAATTCTTAGAAGTTCTTTCTGTAGAAACTGATAATCTAAACTAAAATTTACATGGAAATTCAAAGGACCTAGAACAGCCAAAATAATTATTTAAGAAGAGCAAGTTTAGAGGATTCATACTACCTTATCTCAAGGTTTAATATAAAATCACAGTAAGGAAGGCAGTACAGTATTGGCATAAGAATAGACATATAGGCTAAGACTCTGATTTATGTGGTCAATTGTTTTGCACAAGGTAATTCAATGTGAACTGGTCTTTTCAAAGAACAATTGGATAGCCATAGGAAAACTGAACCCCAATCCTTATCTCTCACCATATTAAAAAATTAATGTAAAATAGATCATAGACATAACTGCAGGACTTTAAAACTATGAAGTCTCTGTAAGTCAATATCAGGAAAAACCTTTGTGACCATTGGTTTAAAAGATTTCTTAAAAAGCAAAGCAAAAACAAAATCACAAACCAACAAACAAAAAACCTTTTGCTCTTCAACAAAGTTAAGAAAGAAAAGGTTAAGCCACAGCTCAGCAGAACGTGTCTGTAAAACAAATATGACAAGGGGCTGGTGTTAAGAATATAGAGAGTACTCTTACAACTCAATTAATACTTTAAAAAAGATGAATAGCCCATTAAAAAAAGAGAACAAAAGATTTTAACAGAAATTTCATAAGAGGAGATCTATAAATGTCCAATAGGCAAATGGAAAGATGCTCACAGGAACAAACTTTTCTCTACTGCTGATGACAATAAAAAACCAGTGCAGCACTCTGAAAGACAGCTTGACAGCTTTATCAAAGTTACACACGCTTGCCAAACAACTCTAGCAATACTACTTATTGATGTCTATACAAAATGAAATATGTCTACACAAAGATGAGTACATGAGTATTTGTAGCAGCATTATTCATGATAGCCCCAAACTAGAAACAACCCAGATGTCTTCAAATGGTTAATGGATAAGCATATTGTTGTTTATCCGTCAATGAAATATTACTCAGCAGTGAAAAGGAACAAGTTACTGATACAATACAGATTTATCTCAAAAGTATCATGCGAAATGAAAGAAGCCAAACAAGAAGACTATAGGCTGACAATTCAATTTATATAAAATTCTAGAAAAGATGAAACTATAGTAACACCAAATAGGTTGTCAGGGTTGGGGGAAGGGATTGACTGTAGCAGAGAACTCTGGAGTGATGAAACCATTCCATGTTGTGATTGTGGTGGAGGTTATGTGACAGTGTACATTTGCCCAAACTCATCCTACTGTGTATGTAACATGGGTGAATGTTACTGTATGTAAATTATGCTCCCCAAATGTGTCCCCGCAAAAAAGCAAGAATAATTTCTGGACACATATGGACTTTAACAGGAAATTTGCAAAAAAAAAAAAAATTACATGGTCTTCTACCTTGTACGTACATAGTCTATCCCGAAGGAAGCAGTAAGCTGATACCTGCTTAAGATTAAACAACACCAGGCAGAGTTTATGAATCTTATCATTGTGGGGGATATCAGAGGGCTTTTGCCGTGGATACTCCCCTGTGCAGTAAGCGTGGCTGTCTTTTCCCTTTCTCCTCCACTAGCTTCAAATCTCAGAGACCTTGACTCATAGTGAGTTGTACACCTGCAATCTTTCCCCCCTTGTCTAGCACACTTTCAAGCAGGACCAACCCAATGAGACTATTTTATTTTCACAATTTACCAATGGGGGTTTGAACTTCCCTGATATCTGGCTTCACTGCCGATTCCTCCTTCTCTACTCCACCCTTAATGCCTCCATCGTCTCTCATTCCCTTCCTTTTCTTCCCTGAAAATCAATGAAGCAAAGCTTATGACCATCTTCTGTGAAATAACTGTGCACATGCTCGAGGTGTGATCATCCACTCCCACGCCACCCTTGCACACCAAGCTCTTCGTGTTTGCTCTTTTCTTATTTCCCCATTATTTCTCCCCAGAGAAAGGCACCCTGGGCCTCTGATTGAGAGTGCACTGTGGGAAAAGTAATTGTTTCCCAGGAGTTCAGGATCTTGTGTTCCAGGAAGTAGGGGAATGGGTTCTGATACCGATTTACTGTACATCCTCGGGGCAGGTAGCCTCTCTGAAGCTCAGTCTCTTCATCTGATTATTGAGCATCATAATATTTATGAAGGGTGCTGCTGATGAGCAGATGTTCACTAAATTTCCTCCCCCACTCTTGTTCCCCAATCCAGAAACCTGCCAGCTCCCCTCATACCTTGGAAAGTGTCCCTTGGCAAGTACTATGACTGAACTCCACTTATCTGGGTGATTAAGATATTGCTTAGACACTATATTTTTGAAAATTAATGAAGCAAGATAATAATACCTAGTATTGATATAGTCTTTGGTCTGTTATCTTAATTATGCTTTATGAAGCTACTATAAAAATGTTAAGTAAGATTACTGCAAGTTAATTAATATTTATTATACTCCTGGAAGCAAAGTAGAGCCTTTATAAATCAGGTACAGTGAACTAAATAAATTTCTCCCTGAATTTGCAGGTCCATGGATGCTGTTGATTTGCAGCTAAATTAACCCTCAATTTTCAGCCAGCACCGCTGAAACCAGCAGGGACTCCCATGTATGAGACCTAGTGTGAGCTAAGAACCGAGAAGAAAGAACTAAAAAGTCGTCGAGGACCTGTAGCCCATTTGAAAGTACACGGCTTGAGATAATGCCTGCAAAATGATAATAACAGTCCTTTTCCCCCTTTTATCTCCCACTTTTCTTTTAGTCTTGTCACCAATTTCCCAGTTTGATGTCTTTCCATTAGGGTATACTTATTCTTTCAGGGGAAGGGGAAGGAGGGGGTGGCAGGAGTAGGGAGGGAATAAAAGGTGTGAAAGCACTGAACTAAAGTAGCTATTGACTTGCCAGTCAGACTAGGATTCTGCGCTGCATCACTGTCCCATTTACCTGTCTGTGCTTCCGGCTACGTGGCCTGGTGGTGTTTGTGATTTGGTGACTCAGTCAGTAGTCATATTTGGTGTCCGCGTGTGCTTTACTTTACATGGTCTTATTGATGCCTTTGGTTTCTCCAGTGGTCATATATGGATGTGAGAGTTGGACCATAAAGAGAGCTGAGTGCCGACGAATTGATGCTTTTGAACTGTGGTGTTGGAGAAGACTCTTGAGAGTCCCTTGGACTGCAAGGAGATCCAACCAGTCCACCCTAAAGGAAATCAGTCCTGAATATTCATTGGAAAGACTGATGCTGAAGCTGAAGCTTTAATACTTTGGCCACCTGATATGAAAAACGGACTCCTTAGAAGACTCTGATGTTGGGAAAGATTGAAGGCAGGACGAGAAGGGGACGACAGAGCATGAGATGGTTGGATGGCATCACCAACTCGATGGACATGAGTTTGAGCAAGCTCCGGGAGTTGGTGATGGGCAGGGAGGCCTGGCGTGCTGCAGTCCATGGGGTCGCAGAGTCGGACACGACTGAGTGACTGAACTGAACTGATAGGTGCCTTTAATAAAGCTAAGCATGCTTTACAAATTAGCCTTTCTCATCATCACAAATTTGTTATTCATGTTTATTTCAGAATTGGTTTACATTTAAATATTTAATGGAATAGTGACCAATTTGAGGACAGAGGGGTTGATTACCTTGTATCTAAAAGCCTACCCTGGACTCCCTTGGTGGTCTAGTGGTAAAGAATCTGCCTGCTAATGCAGAGGACATGGGTTCGATCCCTGGTCTGAAAAGATTCCACATGCCCCAGGGCAACTAAGTCTGTGTGCTGCAACTGCTGAGCCCTTTCTCCACAACAAGAGAACCACCACAACGAGAAGCCTGCATACCATAACTAGAGAGTAGCCCCTGCTTGCAGCAACTAGAGAAAGCTGGTGTGCACAAATGAAGACCTAGGGCAGCCAAAGTAAATAAATAAATTAATTAATTTAACAAAACCCTACCCTACACCCAGAATAGACAGGTGTGTGTATGTATACTTATATACATAGGTAGTTCATTTATAAATATTTACAAAGCACCATATGTACAAACCATATTTTGAGCACTTGTTTAGATGCTGAGGTTTACCTGCAGTGTGATATCGGGGAAGGAATGTGGCATCTCGTAGAGCAGCCCTGAGAGCAGGTCCTGCCTCTAACACTCACTAACAGTGCGGCGTTGGAAAGTCACTGCGTTCTCTTGCTGTCTAGTATCCTCTCCTTTAAAATGAGGACCGCAACAATACAACAGCAATAAGCCCACCCATCCCTCTGGCCTGATACCTTATTGTATTTTCCAGGCACAACACCCATGTGTTTGACAGCTGCAAAATTCTGCCCAAGCCTAGTTATTGCTTCCAGATTTTATGAAAATCTATTTTATGGATATCCAGACTCTCAGACTAGAACTGAATTGCATTTGACCTGAACAAAACAAAATTTCTCTAATGATTTTAAAAGACATAAATTCCATGCTTTTCTAAGATAAGTTTCTATGTCACATCTACTGCTGTTAGTTGCTAAATCCTGTCTGACTCTGCGACTCTAGGAACTGTAGCCTGCCAGGCTCCTCTGTCCATGGGCTTCTCCAGGCAAGAATAGTGTAGGGGGCTGCCATTTCCTTCTCCAGGGGATCCTCCTGACTCAGGGACTGAACCTGCCTCTCCTGTATCACAGGCGGATTCTTTACCGCTGAGCCACCAGGGAAGCCCTCACGTCTATTAGAGTGACTATTATAACAAAAATGTTTAAGCCCAGAAAACAACAAATTTTGGCAAGAAATTTGAGAAATTGGAACTCTTGTGCATTGCTGGTGGGAATATAAAATGATGCAGCTGCTGTGAAAAAGAGTATGGAAAAGAGTATTAAAGGGTATTCTTTAAATGTAAATTTTAATGTAAAATTACCATATGATCCAGCAATTCCAATTCTGCATATATATCCGAAAGAACTGAAAGTAAGGACTTGAACAGATTCTTATAAACCAATGATCATAAGAGCATTGTTCACACTAGCCAAAACATGGAAACGAATACACAAAATGTGTTCTCTCCATATGATGAAATGTAATTCAGCCTGAAGTTCTGACACCAGCTACAACATGGATGAGACTGGGGGACATTATTCAAAATGGAAATAGGCAGATGTAAAAGGACAAATATTCTGATTCCACTTTTGGAGTTACCTGGAACAGTAAAATTCCAAGAGACAGAAAGTAAAACAGAGGCTACTGGGGAGCAGGGGAAGAGACTTCTGTGATGGGTACAGAGACTCAGTTTGGGAGAATGAAAAGTTCTGGAGATGGATAATGGTGATGCTTGCACAATAGCGTGCAGATTTAGTTCTTAACATTTTAAACTGCTTAAAATGTAAAATTTGTGTTGTGTAGACTTTAGCACAGTAAAAAAATTTCCCATGCTTCTCCCCACCCCCAGTCCAGCTACTCTGATTTAACCATCAGTCCTTTAAACACTAAATTTCAAAGTTACCCAGCATGGAAGGCCCAGTCGCAACCAGTTACCATCAGGAATTACTAGGCTGTGACCTTGGTTGTATAGCCTGATCCCCACCCTCAAGTTGTGAAACGCTTTCTCTCAGCTGTGGTAGCTCTTATTTTAAAGTACAGTATTGGGGTCAAGATTTCCTATAGTACTCAGCTCAGTTCAGTCATTCAGTCATGTCCAACTCTTTGCAACCCCATGAACTGTAGCACGCCAGGCCTCCCTGTCCATCACCAACTCCTGGAGTCCACCCAAACCCGTGTTCATTGAGTTGGTGATGCCATCCAAGCATCTCATCCTCTATCGTCCCCTTCTCTTTCTGCCCTCAATCTTTCCCAGCATCAGGGTCTTTTCAAATGAGTCAGCTCTCCACATCAGGTGGCCAAAGGATTGGAGTTTCAGCCACCAGGGAAGTCCTCATTTTATTTTGCTGTTGGATTTGGTATTGTTGGGTGGCGGCGGCTTTCCTTTTGTGTTTTCATCCTCGTTTTGCTTTCTTTCACAGCAAAGCACTTTGCACTATATGGTCACAGCTTCATTTCCATCACTGTCCTTTCTCACCCTCGGGCATGTCGGACTCTTTGCGACCCCATGGACTGTAGCCCATCAGGCTCCTCTGTCCGTGGGATTCTCCAGGCAAGAAGACTGGTGTGAGTTGTCATTCCCTTCTCCAGGGGATCTTCCCAACCCAGGGACTGAACCCGGGTCTCCCACATTGCAGGCAGATTCTTTACCACCTGAGCCACCAGGGAAGCCCTTCTCACCCTCAGTTGGGCTAATTTATCATGCACTACTTACAACATAACCTTCCTCCTGCATCATACTTTCAGGCAATCCTACATCTGCCCTGGTTTTCTTCCAAGGAACCTGTAACTCACCAACCACCCCACATCTGCACTGTTAGCTCTCCTCCTACCAGAAGGCTCTGTCTCCCCCGAACCCAGACCTGTTCCACGATAGGTCCCCATTCACCTCAGGGAATGAAGCACTTACTCATTCCTCGGTACCTTTTCTTCCATTTCCGCCTCTGCCCTGGAAGAGTGCTTTCCCAACACTGTTCACTCAGGTCAAATGCATCACAACCTGCGTGTGTATCAGGTGTCTTTTCTCTCCTCCTGTCAAGAAGTTCTTGCATCCAGCCTCTTCTCTAGTTCATTTTCATTTCCCTTTGCTGGTGCTAACTCTTTACATAATGTTTCTAAATAGGAATTGGAAATTTAAGAATGTTTCTATGTTCTTTTTTTCCCCTCAAATGATATCGTAGCATGAGAAACATCTGATTCCCAAGAAAACATCCGAGTTTCATGACGGCTCTTCTCCACTGTTGGTCTAATTTCAGTGTCTTTTCATCACCTTGGCATTTAGTCACGTCAGCCTTATTGTTCCATGAGATAATTTCAATCTCTGCCCTGCCTTTTAATTGGCTCTGGTCTCCAGCAGCCTCCATGGGACGGTGGACTTGAACGTGGTGGTCTCCTATGCCCCAGGCAAGGAGGCAGCTCAGGATGGCAGTTCAAAACGTGGCTCTGAGCCAGACATGCAGGTCTGGACCCTCCGTCCACCATTGCTGCACCTTGGTCAGCTTTGGGAACTTGGTGGGTAACTCCACCTCCGTAAGCCTCTGCTTCCTCATCTGTAACATGGAGGGGTGTCATAGCATCTTCCTCGCTGTGGGAATGGGTGAGCTGATACACACAAAGTCTGGGCCACGTGGTGATAATCACCCAGCATCTAGACTGCTTGCTCCTGGGGCAGGACCTCACTTTCCCCATCTTGCCCCTGGGCCCCACACCCAGCCTGGCTAGTACAGAGTCTCATGTGAATGGGAGCGGGTGGAGGACCAAGACAGGCAATGCTCTCATGGTGCCACGCCTGCCCGACTTCCAGGCCCCCGCTGGCAGGCACCTCATGCATGAGCCCACACTAGAGACACACACACCCTTATCCTGCAGCCTCTTCTCTTCGGTTCTGGCATGCTCTTCACATCAGGCTTCATGTTTCTTCTCAGTTTGGAGAGCCTCATGCTTTTCTATTGTCTCACCCCAACAAAGCTTGCCCCATCCTGCCTGATTCCCACCCCAGGCCCCAATTCTGGCTCACCCAGTCCCCTAAGAAGAAGTGCGTACCTCTTCTCTCAGTTCAGTTCAGTCGCTCAGTTGTCTCAGACTCTTTGCAACCCCATGGACTGCAGCATGCAAGACCTCCCTGGTCATCATCAACTCCCAGAGCCTACTCAAACTCATGTCCATTGAGTCGGTGATGAAATCCAACCATCTCATCCTCTGTCACCCCCTTCTCCTCCCACCCTCAATCTCTCCCAGCATCAAGGTCTTTTCAAATGAGTCAGTTCTTCGCATCAGGTGGCCAGAGTATTGGAGTTTCAGCTTCAGCCTCAGTCCTTCCAATGAATATTCAGGATTGATTTCCTTTAGGATGGACTGGTTGGATCTCCTTGCAGTCCAAGGGACTCTCAAGGGTCTTCTCCAACACCACAGTTCAAAAGCATCAATTCTTCGGTGCTCAGCTTTCTTTATAGTCCAACTCTCACATCCATACATGACTACCTCTTCTCTCACCTCTTTCATAACCCTGGGTCTCTCTCCCGGAAGGAGATCTGCGCTCAGCTTGGCTCAAACTGTTTGCAGACCATGTCAGCCTTTATAACGAAAAGCCTGTGCACTGTTATAATCTGATTTTTAAGAACACGACGGTTTCCAGTCTTGGAGGGAAGGCTTTTCCAATTTTAAAATGTGCCTCAGACACTGCCCTTCCTGTTAAGGTCACACCAGAGTGCAGGCTCTGGCGCTGGAAGCCTCAGTTTGAATCCAGCTCTTTAGCTGTGTAACCCTGTGCAAATGACGGAGCCTCTCTGTGTGTCATCTGTACAATGAGGATAACAGCTTTTATATCTCACAGGGTTGTCATGGGGATTAAATGAGATAACACTGATATGAGGCTTAGTGTTTAGAAGGTAGTAAGGTTCCCAATGACTATTTCTATGAGAGGCCTACCACCAGGAGCAAGTCTTCCCATGCTTTCTAATTTCTAGTTTTAGCCCGGTTGAGCCACCTGGAATTGTGAGGAGACGTTCCCATCCAGTTCCTACCCTGGTCTGCACTCACACCCCTCCTCCCGTCCTGCAGTGCCCGCTGGGGCATTCCACGGACTGGGCAGCACTTTGTCAGGAGTCAGAGATGCTTCCTCCTGGCATCCAGGGCAGGTGAGCAGCTCGGCTGAAATCTGTCCTCCTATCTCAGTGTCTCCAGCAACGGCCACTCTTGGTTCCTCAACGGTCACTCTGAGCCAGCCCAGGGCCAGTGGCACAAAGGGACTCTGAACCGGTAACATGTGGTGATGACAGATACATACATGAAACCTCCGAAATCAACACACAAGCTCAGCGAGAGGGAGGTGTGGGCCCTGGGGGAGGTCGCAACCCGCCTGGGGTAGGAGGCAGGGCAAGTGGAGCCACAGAGGGCCCCCCGGGAGGGAGTGATGCTGAGGGGGGCCCCTGAGGCTGAGGAGGGTGGGCTGGGGGCCGGATGGGTGTTCCAGGCAGGGGGAAGGATCCGAGGGATACCCAGACCGAGGTGCCGCTGAGTGCTGCTGGGGTGTGAGGGACAGAACGCTATGACTCCAGCAAAATCCCAGCTTAACGGCTAAGAAAAGCCTCCTGGAGAACACAGCTTGATCCTTGGGCCCAGGCAGCCTCCTCAATAAGGAAGATCCCCCCAATAAACTTACCTCCCCAAATTGCTGGCTTCCTGCCCAGGGCAGAACCTGCCCAGTGTCACACCACATGGAATGAGACGGGTCCAGAGCGGCCTTTCCCTGTGAGGGTCTCCCCTCCCCACCGTCCTGTGGGCACCAACCTGACCCACCATTGCCCACTTTGCTCCACGCTGCCCTTCCTTACTGCCTGCGGAGCCCAGGGTACTCCCTCTGCGGAAGCTCTGTCTACACTCGGAATTCTTGCCTGTCCTGCCAACCCTGGGCACCAGAATCCTGACTGCAGGGCCCACTGCTGTATATCAGGAGCAGACATGAATGTCTGTGTGGGTGTGTGTGTAATGCTACTTGCACTAATTTCATCAGAACTTTATATAAAGAAAACCAAAGGATGAGTTGAAATATCATGTAGGCACCTCGAAGTCACAGTCTTTCTCTGTAAACAGGTCCTCTTTCAGGGCCGCCTGTTTCCATAAACTGTTGCAGCAGCCAAGCCTGCCAGAGCCGTCCTTACCATGGCCTCTCCCGTCCACTACCAAGTCCTGCCCACCCTACCTCCCAGGTGTCCACTCAATCCAGGCACATCTCTTTCTGTCTCTCCCTCCAAACCCTCAGTCCGAGCTACCACCAATACCTTCCTGGACTCCTAAAAAAGCCTTCTGACTGGGCCACCCTCACGCCATCTGGAACATCCCCAACCTATGCTCCAGCCAAATCCAGGGTGACTGCTTTCAAGCTAGAAATCTGGTCGTGTCTTCACCATCCACTCCCGTCTCCGCCTCCCTGTGCTCCCAGGATGGAGATCCTAGCTTCCTTCTTCCATTTGCTTCCATACGGGCTTCCCCTCTCCCCTCTCCTCCCCCATCTCGCGGGATGCTGCTCACCTTTGACCTGGGAGCTTCCTCACGCTCACTTCCACTCCCATGCACCCTTGCGCATTCAGTCCACGAGGAGTTCCCTCTGGGACACCACCAGTGACCTCGGGTGCCTGGTCGCCTGTCCTGGGAGCCCCGGTCCCATCCAGCCCTCACCAGGGTTTCGTCTCTACAATCAGCAGCGTCACTGTTTCTGTCTCTGCCACCAGCTTGCAGCCTCTCCGAGGAGGGTTTTTGTTCCCCTCAGTCTCCCCAGGTCCTAGGACAGGAGTAGAAATGCAATATAAATTAATGAATTCCTCATTACTAATTTAGAGGCCATCAAGCTGAGTCCTACCAGTGGGCTCCTGAAGTGTGGAATTTAATGCCAAATCCCCATGTAATTTTAAACATTTCTTTCACTAAAATTTGGGGAGAAATGTCATCATGAGAGCCACATGGGGAGGGTACCTCTTGCATATATTTGCAGAAGTGGAGATGTGTGTAAAATGACTTTCTCAGGAAAAAAATCTCAGACTGTTAATATGAACCCAAGGTTAAAGTGAAAAGTTATTTCCCTGGTGGGTTGCACTGAGCAGGAGAGAAACACGTGAGGGGAGAGTATCACCTCACAGACCTCTGAGCTCTTGATGACTTTGGAGGAAGGAAAAGAAACTTCTCAGAGCAGGCAGGAGTGAGACAGGAGATGTGTCTGCACTGACTGCTCTAACGGATTCATTTGCGATTATAAGGTGGTGCGACACAGACGTGGAATTCACCGTATCGATCATTAGGGAGCTAATGAGAAAACATCATACACATATCACCTGAAAGCTGCAAAGGAAAGAATCGCTGTATCACTGGAAGGAGCTAGAAATGGAGTAATCAACATCAACAAAATCTATTGTTCCCAGGTTGCAAAACTGAGGGATTATTTCTACCACAAGTCAGAATGAAACCTGTTTACATTTGTCAGCAAAATGATCACATTTTACACCATTATCATTTGGCAAGACGGAGCACCCTCCATTAGCTAATCTGCAGATGTCCCAGCCACGGATTCGGGAAAACAAAGAGCCTGGCAGTGCTGACTGGTCCCCACCGAGCCGAAAGGATGAGTGAGGGCTGCCTCTGGGTCACGGCTCAGGTAAGGCGGCAGCCGGGTGGGCAAAACAGAACAGTCCATTGAAACAATTCAGGATCTTGTGGCTGCTGGGAAAAATGTCACCACGATGCATTACATGTCAGATGGTACCCAGGCGGCGACTGCTGGCACATTAAGATATGCATGGGGTGGCCATAAAAGGCTTGGGACATAGCGGTAAATAAAATAAACACCCCTTGTTAACTTATGTTGCAAGGATGGAGGGTAGGCTCCATGTATTTGGCTCTAAACATGGCTGCTGAGGGCTTCCTGGGTGGTTCAGCAGTAAAGAATCCGCCTGCAATGCAGAAGAGGCAGGAGAGAGCATGGGTTTGATCCCTGGGAAGATCCTTTGGAGGAGGGCATGGCAGCCCACTCCAGGATTCTTGCCTTGGAGAAGCCCATGGTAGAGGAGCCCAGCGGGCTAGAGTCCCTAGCGTCGCACAGAGTTGGACATGACTGAGCGACTGAGCCCGCACGCATGGCTGCTTCAGCCGCCAGTGCTAACTTAGCTGGGACCCCTCCCCACCCTCTGCCCTGGCTTTCTCCTGGGCATGTAGCCACTTGACGGTGTCCTCTGGTTTCAGTTCTTCCTGGTGGAAACTAGCTAATGATTTTTCCTAGCTTCACCTGCTCTCCACTCCCAGCTGTCCTTTTGGACTCAAAACTCATTGGCCACCTAGGAAATAAGGCTCATAGGGGCCACCCACCTGATGGCCAGTGGACACTCTCCCCAGGGAGAGAAGCCCTCACAAGATGCTCCAAGCCAAACCTGCCTGGTGTGGGGACAGATG
Organism: Oryx dammah; assembly: GCF_014754425.2. Classification (NCBI taxonomy): domain Eukaryota; kingdom Metazoa; phylum Chordata; class Mammalia; order Artiodactyla; family Bovidae; genus Oryx; species Oryx dammah. Next base: position 43,586,449 of record NW_024070198.1, read on the forward strand.
CGGCTGAACGGTGAGCAGTGCACCCCACACAGGAGATGCGCCTTGCGATTTGCTGGAAATTCTCTGAAGATCCATCAACAGTGCTGAGACTGAAAACCAACAGGTGGTCCCCAAATTTTCCTTGATAAATGGGTTTGTGGATTTGTAGACAAGTGGATCTAAGAAAATATTTTGAAATAGAAACACTGCAAGATGTATGAAGAAAGAACCATAGCTCAGGATCTGTGCTGATACACAGGTATTTATGGAACAAACGGATGAATGAAAGACGGAATCCTCATTCCAAGGACAGACGTGTTACCACGGAGTAAGGTAAAGCATTCCTGCTTATTCCTCAGACTGTTCTTCTTAGCAGAAACATGATAACCAATCCACACAAAGCAAATACATATAAGGCTCTGGGAGCAGGTATTTTTATGCAAAAAGATGAGCAACTGTGGAAATGAAGAGCCATCAAAGCAAACAACCTTTATTCAGCCAACATAGCCATTTAATCTGCACTAGCGGGGCAGCTTACCATTGTCATGGTTGGCTAGAATCCAAACTGGAATCTTCTAGCCCAGAAGACTCCACTAATGGATTTTCCAGTGTGACCCCTGCTACCATGATAATACATCAGATTGGCCTGAACTTCAGACAATGGCATCACTATTCGGCATTTGCATGGTGCTTTGAAAAAGTACTTCTATCCATTATTTCACGTGCACACACAGTATCTCTGGAGGAGAGTGAGGCGGATATTTTTCTCTGTAAAGATGAAAAACCGACACTCTGGGAAGCTCCTCTTGCCCTCAGTGGCCCAGGGGTCAACAGTGAGCCAGACAGAAGCCCCACCAACCCCACCCCACCCCTCTTCTCAGTTCAGACTGAGTTACAGCATGTGGGTAGCTAGATATGAATAGAGAAAGGAGAGCATGGGCCAAATGGCAGGAGAGCATGCATCTTATAAACAGCAAGTGTCCATGGGCAGACAAAGGAAAGCGGGGACCTCCAGACTGATAGGAAACCATATATTTTGGGGTGATGAGTGTCCTGGAGGCAGACAAAGAAAGGTAGGAAAAGGTATTCATCTCCAGCGTCTGAAAGTAGCCTGTTGCTCATTATGCTTTCATTACAATAAAGTTAGCCTTGCAGATAGGAAGTACCTATCATACACCAAGGCCGTAACACTTCTGATCAAAGCTAAATAAGGACCAAAAGCTCCCTTCCCTAGAACCTCATGCATGCACGCTCAGTCGTGTCTGACCCTTTGAGACCCCATGGACTGTAGCCCACCAGTTTCCTCTGTCCACGGGATTTCCCAAGCAAGAAGTCTGGAGTGAGTTGCCGTTTCCTCCTCCAGGGGAGCTCCCCGCCCCAGGGCTCAAACCTGCATCTCCTGCTTTGGCAGGTGAGTTCCTTACCACTAGCGCCACCTGGGAAGCCTTCCCTGGAACGTCGGCTAGTGTCTACTCAGCCGCTGAGGTCAGGGAAGCGGAGAGCACTCAGCATGGGATGACCTTGGGTGGGCCCTGCCGGGATGTGCTGATCATCGTATAACTTCTTTGCGCGGCTCTTGCTTCTGCCTCACAAAGCCCTGGAGGGCCACCAGGAAGGGCAGGGTGCTAACTGGGGACATGATGCGGAGGGATGAGGCTTCCAGATGCTGGCGGTTCCCGGCACTGAAGAGGAGCTCCGCTGTGGGAGAGCGGCTGTCACAGGTTACTTTGCTGTGCCCAGGGCTGAGGGTGCTCTGCAGCACGAAGAGGCTCTCCTCCACTCTGCAGGATAATTACTTCAATTTCCTTCACTCACATGGATGTTTAATTTTATAACATTGTTATTGGACCCAGGGAAAAAAATCCCCTCAGAGCCCATTATTAACATCCTGAAAATGGCAAGCATCATCTCAGAACAAATAGCTAAAATAATATTTTGCCGGGGTTTTATTTTTACGTTGTGAAGGGGGCATGCTGAGCCGCCTTTTGGAGTTCGGTGTTTTAGAACCAAGTGCTTAAGAAACAAAGGAAACTGAACAGAATGGGATGGGAGATGCGGGGGGTGGGGACTTCATTCCTCCCACAACCTTGGAGTACAGTCATCACACCCCTGCAGAGAAAGGGGCAGAGCAGACTGGGGCCGAGGTGAGACCTGCCCCCCCGAGGAGGTCCCAGCTTCCCGCATGGTGCCTGGGGCTCCCGTGTGATGGTTTGGACCCCGGGCTGTTCCCCACCCATTCTGCCTCTTGCATCTGCAAGCTCAGAATTTGGCATCTCTCAGTTATAGACCCAGGAGATGTGGGTTCATTCCCTGGGTCGAGAAGATTCCCCGGAGGAGGGAAGGACAGTTTGCTCCAGTACTCTCGCCTGGGAAATCCCATGGACAGAGGTGTCAGGTGGGCTACAGATGGAAGCGTCATCTGTGTTACAGCTGCTCCCCATCGATTGCGTCTTCTTTATTGACAGGCTGGCTCTTTACCACTAGCACCACCTGGGAAGCCCCTGGGTTTCCTGCTCCTTGGGTTGGGAAGATCCCCTGGAGAAGGAAATCACAACCCACTCCAGTATTCTTGCCTGGAAAGTTCCATGGACAGAGGAGGAGGCTGGTAGGCTACAGTCCATGGGGTCACAAAGAGTCAGACATGACTGAGCGACTAAGCACACCCCCTCACTTGCATTACTGCCTACGCATCTCCTCTTGTGAGATCACTGGTGGCATCAGGTTCTCATAGGAGCTCGGACCCCACTGAGAACTGTATGTGAGGGATCCAGGGATCGCGCTCCTTATGAGAATCCAGTGCCTGATGATCTCAGGTGCAGCTGATGCAGTGATGCTGGTGAGCGGCTGCAAATGCAAATTATCTTTAGCAAAGAGTTTGACCGCACAGAGACGGTAACACAGCAGCTGCTTGCAGACGCACATCAAAGCCCGGTCAGTGAATGGCAAGTGACAATTTTATAATTATTTCATTATATACGACACTGAAATAATAATAGAAATAAGAAAGAAAGTCTCTCAGTAGGGACTGTTGCCTACCAGGCTCCTCCGTCCATGGGATTTTCCAGGCAAGAGTACTAGAGTCGGTTGCCATTTCCTTCTCCAGGGGATCTTCCTGACCCAGGGATTGAACCTGGGTCTCCCAAATTGTAAGCAGACGCTTTACCATCTGAGCCAACAGGGAAGCGACACAATAGAAATAAAGTGCACAATAAATGCAGTGCACTTGAAACACCCCGAAACCACCCCTCCCACCCCCATCTTCCACAAAACGGGTCCCTGGTGCCAAAAAGCTTGGGACTGCTGCTGTGATGCACGGCACTCTCAGTTACAGCTGGGCTGAGCATCTACCCACACTGGGCCTACCAGCTGGCTATTGGTTTGGGATGCTTTCCTCAATACCCAGACTAAGAGTTTGGTTCAGGCTTACCCCAGAGCTGGCGACAACTTGGTTCACAAACCATCCTGAAAACAGAGACAGTGACAGTGGTTTCCTTCTGCCCTAGTCCCCTTACTTCCAGGCACTCATGGCTTCGCTCATTACCTGTCACCAATCACCGAGGATTTGTCAAGGGGCTTCCGGGGCCTACCTTTGCCCCAGCACCTGTGAGCCCCCCAGGGCTGCACACTTGACTGGCGTGGCATCATCTTGAGGACAGGCATTTAATAATTTACTGGTACAGGAAGCACTCACTCTGAGACTTATTCAGAAACATGTTTTAAGGCTATAATCCAGAAATGTAATGTAAACTTGAAATATACACTGCTGCTGCTGCTGCTAAGTCGCCTCAGTCGTGTCCGACTCTGTGCGACCCCATAGACAGCAGCCCACCAGGCTCCCCCGTCCCTGGGATTCTCCAGGCAAGAACACTGGAGTGAGTTGCCATTTCCTTCTCCAATGCATGAAAATAAAAAGTGAAAGTGAAGTTGCTCAGTCGTGTCCGACTCTTAGCGACCCCATGGACTGCAGCCTACTAGGCTCTTCTGTCCATAGGATTTTCCGGGCAAGAGTGCTGGAGTGGGGTGCCATTGCCTTCTCCTGAAATATACACCAAACAGTGCAATTTGAACAAGGCTGCAATGTGTTGAATTTGGGGATCAATGTTGACATTGATCTTAGAATTCCAGTCCCCCCCCCGCCCATGGCTCAGATGATAAAGAATCTGCCTGCAGTGCAAGAGACCTGGGTTTGATCCATGGGTTGGAAAGATCCCCTGGAGAAGGGAATGGCTACCCACTCCAGTATTCTTGCCTGGAGAATCCCATGGACAGAGGAGCCTGGTGGGCTACAGTCCATAGGGTTGAAAAGAGTTGGACATGCAGAAAGACTAACACAGTCACCCCCAAAATGCCTGAGTTGTGGGTTGGACGAACTGGAACCTCCTATGGATGCAGAAAGCTGGGCCTAGAAGAACCTCTTGCAAGCAGAGGCCGAGAGAAAAGGACTGCGCTGACCTGCAGCGGGAACATGCATGCTAATGCAGATGCTGATTTTAATTATACCTTCTGTGTTAGGTACTAATACGTTAGATCCTGAGCTAAACAGTCCCCTCTGGAGAAACTCCCCTCCCTTCTCGCCAGCCTCCTCCCCGCCTCCCACTCTCCCATCCCCAAAGCCTCTTCCACACATGCTTCAAGCTTTATTTCATCCACTTAATGCACTCTGCTCTGTGCTCAGGTACTTAAAATCTCCCATTACTATCACTCTGGCTCTTTTACGGCTTTTTTTATTTGCTCTATCATTTCACAGTCCAGTTGCTCTTTTCGGTCAGGTGGACTATAAAATACTCCGATAACAAGTTCACACCAGGAGCCCATGACGGGCTCAATCCATAATGACCGCAGACTCTTCTATTATTTGCGTGTCCCAGATCAACACTTTGCGAAGGCTGCACATTCTCGTCCTATCCGGAGAGCTGACTTCCTCACTCCTCTGTCAGTTGCTCTGAGGGTATCTCCTTTCCTACGAACAATTTTTCTTTTAAATAATCCAGCCTTACTCCTTAATTAGCTCTCTCCTCTAAAGGTCTTTTTTTATCTATTGCTGGACATTTAATATTATTTCTTACTACACTGGCATTGATAACTATGAAATAAAATCGATGATGTAGCTCATCTCTGTGGAATGTCTTCATTGGCATGCTAGCCCTGCCTGTACCGTCAGGACACACCTTTGTGGGCTCAGTGCCCACTTGAGCAGGGACAAGGCTAACAGAACATCCCTACCCCGCAGGGGCCAAACCTCCCTCTGCTCGATCTGTGTCCTTGAGCCTCTCTGAGCCTTATCTGTGAGACAGGAATAGGAATAGTTCCCTAGGGCTTGTCCTGAGGACAGGAGGAGGTGTCCCACTGTCCTTCAGGAGGTAAACACCTGGTGTACACAGGTCTTCTTACCAGGGGTTACCCGGAGTTCTTCTCTACCCAGGGGCACACCTCAAAGAAGAAGACAGTCCTTGGTGATTCCCTTCTTGCCTCAGTCTCACCCAAGAATAGCCCAGCCAAAATTCAAAACCTACCATCCCTGCAGCCCGGGTCAAGGTCAAACCTGCGTCAGCCAAATGCATCTGGTCCTGAGTGATTACCCCCTGCACAAGGACATGGGGTGTTCACTCACTGCTTCAGATCCAAGATGACTAGGGCTTCCACCATCTCGTTTCCTTAATTCAATTTGCTTTAAAGTGTATTTTCTAAAGACATCTTTAGGAACTTCCCTGGTGGTCCAGGGGCTAAGACTCTGTGCTCCCGATGCAAGGGTCCTGGGTTCAGTCCCTGGTTAGAGAACTAGATCCCACAAGCTGCAACTAGGAGTTCGCATGCCTCAACTAAAGATGCCATGTGCTGCAACAAAGATCAAAGGTCCCGAGTGCCTCAACCAAGACCCCGGACAGGCAAATAAATATCTTAAAAAAAAAAAAAAAAAAAGACATCTCCATAGCTTCTAATATGAGTAGAAATCTGCTATCGCCCAGGACAAATTTGGGAGTATTATTATCACCATCTTTCTTCAAAAGAATGTTTTTATTACATATTAACTGTATACCAGAGTAAGGATGAGGAGCTCAGCAAGGATCGTAACTCCACCTTTGAGGTGGGTGTTATTTTCGCCCATTTTACAGATAGGGAACTGGAGGCTGAGAGAGGATTTAGCCTCTTCAGTCTTTCTCAGCAAGGTCATGCCCCTGGAAAGCGAGTGGCAGACAGGACACAAGCTTAAGCTCGCCTGGTCCCTGCTCTTGGACACTCCCTCCCAAGCCCACCCTCTAGGAGAATACATCTCTTGGGCCCCACCTGGTACCATATAGGCTGGCCCCTCATTGCCCACAGCCACCTGGAGTCCCAATCTCATGGGTCAGAAAGTGCCAGTGGATCCAAGCGTCGGCAGGCCCAAATATCAGCTCTGGGTATGAAGGATGGAGTACTTATTACCTGCAATCACTCTTCACATCGAACCCCTGCCACACTGATTGCTGGCTGGCCCGTAACATGGCTTCATCCAATGATAGCAGTTCATAGCACGTCCATCTCATCGTGCATCAAATCTGCATACTTTTCCCTATCAGTTCATCCAAGTAAAAATAATAATCTACAATTGAGATTCTTCTGTCTTCCATCTTATTTTTCTCCCAGACATTTTATCTTTTTCTGAATAGAAAGCACCTTGAAAATAAGATGGATGGATCAATTCATCAGTAGGACATGAAATCTACTTATTATCCCAGATAACTATATTTACAATGTATCCCATCCATTTCTAAAAATTATTTGAGCTGACTTATGGTAACAAATACACAGATGCCAAGGTCATTAAGACAAATCTAAGAAATTAAATAGTGTAGAGATGGAGAGGAATATATGGTATTTGGCCAAGTGAGAGTCTCATGAAACTGCTATGTCTAGTGGAGATTAATTATAACACTATCAGTCATCACATCTGTCATTTGTTAGCACGTCCTCTTTTACACTTGCTTTATATACACTATTTCATTAGAGACACCCAACCAGTCTCTTGTCAGGAATTATTGTGCCTGGTTTCATTACAGTGGTTACAGTAATCTGCCTGATGCTCCAACTTCCACAGGCCCTAGGAATGCTCTGATTGCCTTCCTGGCCTGGTCTGGTCAAAGAAGTTGGCATTGCCTCCTCTGGCCACAGGGCAGTTCAGTCCACCGCATCTCTGAGCAGTGTTCCCTCCCAGCACTCAAACCAAGCTCCCAGTGCGCTGAGCAGGCCTCGGTTTAGTCCTCAGTCCACTTCCCAGCCACAGCCTGATGTTATGGACTGAGTGTGTCCCCCACCCCAGATTCATATGTTGAAACACAAAACTCTAGGGGACTCCTGGGCAGTCCAATGGTCAGGACTCCATGCTTTTACTGTCCATGAATTCAATGTGGCGCTGGTGGTAAATAACCTGTCTGCAGTGCAAGAGATATAAGAGATTTGGGATTGATCCCTGGGTCAGGAAGATCCCCTGGAGAAGGGCCTGACAACCCGCTCCAGTATTCTTGCCTGGAGAATTGCACGGACAGGGGAGCCTGGCGGACTACAGTCCGTGGGGTCTCAAAGTGTTGGACATCACTGAAGTGATACAGCTTTTATGCATGCAGGTGAACTAAGATTCTGAGTTGCGGGGTGTGGCCAAAAGAAAAAGAAATACAAGTCTCTCATGTGAGGAGAGGCTTTCGGGGGTGATTAGTTCATAAGGATGGTGCCTGTGGAATGGGATTAGTGTCCTTATAAAAGAGACCTCAGAAAGCTCCCTTGCCCCTTCCTCCGTGTAAGGATATGTGAAAACGGCTATTTGCAACCCAGAAGAGGACCCTAGCCTGACTACGCCGGCACCCTGAGCAGGTATTACAGCCGCAAGAACTGAAAGAAATAAGTTTCTGTTGTGTATCAGTAATCCAGTCTGCATCATCTTGCAACAGCAGCCCAAACTGACTAAACACGTGCCAACTCATTCTCCTTTCCATTGGGCCACCAGCTCTCCACAGTTGCCCCGGGTGACTGGCATGCTGGGAGGACCCAGTGAACATGTATTGGATAACTGAATGAATCACTTCAGCTCAGTTCAGGCCCTCAGTCATGTCCGACTCTTTGAGACCCCAAGCACTGCAACATACCAGGCCTCCCTGTCCATCACCAACTCCCAGAGCTTGCTCAAACTCATGTCCATCGTATTGGTGATGCTTTCCAACCATCTCATCCTCTGTTGTCCCCTTCTCCTGCCTTCAATCTTTCCCAGCATCGGGGTCTTTTCCAATGAGTCAGTTCTTTGTATCAGGTGGCCAAAGTATTGGAGTTTCAGCTTCAGCATCAGTCCTTCCAATGAACACCCAGGACTGATTTCCTTTAGGATAGACTGGTTGGATCTCCTTGCAGTCCAAGGGACTCTCAAGAGTCTTCTCCAACACCACCGTTCAAAAGCATCAATTCTTCGGCACTCAGCTTTCTTTATAATCCAACTCTCACATCCATACATGACCACTGGAATGAATCACTAAGTGAGGGAAAGATAAGTGGATGACTGGCAGAAGCCATAGGGTCACACCCCTGGATCCAGACTCATGTATGCCAGAATCTCTAAGGTTCAGGCTTTTTCCTCTGTACCCTGGCCTCCTTGGCAAGCCTGACCTCTTGAGCTTTACACAAATCTGCCAGAGCTCTGAGTGCATTGCACAGCCTCAGGCCACTGCTCTGTCCTGATTCCCTGGGACGTGTCTCCTGGAGCTATGCAATGCCGCAGCCCTGCCCGCCCTTGTCCACCACCTCCACGTTGTGCAGAGGCTCCCCAGCAGCAGAGAAGTCTAGACTCTGCAATTCCAGAGTCCCCTGCTGCCCTGATACCAACAGCAAAGTCATGGATCTTGCTAAGGCACTGCCAAAGGGAAGACTACGGGGCTTAGAGCAGGACTGAACTTGACTTTCTCACAGGTTTCAGCCGCTGTCTTTGCCTTGGGAAGGAACAATGGAATATTCCATGAGAGTCACACTTGGCTTCCTTATAATGCCCATTCAATACACTGTTTTGATGGAAACATCACAAATCCATTTTGTGAAAAGCCAATGATATTTGCACCCAAGAATTCAATAAAAGAGGACATGAAACTCTGGGAAAGAAATAATCAAATTGTCCACCCAGAGTGGAGTTAAAATTATCGTAAACATTGATCCTTCATTGCAGGGAACAGAAATAATAAACAGTTGCTGAAATTGCATAGCAGCAGAGACTTCATTCTCTAATTGTCAAAAGGCATTAAACATCACCTATTTATTCTGCAGCCGAAGAAGCGAAAACAGACTCCAGTGCCTCCCTTCACCAGAGGTTGTCCCTGATTGTCATGCAGAGATTGCAACAGAGGTTACTGAGAAAAATTGTTTGCATTTATTAATCAAAAGGAGTCAAAGGCATATAAGATATCATCAAGGCTCCCTTGTGCTGGGGGTATGCTGACAACTAACATTCCTGATGAAGTGTTTGCAGAGTGTTTGCAATCTGTTCAGAGCCTTTTTTCTTTGCAGGTGCAAATCTTTCTATCTGAGGCATCAAAGAAACAATTGAAAATTAAACATAGTAAACATCGCGATACAGGTTTCAATCTTCCATTTTTTAAGACAATGGAAGAGGTATCACTAATTTCAAAGCAATGCTTGTGTTCTTTCAAAATTTATTTGTGTGCATTAGCATTTCATTAGTTGGATGTTAAGCCCTGTGGCTCCACTCCCTCCTCTCTTTTGCCCCTTTTGTTTTTTAAAAATTAGAAAGTTGAACTGCTCCCCAGAAGTCTTTTACACCGAAGCATCCATGCATAGATAATCATCTTGCTCAGCCTGTTTGATCAGTAGAATAAGTCACAAGTGCTTGGGTAAAGTCAGGCAGCAGACGATAGATTAAGGGAGAAAGCATTCTTTCTGGTAAGAATTTCAGAAGCAAATACAGCCTCACTAACTTGCTGCTGAATAATGTATTTACTGCACTCATGGTAGGTGCCTTTTAATATGTTGATTTTCTTAAATTGCTTCTCCCCACTCTCACTCCATTTGGTTTTAAACTCATCCCCACGCAAGATAAACTAAATGAAAATACAATCAGCATGTATTATCCTGTTTGACATCTGAATATTAGAAGTGATTTTTAAAGTATTTTGTATTTAACCAATATCTGGCTTTGGGACATTACATTTAACTTGTGATATTACTTGCACCGTATGGGTTAGCTACTAATAAGCTTCTTCCTCAGGGACTTTCCAGGTGGCTCAGTAGGGAAAGAATTTACCTGCAATGCAGGAGACCCAGGAAGATCCCCTGGAGAAGGAAATGGCAGCCCACTCCAGTATTCTTTCCTGGAGAAAACCACGGACAGAGGAGCCTGGCGGACTACAGTCCATGGGGTCGCACAGAGGCAGACACGACTGAGCGACTCAGCAGGCACACAAGTACACACAACCTTCTTCCTTAAGGTCTACTCAATTTATACACTCTGGACAGGAAATTGACTTTCTTAAACAAATGCAAGGTCGCTGGCGTTAATAAAATATAACCCTTTACTGTGCCCCATAAAATGGTACAAGTTAACATGAATTCTGTGCTTACTTTTTTAGTAAATAAGAATAATGCTTAAGGCTTCGGTTGAACATATTTATGGAGATAGTGTGTTATTCAGTTACTGTCCATTATTCAGGTATAACATACAATGACTTTATTTGCATTTAAAATCTTTAATTTGTATAGCTCCAGTGGGTGGGCTGCCTCAATCCCCACCTCCGGGGTGAGCTCTATGTGATGCTTGTTCTCTACATGACCGATGCAACAGGACAGGTTGTGACCCATGGTCTATCTAATCAGTGCCAATTGCACAAGCATTTAGCGAACAGCTACTCTGTGTCCAGCATCAGCCTTGTAATAAGCTAGGATACCATGGGATTCCACAGCACTGAAATGTGCTCATTAATATCATGCCCATCTGCTGTAGCACCCCTTTCCAAAACTAAGACTGGACAAATAGAAATGTGTTTCTAAATTGCCCTTGACCATCACAGAGTTTTTAGAAGCGTTGTAACCAGAAATTCATAAATATTTTTTGGGGGGTGACTTCAAAGTAGTGATATAGGATGACATGTCCCCCTATCCAGGACTGAGAATGACTGGGGGAACTGATATTGCAAAATTCAGAGTGTTATCAAACTAAGAGCCATCAAAATCGCCCACTGATTGCCTGGACAAACGGTCACAGCGTTAGAGACACAGTTGCACGTATGCAGTTCCTTGACTTCATCTCTCAGATTTGGGGATGTGTGATTGTCTCGGCACTTTGTGCCCTTCTCCTGGGTCGAGATCCAGAGACCCTAGCAACCACCATTCATTAGATGGTTAATTAGTTAGCCACTGGCACATTTGTAGTTAACCTCAGACCCTAAGGAAGAGAGAAGCGAGGCTCAGTTGGTGACTAGTCCACCTTGTCTTTGAGTCTGGGTGGTTTCTTTGGGTTGAGAATGCTAACTAAATCTGAATGGGAATAAGCCAAGGCGTTCTGGTCATTAAACCAGGATGAGAAGTTTTTGACTTCTTCATGCTTCGCAGTTTTGAAGAGTTTTCTTTTAAAAAACTGGAAGTAAGGTTTGAGTCGTCCCAAGAGTGGCATGAAATACCCTCCCTTCTTCTGGAGCTTCTGCTCTCCTCTGAGATCTTAAACATTAAGCCCACGATGTTCAAGTAGCAGGAGGAGAAAGTAAAAGAAATTGGGATGGAATAGAGAGGACCATGTTTGTGAAAGCTCATCTGATCACTTTAGGAAAACTTCTGACTAGGAGCAATATTAACTTCTCAGATAGGAAAAGCCAGGGTTCTGTAGAATCACAGAAAAACCTGAAAGAAACATGTTCCAAAGAGCGATTTTCCGTGCCAGTGGGGCTCCCTCAGGTGGGGGTGTCAGCCCGTGTCCCCTGTGGGGCAGCCTGGGTGCTCCTCATACTTGCTCTGCAGGCTCCTCGGACTGGAGGCTGCTTACATCTTCGTGGAAACATCTGATGAGGTCACTTGGAAATGCACCCGTTTAAAACTGTCAGCCTCTCTCGAGCAAGTAGTTGTTAAAGAACATACTCCAGCTCCCCAGTAATTTACTTGTTCAAGACGTCTCGAAGGCTGCGTTTTGATGCTGGAGACAGTGGGCAGAGATTAACAGCTGAAGGCCTGCTCTCTGGAGGGCTCACAGCTGGAAGGGCATTTACATCCTGTGCGCTTTCCCAGACAATAGGGTATGCAGGCTTTATGCGCCCAGTAATGAAGGTTAAGTCTAGGGTAGCTCTGTTTATTTGCTAGGTCAGTAATTTCAATGACTTCTTTTCAAAGACTTCCTTCAGAGGGGAGAGGAGTAGTTCCGCTCAGATGTAGAGTTAAAGCATCTTCAGTGAGAGATGCCGTGTTTTTCTTTTGAGAGCCTAAGGCCCCATACTGATCAAGAACTACAAATTCCATGTTACATGGAGCACGGCGATTTGAACTGTGATGAAAACTCAAAGCTGTGAGCTTCCAAAAGTTTTGTACGCCTGCTGAGACTTGAAAATGATGAAATTTTGGAGAGATTAAAAATTTCTATTCAAGTCAAGTAAAAGAACACAGGATTATTTTACTCCCTTTTCATGGTTCTAAAATGACTTACTGGGCGATCAAAGGGGAAAATGTTCACTCACTCATTTTATAGGAAATTGAGAGTACCTCCTATGTGACCACTTCTGGGCTGATTTCTGGACATAGAGATGAAAATACATGGGAAGCTTAGGGGCAGGTATCTGAGTGGGGAGGTGAGCATGCAGTCAAGAAGGCATCCGTCTACATCAGGCGTCGACGGAGTGTCAGGGTCCCCCCCATGCTAGGCATCAGGGCACTGGGGTGAACACGACAGACCGTCTCTGTCTTCACGGGGCACGTGAAGGTGTCCTGCATGAGACACAGACACGAAGCAGATGACTCCACGCTTCTGAACTGCTGACTGTGGCTGGTGCTCTGAGCCCGTGGGATGGGGAGACAGCCCCCTTGCAAGGATCCCGGGGCGGGTCACAAAGAGTTGGACATGACTTAGCAATTGAACAACAGTTTGGATTTTAGCAAGCTCATCCTGGGGACAGTAAGGAAGAGAATGGGAGGTGGATAGAGCTGAACTGCTTCATTAGTTCCGTTGAGAGACCATTTCAGTTGATAACCAGGGCAGTGGCCGTGGGGCTGCCTTTTCAATTTCACCACCACAAACATTGCTGATGGGTGGAAGGGGTGCAGCAGATTTTAACAATTAGGACTACAGCCTGGGTACCGGTGGGGACAAGTCACCTTCAGTAATGTGTCCCCCTTCCCTGGCCTTCTCTTGCTAACCTTTTGAGAAGAGAACATGTCATGTTCCCTGCTACATTCCCAATACCTACTATGGGGTAAGTCATATAGCTTTTACTTAAGAAAGTGAAGCTCAGCCCTGTGATGGGAAGACCGTGAAGTTTCCATTGAAATACAAGCAGTGTTTCCAACTGGTCATGACAACGCTGCATAATAAGGTTTCTATCCATGGCTGTATTTCAGCCCCCAAGACTTCTGCCTGGTGATTCTGGGGGATTGCTGCTCTCTTGCTACTGACAGTCCCCACCCCACTTTAGTCCTTCCCCGCTGGACAAAGATGGGTGGGGTACTAGCTGCTGACTGCCCCATATCTTGACAGTGAACGCCCGAAGCTGGCTCCCTTTTGTAATCCATCTTTACAGTCCCCCAACATAAGCTCATCTTTCCCTGTTGAGAGGTCCCCGAACTTTGGAGGCATGAACATCCTCCCTTGCTGCATCAGGCTTAGTCGTCCCAGACCTGACTTTGTTGACGACAGACGAGTCCCTGGTCGTCCAGGGCTCCTTGCCCCCAGCACTCAGGGGTGGATGCTGAAGAGGCAGGCAGCACAGAGAGTGTGGGACTCTGCCAGACTGGGTCCACTTCGGTCACTCTCTAGCTGGGGAGGTTTTAGGGAGTTATTTAGCTTCTCTAAATTTCAGCCTCTGTGTTTGTGTGTGTGTGTGTGTGTGTGTGTGTGTGTGTGTGCATGCGCACGCTTCGTTGCTCAGACATGTCTGATTCTTTGAGGCCTCATAGCCATTCCCTTCTCCAGGAGATCTTCACGACCCAGGGACTGAACCTGGGTCTCTTACAGTGCAGGCAGATTCCTCACCATTTGAGCCACCAGGCAAGCCCACATTTCAGCCTCCTCTCCCTTAAATGGGGACGATATCTTCCACTCTGGGAGGCTAATGGGGGCAAAATGCTATAACTCATAAGAATTTAGCACATGGCTCACAGCAAGGAAGCTCTGCTCAATAAGTGGTGGTTATGTGGGCGTGATGCTGGAAGCTCCTTCAGACCTCCTGTGACTCTGAAATAAGGGCACACACAATAAATAATGTTGGTAACTTTCCCAAGTGATAGTTTGAAGTCTGCATGAATGGAAGTTTCTGGAAGTCTAGACACCTTTCACCCAAAGTGACTTATTCTTTCAGACTGATACACAAAAGAGAAGCACATCACAGACAGAATGAAGAGGATTCTTGTCAAGCGTGAGAGACGAGAGCTAAACATTAAAGCCATGTCTTTTTTGTTTTTAATAGTTGAATTCTAGAGTGATCAATTACTACTGCCTGGAAAACCCTTCCAGATGGTATTGTGTACCTTCAAATAAGTGGCTGTAATAATAAAAAGTTACATCCACCTAAACGGATGTGGCGTGGAACAACTTCTGAGAGCTCAGCACAGGCTGACACGGGCTCAATTTGTTCCCCAACACTGGAAGTGAAAACAGGTTTGGACCACCTGGGGATCTGAGGTTGCCAGGAATCTCCGGGGTAGACTGTGTTAGGCTCCCTGGAGTTAGTAAGTTTCCTTAGCCTGTAAAAAGCTGAGAGGCTGGACTTCCCTGGTGGTCCAGTGCTTTAGAATCCACCTGCCAATGCAGGGGACACAGGTTCGATCCCTGGTCCGGGAAGATTCCACAAGCCGTGGGGAAGCTAGGCCCTTGTGTCACAACTACTGAGCCTGCTCTGCAACCAAAGAAGCCGGTGCAATGAGAAGCCTGCACACCTCAGTGAACACTAGCCCCTGCTCGCCGCAACTAGAGAAAACCTGCACCAAGCAACAGACCCAGAGCAGCCTAAAAGCAATCAGTCAAGTTTTTAAAAGAGCTCATAGCTTAAGAAGGATCCCAGTTCCTGCTGTTCCACATGTCACTGCCTCGGTGCTTCTTCAAAGAAAGTCCCTATATGGACTGAATGTTTGTTAGCCCCCAAATTCATGTGTTGAAACCTAACCCCCAGCAAGATGGTATTAAGAGAAGGGGTATTTGAGGGGTGATTAGGCTACTTAATCATTAATGGGATTAGTGTCCTGGTAAAAGGGACCTGTGAGAGGTCCCTCCATTCCTCTGCCACGTGAAGACATGGCAAGAAGATACCAGCTATGAAGTAGGAAGCAAATTCTTAAAAGCTGCCAAAGTTTTGGTAGCTGCCAAAAACTGCCAAAGCTGCCAGTGCCTTGATCTTGGTCTTCAAAATGGTGAGGAATAAATGTCTGTTGTTTACAAACCATCTAGTTTATGGACTTTAACAGCCTGAAGAGAGACCCAACAGAATACAGACCCAACAGAAGTAGTTTTAAAAACAGAACAGATACCCTATCCCTGTTTCATCTCATTTTCAGTTCAGTTCAGTTCATTTCAGTCGCTCAGTCGTGTCCGACTCTTTGTGACCCCATGAATCGCAGCATGCCAGGCCTCCCTGTTCATCACCATCTCCCGGAGTTCACACAGACTCACGTCCATTGAGTCCATGATGCCATCCAGCCATCCCATCCTCGGTCGTCCCCTTCTCCTCCTGCCCCCAATCCCTCCCAGCATCAGAGTTTTTTTCCAATGAGTCAACTCTTCTCATGAGGTGGCCAAAGTACTGGAGTTGCAGCTTTAGCATCATTCCTTCCAAAGAAATCCCAGGGTTGATCTCCTTCAGAATGGACTGGTTGGATCTCCTTGCAGTCCAAGGGACTCTCAAGAGTCTTCTCCAACACTTTAGGCCATGTTTAAAAGATCCAGTGGCATTATCCACTGAAACTCATGAACATTATATATCACCTACTTTAACGGCGTTGGAGAAGACTCTTGAGAGTCCCTTGGACTGCAAGGAGATCCAACCAGTCCATTCTAAAGGAGATCAGCCCTAGGTGTTCTTTTGAAGGACTGATGCTAAAGCTGAAACTCCAATATTTTGGCCACCTCATGAGAAGGGTTGACTCATTGGAAAAGACTCTGATGCTGGGAGGGATTGGGGGCAGGAGGAGAAGGGGATGACAGAGGATGAGATGGCTCACTGACTCGATGGACATGAGTTTGGGTGAACTCTGGGAGTTGGTGATGGACAGGGAGGCCTGGCGTGCTGCAATTCATTGGGTCATAAAGAGTCAGACACGACTGAGTGACTGAACTGAACTGAACTGAACTGAACTTTAATGGCCAACTAAATTCCTCTAGAATTTTCACCAGATGTTCCATTTTGGGCTGGACATGTTTGGAGTTACAAAATATTGGAATCTCAAGTGTCAAATACTATTTCAGCCAAGTTCTAAAGTATATGAAGCAAGACTTTCTGAATTGAAATCCTAGGTACAAAAAGACAAAATATATCCACAAGCAATGGAGGTAGAGAGAGAAAATGCTGGAAAAGTTTGATTTGCCAAATTCCATGGACACTTTTGTAAAAGATGTCATTACTTCCAGGTTCTCACTGGTTCCTTAAGGATATATTTTTAGAATAAAATTATTGAAGATTTGAAATATATAGTAAAATATTTTTTTAAAATGGGGAAAACACATATATAATCTCAGTTTTGTGGGATTTTCCCCACTCCATTTCTGGTATACAGTTTTACCCCCCTCCATAATTTAGATTTTATTGTGTATGCAAGTTTGCATTTTCAATGAAGAACACAGCATATACTTTTACTATTGTTATTATACATCTTTTGTAGATATCATTTTATACATTTCCAAAAATTCCCTGTAGGGCGTGTTCCATAGTTTATACAGCCATTCCCCTGTTCCTCTAGACATGTTTGCTATTTTTTTCCTATTATAATTTGCATGGCAACTGAACTTGTGCATTAAGAGGTTTTAAATATGTGCTTTAAATTATTCACTTGATTCAAGTATGAGATATGGGGTTACTGGGTTTAAAGAAGGTAAGAATTCAGGGCTCTTGAGACCTACAGTGCACTTAGGTGATGCTTATCTCATAATCACTAACCATATGTAGTGATGTAGTGGAGGCAGCCTGAGCACTTAATCACATCAGCTATCTGATTGGGTCCAACATTTGCTGGGTCTTTACATGTAGTGCCCTGTGCTAAACTTTGTGGGAGGAAAAGAATTGATGACATCATTCTCAGCCTCAAATAGCATATATTCTATTAGCTGGGGGTTGTCACTAGGATATTTGTGCATCATCCATCGTGCTCCTCCTGCCCATTCTCTCTTCCTGGGCTAATTCTTTCCTTAACCCTCTCCCCAACCTCCTGCTCTGTGATCTGACCTCTGGGGAGCACATACTTGGTGTCCTTGCCTTCTGATTTCCAGTTGGGTCAATGGACAGGATGTTCAAGAGACTAGAGAGAGGTAAAGGGTAGGAAAGGTCTCGTTCCATCCCTGCCTCATCCCAGTTCTGGTGGCATCTGTGGTTGCAGCTGCCATGGGACATCCCTCTTTCAAGCTCTTGCTGGGCCTGATGGCACCAATCCTCCATCTGCCCCAACAGCTCTAGAGGCAGGAATGGTTTTTGACTGGAGCTGGTCTCACCCCTTGTGGTTCTGACCATCCCATCTCTGCAAATAGTACATTCATTATACTCTCCCCCAGCTGAATTCTCTGAGCTTCATCTGTTTGCTCTGGAGGCAGATACACCTCCCACCCAGCTTACGTTCCACTTGCTCCCTGCCTCACTTCCACATCTTCTCACCTGCCTGGCCAATCACAAACTCCAGTGATGCTCAGCCATTGGCTCACCCCAGGCCAACACTCAACAGCTTAAACGTGCTCTTGGGTTGAGTTCCACCCTCAAAGTCAGCACTCCCTGATGATCCTTCTAAGCTTCTTGGGCATTTCACCTTTCCTCATCTCCATGACAACCATCTCATGCTACTCTTTCTTTCCTCAACTCCCTCAGCACTCTCTCTGTTCACTATGTCAACCCTTCACTATCCATTGTCTGCTACCCTCCACATCTTTGACCTCACCTACTAATACTCTCCCACTTGCTGACAATATTCTGGCTATACTAGTTTTTCTTCTGATGCTTAAATGAACTTCTAATTGCCTCCTGCTTCCCTGAGAAAGGCACACCCTCCCGTCCCCAGCAGTTCCCTGCACAGGGACCCACTCACTCTGCCCTCCATTCTTCCACTGTGAGAGAAGTGCCCTTGCTTCTCCAGAAAGCTACTCTCCTCCTCATGTTCTGCCTCCCCGCCCCTCTTGCCTCATCATGCAATTCTGCTCCCTCACCCCTGCAGGACCACTTTCTCTCTCTATCTGATCATCTCCCTGAGCACTTAGGCATGTTTGATGAATATCTCCCATGGTAAACACCATCTCCCAGAGCCCTCTGCTGACTCCCCAGACTCCTCGCTCTGCTCTGATCACATTCAAGCTTCTCAGACGTGTCAACGCATGCATCTACCTCCTCCCATCCCATCCTCTCCCTGGCCATCTCGCCAGCTGTGTTTGTGTCCCAGTGGCCCCCTAAGGTTACTCTTGTCAGGGCCACCAAAGACCTTCCAAACTGCCCAACACAATGATCTTTACTGTCCTCATTTCACCTAACCTGTTCTTATTGTTCAGTGACTAAGTCAACTCATTGCAATCCCGTGGACTACAGCATGCCAGGCTTCCCTGTTCTTCACTATTTCCCGCAGTTTGCTCAAACTCACGCCCACTGAGTCAATGATACCATCCAACCATCTCATCCTCTGTCGCCCTCTTCTTCTCCTGCCCCCAGTCTTTCCCAGGATCAGAGTCTTTTCCAATGAGTTGGCTGTTTGCATCAAGTGGCCAAAGTACTGGACCTGTTAGCGGCATCTAAGAGTTAACCACTCTCTCCTGGAAAGCGTCTTTCCTCTTCTTGTGGCTTCTGGGTCGCCGCACTCATTGATGGCTTCTTCCCAGTCTCCTTGGCTGGTTCTCCCTCCTCCACCAAAAATCCCAGTCTCAGCACACTATCTTCTTTACCTACCTACCCCTTGCTAATGTCATCTAGTCTTATGGCTTTCAGTGCTGCCTGGGGGCTGATGAGATACTGGGCTTATATGTTTGCCCCTGACCTCTCCCCTTGTGCTCATGCACTGGGCTTGGCATCTCCAGGCATCTCAGACTTTCTATGGCCACACAGAACTCTTGAATCCTCATCATCCTTCCCCAGCTCATATACTCAGCATCATATGAAGGAAGGAACTCGTGTAGTTCTTCTCCTGCTTTTACCACTTGGAGAACCGCTCCACCCTCTGCCACCTGCTCAAGCTAAACCCAGCTCCCTCTTTCTCTCCTCATCTTTCACCTGCCTCTCCCGCACAAATGGCTCCACCTCCTAACTACACTCTCAATCCACGCATCTCTTTCCATCTTGCTACTCCCAGCTGGTCCCAGCTGCCTTTATTTCTTACCCAGATTGGGGAAATAGCTTCCTAACCAGTCCCCCCATGTTCATAGTTGCCTCTTGCAGTACTTCACAACACACTGGCTAGTGTTGTCTTCTAAAAGTCTTTCTACATCACTTCCTTGTTTTAAACCCTTCAGTAGGTGCCAGTGTACTGGAAATAAAACCCAATCCTTTAGTCTGACCTACAAGACCCTACAAGAACTGCCAGCCTTCCCTGTCTCTACAGCACCCATGTCTATGATCTCAGCTACCAACGCTCTCTGCCAGCTGACCATATCTTAGCCAGCATGCTGTTTTTCTTCTCTTCCTGGTGTTCACTGAGCTCTTCGATGTCGCAGGGCTTCTGCACCTGTGGTCCCCTCTGCTGGGAATATAGCCCTGGGAGCATCTCAAGGCTGGCTCCTCCCTCCTGTTCACAGGACAGCGCAGATGTCACCTCTTCCCTGAGGCCTCCAACTAGCTCACCTGCTCCTGCCTCTGTTCCACTGTCTTGAGGTACCTTCTTTACAGCACTGATCTCTAGTTGTTTTGTTTACTTGTTTGTTGTTTGCCATGCCTGCCCTCCCCCGCCCCATCGGCGCATACGCTGCAGAGAGTGGAGCTCTGCTTTGTTTATTCACAGTACTGGGTCCCCCATCCAGAACAGCGCCTGGCACATAGTATGTGCTCAAAAACTATGTGTCTAATAGCAAATGAATTCAGCAGAAACCAAAATAACTGTAACAACTATAACTTAAATAACTGCAACAGGCAGACGGGAAAACACATGCTCTGTGCCCTGAAAAGGAACTCAAATGTATTTCAGCTCTGAGCCAGCTGTATTATATAAGGCTCTCAGTGACTCTGGGGGGTAGGGATTGTTCCCTGCCTTTTAAAAATGAGGAAACTGAGGCACACAGTGATTGAGTGGCTTGCCCAGGGTCACACAGGGCAGCTGAGCTGGTTGGTTATGGCCTGGGTCCACTTCTGATTCAGGATGCCAGTGACATCACCACTATCAGATGTCTGACTATCACTCCACAGTGGTTAATTTCATGTGGCAAGCTGGCTGTGCCACAGTGCCCAGATAATTGGCCAAATATTATTCTGGATATATCTGTGAATGTGATTTTTGGAGGAAACTGACATTTAACTTGGTAGACATTGAATAAAGTAGATTGCTCTCTGTAATGTGGAGAGCCTCATCTAATCAGTTGAAGACTTGACTAGAACAATGACTAATGTCCCCCAAGCAAGAGGGAATTCTGCCAGTGGTCTGCCTTTGGTCTTGACCTGCAACTCTTCCCTGAGTCTCCAGCTTGTTGGTTTACCCCATTTGAAGGGAAATAGGATTTGAATCTGGCTTATAGGATTTCAGAATGTGTATTTTTTCCACTAGGCTATGGTGCTTTTCAGAAGCAACAAAAGGAAAAGGGCACATGAGCAAGAGAAACACAAAGATGTGTGTGCTGTGGGCTATGCTTAGCTGCTCAGTCGTGTCCAGCTCTGTAATCCTATGGACTGCTGTCCTCCAGACTCCTCCGTCCGTGGGATTCTCCAGGCAGGAATACTGGAGTGGATTGCCATACCCTCCTCCAGGAGATCAAAGATGTGTAGAGGTGCAAGCAAGGAGTGACTCTCTCCTGCCATAGTGGCAGCCCTTCTCTGAGCCTGATATGCTGCTCAGCTTCCTGACAAGAGAATTTCTGAGCCCACTGATGCTGATGATTTCTGGTAAGGGTACAAGAGGGCTTAAAAAATTCTTGCTAAAATCTGTTTTCAAACTCCAAATTATAAGTTGATGAAATCTAACATCACAATACCGTACAATTTCCCAGCACAACCCATGAAGCCTCTGCCTTAGAACTCTAACTTTCAGATAAGCCTTTATCCCAAGACAGGCAAAGGGTGTTTGATGAGGTTCTTGTCACTCAAATTGCTGCATTATTTCTGTGAAGATATGGCCAAGAGGCACTTGGTTGAGAAATACAGAGTACTTAATCCAATTAGTAACTCAAGCTCTTAATGTGCTATTACATCCAAAAATGCTTTTAAATTGCCATGTTTTAAAATAGAAAGATGAAAACAGAGATATTTTATTAAATATTTATCTCATTAATAAACACAAGATAATCATTGCTTTTTATTTTGAATTAACTTTTCCATTTGGGTTCAATGCACATCTCATAGACAGGTTCTTTTCTCCTGATGGGAGGGAACTTAATTACAAAAGCACAATGGGTCTTCTACTTTGTATGAAAATGAAGCAAATGAAATTGCTTCCCTCCCCCACCAAAGGTTGTTGCAGTGAAGAAACACAATGGAATATGACAGTTCTCTGCTACCCAGGAATTGTTTTTGGATGAAGTTCGAGGATTATATGCAATTATACTACAGTAAATTTTCCATGACCATTCATGTTCAAGGACTCATTTTAAAAATAAAAGGAAAGCCTAAGTACAGAATTTAAGCAGAGTCATGATAAGAATAAACAGGTCCATGATAAAAAGTGCCCTTTATACCTCTGTTATATCAGTGTAACAGTGTTCGACTTGTGTATCAGAAATCAATATAATGAAAAATGGGCAGCAGAAAGCGAATCGAGCTTCCGGGAAAATCGAGCCAGTAAGGCAGGGCGTCTGCGTACCTCCTTTTCCATGTGCCCAGTATTCGTTCTTCCTTCTCGTTACAAAGTTCTTCCCCCCTCACTCCGGGGCCAGATAAGACAAAGTGAAAGATAAGTGAAGGTGGTGTCTGGCCTGTCGCCTGTGGATAGATGCAGAGTGCTGGTTCCTGGCTTGCTCCCCCATTCGCCAGCAATTACGTCCGCAGATGGCTTCTCCCAGCAGGTACCACGGCCCAGGAGCACTGCCTAAAGCCTGCAAGGCTGTGCACTGCAGGGCGGCAGGGGTTGGGCTGGGGAGAGGCGGACACAGTTCACACGGACTGCAGTGAGAAGGACACAGCCTCGGAGCTGTGCGGCGCAGTGGCGCACCCCACACTCCAAGCCAACCCCCCTCAGAGGAGAGCCAGCCCCGCTCTGGCTAGCCTCTGGGGGCCGGCCTGCGGCTTCTTATCTCCACTGACACCAGCTGTATGAAGGGGCCTTCGTGACCTCTAGCCCCAGAGCCCTTTGCCCCTGAGTAGAACTCTGGGTCCACGCAGCTTCTGAACTGCAGCACCCCTTCCCCCAACGCTGTGGTTGGCACGAGGCTCTCGGAATAGGCTACTGACTCAGTTTCCCTACTAGGTGACAGCCAGTTGCCCTGCTCCACAGCCCAGTTCCTCAGTTTAGGGTGGCACTTTGGCACTCTTGCCTCATCTATCTCTTGCTGACCTCCCTTCCACGGGGCCTGCATCTTGCCCTAATCCTACCCTGGAGTTCATGGTCAGATCTTCTGGACAAGGACCACTGCCTTCCAAGTTTTGACTGGAACCCATCCTCCTGGATGGATACCCCCAAATTCCCAAATCTGGGGTGAGCAGGCATGGTTGCCCCCCAGATACACTGGGGTTGCTTGGCTGTTCTCTTTATGCACCCTCCCCAGAAGCTCTTCCCCCCAGTGGTGACTGAGTTCTCCGACCTGCCTTCCGTCTCATTCTGGGAAGTGAGCAAGTCCTATCCAATCCAGTATGCTGCTCCATCTCTGACAAGTGGCCCTTGAGAAATATTTCGGGAAAGAATTTTATCTGATCACTACAGGCAACGATCAAAGAAAACTAATTCCACTGTTTGTTACAACATCAGTGAAAGAAGTCAAGAATATAGTCTCAGAAGGAGCATAAAGTATGCAATAAAGACTAATACATAATTAATGAATATCATGTGTCTAACATGGCGCTCTTCAAAACCAAGCACACAGTATGTAATTATTCCTCACTTCATCATAAATTTGGGAGTGGGCAGATGCTAGTTGCCTCATAAATAAGGAAACAGGAGAAAAGCCAAATTATTTTTCCAAAGGAAACCACCACTAGAAAGTAGAATGAAACCCAATAATCTTGAAACCCAGTTGTGATGCACTTAAAATGTCAGTGTATCATATATATGGAATTTAGAAAGATGGTAACGATAACCCTGTACGTGAGACAGCAAAAGAGACACAGATGTCTTTTTGGACTCTGTGGGAGAGGGCGAGGGTGGGATGATTTGGGAGAATGGCATTGAAACATGTATAATATCATATGTGAAAAAAATCGCCAGTCCAGGTTTGATGCAGGATACAGGGTGCTTGGGGCTGGTGCACTGGGACGATCCAGAGGGATGGTACAGAGAGGGAGGTGGGAAGGGGGTTCAGGATGGGGAACACATATACACCCGTGGCGGATTCATGTTGATGTATGGCAAAACCAATACAATATTGTAAAGTAATTAGCCTCCAATTAAAATAAATAAATTTATATTAAAAAAAGAGAAAAAATGTCAGTGTATATCTCCATTTCAAATTTCCACTAATCTAAGACAATCACTTGGCATTTCTGTTTAACGGCGTCTGCTGGTGAGAATCCCAGGGCTGCCACGAGGTTGAACCAGTCTACGAGTCACACAGGAAAATCAGTCTAATTACTTACAAATAATTACAGTCTCATCATGGGTAAGAGCATAGAGTTTGTGTCATGTTGCTTCTGTTTTAATCCCAGTTCTGCTGCTCACTCACACAGCTCTTTCATAAAGATTAATTAAATTAATATTTAGGCAGATAAACTGACGTTTTGATTAATATATATGTTTAGTACATAGTGAGCATTATATCATCAGAAGATTTTACGATCACATTATATTCATGTTTCATTTTGACCCCTAAATGGAATTATCATCTTGATCATGCTTGTTATTCACCACAACTGATTAGAAAGATCTCTGGTTTTAAAAAAGATTAAAGGGAATTCCCTGGCGGTTTATGGTTAGGACTCTGGGTTTTCACTTCTGGGGCCTGGGTTCCATCCCTGGTCGGGGAACTAAGATTCTGCAAGCAGCGCAACAAAAAAAAAAACAAAAACAAAAATCCTCTGGATGAAGCACAAACTGAAATCAAGATTGCAGGGGGAAATATCAATAACCTCAGGTATGCAGATGACACCACCCTTATGGCAGAAAGCAAAGAGGAACTAAAGAGCCTCTTGATCAGAGTGAAAGAGGAGAATGAAAGAGCTGACTTAAAACTCAACATTCAGAAAACTAAGATCATGGCATTCAGTCACATCACTTCATGGCAAATAGATGGGGAAACAATGAAATCAGTGACAGACTTTATTTTCTTGTGGCTCCAAAATCACTGCAGATGGTGACTGAAGCCATGAAGTTAAAAGACGCTTGCTCCTTGGAAGAAAAGCTATGACCAACCTAAACAGCATATTAAAAAGCAGAGTCATTTCTTTGCTGACAAAAGTCCATCTAGTCAAAGCTATGGTTTTTTTCAGTAGTCATATATGGATGTGAGAGTTGGACTATAAAGAAAGCTGAGCACCAAAGAATTTTGAACAGTGGTGTTAGACTGCAAGGAGATCAAACCAGTCAATCCTAAAGTAAATCAGTCCTGAATATTCATTGAAAGGACTGATGCTGAAGCTGAAGCTCCAATACTTTGGCCACCTGATGCCAAGAACTGACTCATTGGAAAAGACCCTGATGCTGGGAAAGAGTAAAGGCAGGAGGAGAAGGGGACAACAGAGGATGAGATGGTTGGATGGCATCACCGATGAGATGGACATGAGTTTGAGCAAGCTCTGGAAGTTGGTGATGGACAGGGAGGCCTGGAGTACTACAGTCCATGGGGTCGCAAAGAGTCAGACACGACTGAGCGATTGAACTGAACTGACTGTAGATAAGCTGAATATATTCAACAGAATAATTCTACAAGTTCTAAAGGGAATGGAGGCAACTTCAGAATATTTTGAAGGGGCCATAGATTCAAATGTCTCCAGGCAGCTTGTATGAAATTGAGAAGTAACTTGGTATAGGGCAATAGGGAAACTTTTCAAAATAATACTGGCGAAACAAAGCATGCCTACAGGCGATGCTGAGTGAGTGCTGGTTCATGATGAAACTGTTCTAATATATTTATTTGCACCTTTTTGGTGTCTTGTCTCACACTCATAAAAGAAAGTTTTAAATAAATGTACATATTAAATTATATCCCATGTGCAGGCCTTCTTTTATCTTTATATTTTCAAAGAACCTATAACGGATTCTAGGTTGGAGGTGAATTTACAGAGCCAATCCTTTTTTGTTTGGATTATTCTAATTATTCTAGCAACCCCTCAGACTGTAACTGGTACAATATATTTGTGCCTATTTATGTAAATCTAATTTGTGTTCTTGGGAATTTGGGTTTTTGTTTGTTCTCTTTTCTCCATTAGAGTGGAAATTCCTCAAGTGTAAGAATTATATTTCTACTCAGCCTAATAATCAAACTTATCTATTAAGCATCTAATGGTATTCAGTGCTGAGCTAGGCAGACAATAAGAGATTTCAGAGCACTAGCTTGCGTCTTATTCTTGTATTCTCAGTGCTTGGTGAAGTGCTCTGCAGAACCGTGGCTATCTCTCTGAGATATTTACCAGGGGTTTGATTGTGCCTGATCTCTTCTAAGTGCCTCCTACCTATTATTTCATGAAATCCCACAACCCTGTAATGCCATTCCTATTATTACCCCCATTTTACAGACCAGGAAACTGAGCTGCTTGTTGTTTGAAATACTTGCTAAGGTGGCCCAGCTGGTGAGTGCAGACCTAGGCTAAGAACCAAATCTAACTCCAGTGTGGGGGCTTCCCACAGGTGGCCCAGCGGTAAAGAATCTGCCTGCCAATGTAGGAGACGTGGGTTCAATCCCTGGTCCAGGAAGACCCCACATCCTGCCGAGCAACTAAGCCCAAGCACCACAGCCATGGAGCCTGGGCTCTGGAGCCCAGAAACCACAGCTGCTGAAGGCCTTGTGCCGCAGAGCCCGTGCTCCACGCCAAGAGAAGCCACCGCAATGAGAAGCCGGTGCATCGCAAGTAGGGACTGCTTCCCGCCTGCGACAACTAGAAAAAAGCAACAAAGGCCCAGTATAGCCAAAAATAAATAAACTATTGAAAGAACACCCCCAAACTCAGTCAGCCTTCTGCACATCACATGTGTGCGCAGAGGACCTGCAGTGCCTCTTCGGGAATTCTTGTGCAGACCTCCTCACCTCCCCTTCCCAAACACAGGCCCTTGCTATAATATGAGATTTGGACACATATAATACTAAGAGAAGGGAAGTTTCATTGGGTATAGGTATCTATTTTTTGTCTTGCCCCCAAGCCCTAGACATGGTAGGTAAAATAATTTTTAAAATATTAACTCTATAACACTGAGAAGAAAAAGCAATGATAGTGATTTCCTGGATACGAGGAAGCAGATGAGATAGGAAATATGGAAAAATGAGAGTAGACATTTCTCAGAAATTTATAGATCCAGTTGACAAAAGTGAGCTCAAAGGTTATTAGAATAGCACAACTTATAAGCTTGACTTAATATGTATACAGAATTTACTGAACAAAAGTAGAGAATTGGCATTCTCTTCAAACATTAAAAAAGCGTTCATAAAATTAAACATTAATCATGCTAAAAAAATAATATCTCGAATTGCAAAAAGCATCTCAGAGGCCACCTTTGCTGCCTGCACGGCATTAAAATCCAAAACTGGCAATAAAAGAAAACACTGGAAATTAGGGTAAAAATATAGCTTTTAAATTTCTTCTTCTTCATTATTATTGTTTAGAAATGAATGGCATAGGCCATGTAATTAAGTAGTAGCAAAGATAAAGTGAGGGCGGTTTTACCAGGGTAGTGGATAAAGATGGTAAGAACAGGGTGGATGGAGAAGTTCTTTAGAAGCAGAATCTGGAAGCACATTTAACTGGTCTCCCTCGACCTCCGCTGACCCGTCTTTTGGGCCCACAGCCTTGCTCTGTCTGAGTAAGACTGTCAGCTTGCTCATCGCTGGATCCCAGGGCCTAGTACAGACCCAGACCTGAGCCCAGTGATTCATATGTTTTTGGTGAAAATCTTTTTCAGGCCTGTCCACTCAGCATGGAATCCCGCCCAGTGAGGCCACTAACATTTAGTTACAACCTTTTCCCATCTCCAGCAAATACCATGCCTGGCTGAAGCTTTGAGAAAGAAAGACCATCTCATCTTCACAAATACTCTGAGACTGATGAAACTCTTCAGTGTAAATTATCGTTTTGATACTTAAAACAAGATTATTCTCACTTTTCAGGTGCTGAAACTGAGACCCACCTTATCCAAAGTCACAGCTGGCAAGCAGCAGAGCCAATATTTGCTCCTCTAAAGGAAAATGGAATAATCTATGAAAATAAGTAAATAAGCTAACATTTATTGATTTGTCTTTTCATACTGTTCATGGGGCTCTCAAAGCAAGAATACTGAAGGGGTTTGCCATTCCCTTCTCCAGCTATGGTTTTTCCAGTAGTCATGTATGGATGTGAACGTTAAACTATAAAGAAAGCTGAGCGCCAAAGAATTGATGCTTTGAACTGTGGTGTTGAAGAAGACTCTTGAGAGTCCCTTGGACTGCAAGGAGATCCAACCAGTCCATCCTAAAGGAGATCAGTCCTGAATATTCATTGCAAGGACTGATGCTGAAGCTGAAACTCCAATACTTCGGTCACCTAATGCGAAGAACTGACTTCATCAGAGAAAAGACCCTGATGCTGGGAAAGATTGAAGGCAGGAGGAGAAGGGGACGAGAGAAGATGAGATGATTCGATGGCATCACTGACCTGATGAACATGAGTTTAAGGAAGCTCTGGGAGTTGGTGAAGGACTGGGAAGCCTGGCATGCTGCAGTTCATGGGGTTGCAAAGAGTTGGACACAACTGAGCAACTGAACTGAACTGAACTGTTTGATTTGTTGCGTACCTGTACTCTGTACTAGGCTTCCCAGGTGGCTCAGTGGTAAAGAATCTGCCTGCCAGTGCAGGAGACCTGGGTTCGATTCCTGGGTCGGAAAGATCCCCTGGAGAAGGAAATAGCTGCCCACTCCAGTATTCTTGCCTGGAGAATCCCATGATCAGAGGAGCCTGGCTGTCTACAGTCTATGGGGTCCCAAAGAGTCAGACACCACTGAGCACACATTCTTTCAAGACATTCATTCTGGGCTTCCCTCTACCTCAGTCGGTAAAGAATCTGCCTGAAATGCAGGAGATCTGGGTTCGATTCTGGGTCGGGAAGATCCCCTGGAGAAGGAAATGGTAGCCCACTCCAGTATTCTTGCCTGGAGAATCCCATGCACAGAGGAGACTGGTGGGCTACAGTCTGTGGGGTCACAAGAGTCAGACACGACTTAGCAACTAAACCAGCACCACTCTATACTAAGCACCATGCTGGTATTTTAAAAGAATTTTTATCTTCTTCTTTAAAAGAACTTTGCAAGGTATTTATGATATATATCCATTTTCTAAACTAATGAGGAAACCAGATGGAGATCTGTCTAAGGTAACAAGTAGAGGAGCCACTTTGAACCCAGGTCATGAGTTCAAGGCTCATGTTCTTTTGCAAAGGCATACTGCCTCTCATCAGACCTTGTGGATTTAACTTCACCACTGTCAGATCAGTGACGAGTAAAGTTTCAATGTAATTTAATTATGATCTGGATCTTTTCTAAAGGAGGACGCTGTTTTTGTAGTCTAAAAAAGTGATGCTTTATGAAACTAAGCTAAGAGACCGTTTGAGAAATTGAAATCCTGTTGATTGCTTAATAGCTGCTACATAAATAAGCTTAGGCTCAAATCACCTATTACTCTTTAAATATCTGGAAGAAGCTGGACAAAGGATAGCACATGTATATTAAAATCCGGTAGAAAAGACCCACAATAAAGGTGCTTTATAAATATTTCATAGGCTTAATAGCTACTTGTCCTAGAGTTCTAGTTTGTATAACCACCATAATCAGTTATTTTTAAGAGAATACCTGGAATAGAACCTTAAATCCTGACAGGTAACTAAAGCAATATTATAAAAGCACAAATCATCTGGATTAATTTTATGTGAACTGTGGTCTAAAAGATATCAATGTATTGATTTAAGAAATAGGGTTGGAGGCAGAAGCAATTCTCGGATACCTGCATATGCTAAAATGAATAGCTCTAACCACTGAGTGTGACACTCACTTTGTGTTTGCTACGAATTTTAGAGCCATAAATTGTAAAGCTACTTTGTGTCTCATATCTTAAGTGTTCTGAAATTGGAATCGATGTCCAGCTACACATGAAAATTGTCCTGAAAGAATAAACTGTTTGTTCCCATTTTTTCAGCAAGAATGGAAAATACTGAGGCATTTATGTTAGGATAAATAACAGGCTGGTAACTGGGCTGATTTACTCATTCTTTTACTCATTCACAGGTTTAAGGAGCATTTAAGGGATAGTCATAGATTGTTGTTCTTGTTGCTTTAGTCCCTAAGTTGTGTCTGACTCTTGCCACCCCATGGACCATAGCCCACCAGGCTCCCCTGTCCATGGGATTTTCCAGAAGAATACTACAGTGGGTTGCCATTTCCTTCTCCAGGGGATCTTCCCAACCCAGAAACTGAACCCATGTCTCCTGCATTAGCCGGCAGATTCTTTACCACTGAGCTACCAGGGAAGCCCAGAAACTTTCAGTTAATTGTTGTGGGGAAGGACAAAGGTGTAGGTAAGCTAGAGCCAGAATACTTCATTGATTAGTATTTCTTAAAAAGAAACAAAAAAACTTTGAGATATTATCGACATACAATAAACATGTTTAAGGAGTTCAATTTGATATTCTGACATTTATATATGATTGTGACATCATTATCACAATTAAGATAATGAACATATCCATTACCCTAAAACTCTCCTTGGGTGCGTTTGCATTCTCTCCCACCTCTCTTCACTAGCTCACCAGCTCAGTGCCCCTGGCCATCTCTGATCTACTTCTGTCTCTGCAGATCAGTGTGCATTTTGTATAATTTCATATAATTGGAATCACACAGTATGTACTCTTTTTAGTTTGGTCTGGCGTCTTTAACATTCATCCAAGTTGTTACATGTATCAGTAGTTTATTCCTTTTATTTCTGAGTTGTTGCTTAGCAGTGGCTAAGTTGTGTCAGACTCTCTGTGACCCCATGAACTGCAGCACACCAGGCTTCCCTGTTCTTCACTATCTCCCAGAGTTTGCTCAAATTCATGTGCACTGAGTCAATGATGCCATCCAACCATCTCGCCCTCCGTCCTCCCCCTTCTCCCCCTGCCCTCAATCTTTCCCAGCATCAGGGTCTTTTCCAGTGAGTCAGCTCTTTGCATCAGTGGAAACAGCACAAATGTCTATGAACAAGTGAATGGGAAGAAAAGCTATATATCTTCACCATAATCCGTTTACCTGTTGATAGGCAACTGTGTTGTTTCTAGTTTTGTCCACTATAAATAGAGCTGTGAATATTTGTGTACAAGGCTTTGTGTAAATTTAAGTTTCCATTTCTCTTAGATAAATATATAGCAGTGTAATGACTGATTCATATGGTAGATATAATTTTAACTTTGTAAGAAACGACTGAACTGTTTTCCAAACTGGTTGTACCATGTTACATTCCATGTGAGGATGTGAGAGTTCCAGCTGTTTCTTATCCTGTCCAACAATTCTTATGGTCAGTCTTTTCCATTTTAGCCATATGTGATTTGCAAATATTTTTTCCAAGTCCATAATTTACTTTTTCATTCTCTTATCAGTATCTTCTGAAAGACATATATAGTTGGATCTTGTTTCTGTTTTTGTATTTGCTTTTAATCCCATCAGATAATCTCTGTCTTTTGATTGGAATGTTTAATCCATTCATATTTAATGTAATTACTTTGTGGTTTAATTTATAGCTCCCATTTTGCTATTTGGTTTCTACGTCTCATAGCCTTTTTGTTCCCGTTTCTTCTTTACTGCCTTCTTTTGTATGTGACCCCATAGACTGTAGCCTGCCAGGCTCCTCTGTCCATGGGATTTTCCAGGTAATAATACTGCAGTGGGTTGCCAGTTCCTTCTCCAGGGGATCTCCCTACCTCGGGATCAAACCTGGGTCTCCTGCACTGCAGGCAGATTCTTTACCAACTGAGCTACCAGGGAATAATCAGATATTTCCTAGTATACCATATTAATTCCTTTGTTTGTTTTAAACTATTTCTGAATTACTTTCTTAGTGGTTTCTCTGAGGATTACAATGCATATTTTAATTTATTATAATATACTTCAGATTTGATCATCAGCATATAATTTCATCTATATCTGTTACAGATTCAACAATATAGTTTTGTAAGTACTGCTTTTTACAATCTTTTAAAGAAGTTAACAGAAGAAAAATGTATGCATAAACTCTTCTATATTAACCTGTATACTTATCATATAGTTATTCTTCATTTCTTCATATGGATTGGAATTACCATTTGGAGTCATTTCCTTGCTCCAATATCCTCCATTTCCTACCCCCTCCATTGTGCTTTTAATGTCATATGTCACATAGCTATATGTTGTAAGCTCAATAATATAATATTATAATTGCTGTTTGTATAACTGTCTTTTTAATAAGTTAATAAGAGAAAAATATATTTATACTTTTATAATTACCTTTACTAGTTTTCTTTATTCCTTTGTGTGGATTTGAGTTACAGTTATTATTTCCTTTCAGCCCGAAGAACTTCCTTCGGTATTTCTGGAGCAAAGATTTTGCTGCATTTTGTTTGAAATAAAGCCAGCCTCTCTGCCACATCCTGGTAGAACTACCGCACAGTGGAACTGGGTGGAAAGAGGAGGAG
This sequence comes from Oryx dammah, assembly GCF_014754425.2. Classification (NCBI taxonomy): domain Eukaryota; kingdom Metazoa; phylum Chordata; class Mammalia; order Artiodactyla; family Bovidae; genus Oryx; species Oryx dammah. The sequence continues at coordinate 43,618,921 of NW_024070198.1, forward strand.
GGTGGTAGCCCTGGGCTAAAATTCCACAGACACCCACTGCTCCTTTCAAGGTGCAGTAGTTTTATCGAATAACTTCTCAATCTGTTGTCTGCCTTTGGTCAGTTCCTAGAGACCTGAAATGATTATCTGTGACCATTTTTCTAGTTTTATTTTGCTTTTTGGGGGAGAGGATTTGCTGAGACCCTCATTCAAACATTTAGGAGTCTAAAGCTACCATCTAGCTGTATTTTTTTTTTTTTGTCCTCTCAGTTTTTGGTTCTCTTTTTCCTCTTTATATGCCATCTTCTGGATTAAATAGTTGTTTTTTAAAATTCCATTTTATCTGCTTTGTTGGTTTATTAGTTATAGCTCTTTATGGTGTTGTTTTAGCATTTGCTTTAGGGTTTTGTGTATATAGTTGACTTTTCACAGTCCATCTTCAAATGGTATTATACTGCACCCCATTTGCCATAGGACGTTTACAAGGACATGCTTCTATTTCTCTCCTTCTGGCCTTTGTGCTATTGTCATATATTTCACATCTGCATATATTATCAACACATCACACTTTGCTATTTTTTATTTAAATAGTAGATTATCTTTTTAAAAAATTAAAATGATATTTTAAAAAACTTACTGTTTATATACTTGTAGTTACCATTTCTGGTACTCTTCATTTCCTTGTGTATTTCCATTGTGTATCATTTCCCTTCTGGCTGAAGGACTTCATTAACATTTCTTGCTATTCAGATCCGCTGGTGATGAACTGATCCAGCTTTTGTATATAGATGTATGTATTGCCTTTACTTTAAAAGACATTTTTGCTGGGTAGAGATTCTGGATTGAGGCTTTTTCCCCTAGTATATTAAAGATGTTGCTTCATTGTCTTATTTCTACCAAGAAACCTGCTGTCATTCTATCTTTGTTCCTCCGTGTGATATGCCTTTTCCTGTTTCTTATTTGTCTTCTTATCACTTGTGTTAAGTGATTTGGTTATGATGTGCAGTTGTATAGTTTTATGCTTCTTGAGCTTAGGTTTGTTGAGCTTCTTCTACCTATAGGTTTATAGTTTTCATCAAAATTCAAGAAGATTCTAATTTCTGTTGTTTCAAATATTTTTCCTTCTCTGCTCTTTCCTCTTCTTTGAAATTGAAAGTGTTAGTCACTCAGGCATGTCCAACTCTTTGTAACCCCATGGACTGTAGCCCCCCAGGCTCCTGTGTCCATGGACTTCTCCAGGCAAGAACACTGGAGTGGATAGCCATTCCCTTCTCCAGGGGATCTTTCCAACCCAGGGACTGAACTGGAGTCTCTTGCACTGCAGGTGGATTCTTTACCGTCTGGGACGTCAGGGAAGCCTTCTCCTTTAGAGGTTCCAATGATAGGAAAATTAAGTTAGTTGAGGTTGTATTTTTACCTTTGATGCTATCGTTTTCAACCCTAGAAGTCTGACTTGTATTCATTTTTTATGTCTTCCATGTTTCTATTTAACATGTTCAGCCTTTTTCTATCTTCTTTATATGGAATACGGTAACAATTGTTTTAACATCCTTGTCTACTAATTCTATCACTGATGTCATTTCTCCATCAGTTTCAGTGGATTGAACTGTACTTTTCAGCTTCTTTGTATACTTGGCAATTTTTTAATTATTTATTCATTTATTCCTAAAAATATTCCTGTGCTTTGATCTGGGACCCAGTTAAATTATTTGGAGACAGTTTGATATTTTTGGCTCTTGCTTTTAAGCTGCACTAGGTGGAAAAAGAAATGTGCTTAGTCCAGGGTTGACAGCCCTACTTCTGAGGCAAGACCCTTCATAGTGCTCTATTACTCCATGAATTATGAAGTTTTCCACTGTAGCTGTCGGGAGCATGCACTATTTTTGCCCTCCACGAACTTTAGGCACTGTTCTCTCTAACCCTCTCTGGTGACTCCTTCCCTTGCCTTGAGCGGTTGCCTCATATGGATACATTCATTGATCAGTTCTTGTTTGGATATTCAAGTGGGACCTTCTGGAGAGCTTCAGAGCTCTCTTTTTGTGCAGCTCTCTTCTCTACAACACTCCTCTCTGATTGTCTCTTAGTTACCTTGGCAACCCAAGACTCCCTGCCTGTCTCCTAAAATCAGGGAGTCCACTGTCCTCTGCAGATTCCCTGTTCTATGCTGTGGCCTGGAAACTTTCTCCAAGCAGAAATTTGGGGGCAATTATAGAACTCATCTCAGGAGAGGAGATGGAGAGGGTGGGACAAATGGAGAGAGTAGCATGGAAACATATACTTACTTTGTGCAAAATGGATAGCCACTGGGAATTTGCTGTATGGCTCAGGGAACTCAAGCCAGGGCTCTGTGACAACCCAGAGGGGTGGGATGGTGGGGGAGGGAGGTTCAAGAGGAAAGGGACATATGTATACCTATAGCTGATTCATGCTGATGTATGGCGGAAACCAATACAATATTGTAAAGCAATTATCCTTCAATTAAAAATAAACAATTTTTTAAAAGTTTATTGAGAAAAATTAAACTGAAATATCACATAGAAATAAATATCCAACTAATATAGAGTGGCCTTTTTTTTTTTTTGGTAAGAAATCATCTTATTAGTTCTTTATCTCTCAGGAATCTATTTTCTTTTTTTAAAAAAATATTTTTTATGTTTTTAAACTTTTTATTTTGTATTGGGGTATAGCCACTTAACAATGTTGTGATAGTTTCAGGTGAACAGTGAAGAGACTTAGCCATACATACACATGTATCCATTCTTCAAACTCCCATCCCATCCAGGCTACCACATAACATTGAGCAGAGTTCCATGTGCTATACAGTAGGTCCTTGTTGGTTATCCATTTTAAATATAGCAGTTGTACATGTCCATCCCAAATTCCCTAACCCTCCCACCTCATCCTTCTCCCCAGTAACCGTAAGTACTTTCTCTAAGTCTGTGAGTTTCTTTCTGTTTTGTAAGTAAACTCATTTGTATCATTTATATTTTAGGAATCTCTTTTCTTAACAATTCAATGTACAATGTCTTAAAAGTCATTGCTTCTAATAGCTTGTCTTGCTCTTTGGCTGTTCTGGTGGAAAAGTAAATCTGTTGCTTCATCTTGGTCAGAAGCAGAAGTCTGATTAATATTCTTTTTGAAAGGACTCATTACAACACTTTATTCAACATCTACTATGCACCAGGAACTCTGCCTACTATGTTTATGATCCCATGAGATTTTTATTGATTTAGTTTTTTGGAGGGGGGCAAGAGGGATGAAATGGGGGGGAGGTAGAATGCAAAAGCAATGACATGATCACCCCCTCTCCCCCCAACAAAGGAACTCACAATCTAGACATGATACATTCACAGTTCAGCATAAAGACAACTAATACTACAAAGGAGAGGATAAGGACCCAGAAACATTTATTCAACAAATACACATTGAGGGTCTATTCCAGGTGCTGTGAAGCTGCCTGGTGAACCAGACAGATAAAATCTTTCCCCTCACGAAGCTTACATTTTAGTGGAAGTATAGAGGGATAGAAAATGATTGGTTTGCTCTTTTAAAAGGGAAAGGCTTTCTGAAGCAGGACTATTGGAGTAGAGACCTGAATTCAATGAAGCAAGTAGTAAGAATAAGTGACCTATAAATTAATTTCAAAGGAAGATGTTCCTCTTTTAACTGGGGTGATCAAGGAAGGCTCATGAAGGTTACATCTGAGTTTTCACAGGATTTTCATGAAGAATGACTCATTGCTGGTGGGGGGTAATGATAAGAAAGCAAAAGGCATTTTTGTAGGACTGAGAATAAAGATGCTTGCCTGAAACTAAGTGTTCCAGGATTGCAGGTAAATGAAACATGCAGGAGAAAAGCAGTCTTAGGGCCCCAATTCAGAAGGCTTGCATGGGCAAGCTAGCGGGATTTTGGTCTTTGTTTTTCTGATATTTGCAAGAAGTGAGGCAATTGAAGTTTTAGGATGACCACTCAGGCCTAAGATACAGCATACATTAAGGATGGAACAACAGGCAGGAGCCAGCCGAGCAGTGGCTGTGTGGGAAGATGCATTGGACCTGGAGCGGAAGATGGCATCACAGTTCAGAGGAAGAAACAGCAGTTCTTGGACACTCAGTGGGATGCTGGGCAGCCAGGGGTGCGGGTCCACGAGGCCACCGGTGTCCAAACTCACTTTAAATTATAAGCATAAACTCAGGGACCACTGAGGGAGGTGGTGACAGAGCCTTTCTGCAAAGTAAAGACCCAACTTGAAAATATCAGCCTGTTGGTTTTAGTTTTTTGCTGTGCCTTTTCTTAAGCCACAGAAAGGACAGTAATGCCAATGGTTCCTGTGCTGTAACAGAGTTGATTTTTAAGTGAACAGCTCTAACCCAGCATCTTTGAAACCCCTAAATGTCCCACTTTCCCTGCTAACTAAAGGCATTGCATTAAAAAACAACACCATTTTGAGACAGTCTTTTTAGTTTTCCCATCAGGACAAAGATTTCTGAAAAGACAGAGGCGAGTTCCTTTAGACATGAGCGAAAGCAAACGACACTCGAGGGACAGTCGCAAATGAACTAAGGGAAGCTGCAGCCAAACGAAATGCGACAAACAACTGTCATATTCTAAATGGTCAATCAAAAGCTGGAACAACTTGAATGTAACAGAAGTCTATTATGATGAAAATAATGATCTCGGGACAAGGGATACTTAATGATTTGGAAATTTAAGTACAAAATAAATATTCATCCATGTCCAACGGTAACTTTCAAGCTCTAACTGTTTCATATGGCTAACAGTGTTACCTGAAATGGTGGGGGCACTTTTAAAGTGAAAGGGGAAACAAATAATTCATCTTCATTTTAATTTCAATACAATTGCAGAATGCACTGCTATGCTAGAAATGAGAATGATACACTGAGGGGTATCTTTTTTACATTCCAGAGTATCTCACTGTTTGGGCAGAATGGTTCTCTTACTGGAATTGTTCACAAAGCAACCTATTATATGGCGAGAGGTACCCTCCGGGCACCATTGAAATTAATATGAAAGGAACAATCAAGAATGCCAAGTGCAGTGCATAAAACGCAGGTAGGTGGTGGAAGACAGATAAGCAGCTAGGAGGTTTAAGTTGCGGAATCTGAAGCTGCAGAGAGATGTGTTATGCAATTTACATTACAACCAGTCACGATTTCAGAATGGGCAATGAAAAGCTCATATAGTTAAGTCCATAAAAAAAAAACACACACACACAAAAAGCTTCATAACACAAGGGAACTAAATGATGGGTAAATAGACAAAGAAGATAATCAGAGAGCAGGGGGAGAAAGCTGGACTCGCTTTCACAAAATTCCTCTGGTTTTGGCAACTTAGCCCCCACATCACAGGTAGCACTGTCTCTACAGTGGGATTATTTTAAAAGAGGCTTTCTCAACCTTGGAACTGATGACATTTGGGGCCAGATAATTCTCTGTTGTGTGGGCTGTGCTATGCATCACGGGATGTTTAGCAGTGTCCCTGGCCTTTGTCCATTAGTTGTTGATAGCACCTGCTTCCTCGGTTATGACAACCAAAAATGTCTCCAGACATTGCCAAAGTCCCCCACGGGGAGAACTGCCCCCATTTGAGGACCACTATCTTAGAGAATACAACAGTATGAACTATATGAACAGTATGAACTCCAATGAGCTGTTTCCTCCATAATCATATGCACTTCATCCTTTAAAGAGCATTATTTATAAACAAATGCCAACTTTGGTCCAAAAGCCCTATTACACACCAAGTTAATCTGGAGGGTAAACCTAACAGTAGTTTAAAATAACCAAGTTGCATGCAGTCTAAAAAGTCTCTGCTGCTTTCTCCCTCAATCTATCTTAAAAAACAGTAACAACAACAACAACAACAAAAACTGGGAAAGTGCTTAGTTTCCTATCCATTTGTGCAGTGAGCAATATTTTCTGGTCACAAAATTAAACCACAGACAGCACCCTCCTAGGATATAGCAGTTAAACAGTAGTTCAACACTCTTTCCACTTGATGAGATAGAAAGAGAAATCCAGGTATAATCTGTCAGTGAGAGACTGAGGGAGAGAGGTTTGCTTTTACCTTGAGACACTGAAGCAGCAGCAACAGTTTCATGGTCATCAGGCTATCAGAGAAAGGAAGGAGTCATTTTGATTTTTTCCTTGAAGGTTACTTTTTTAAAACTGCATGCTGCCTGCACGGTTAATCCTGTAAGCTAAGCTAGTTTCTGCTGGATCTTTTCCTAACCTAGAAATGGGGCTAGATTTTAACTCTATAAAGGTGGGGACCATGTCTTGTGTGCCTCGCTCTCCACTGCATCCGTAACACCTAGCCAAGTGTCTGGAAGACACGTTTCCTGAATGAATGAGGACAGAAATGCCGAATTGCAAGCTAATAGATTAGGATGCCAGCTCCTTATAGGGGTCTTTTCTTATTTCTGTACCACAGTTCTGTGGTGGTTGGTGCACAGTAGGTGGTCAAGTGATGTTTGTGGAACTCATCTGGATGTCAGGTGCCTGCCTGTATCTTTAGGGCAGCAAAGCCCATCAGGGCAGCACAGAATCAAGGCAGGTGGGCTACCTGAATCTGCTGACCACGCTCATGCATTAGGTTCTGTTCAAGTTCAATACAAAGACATATTCCACCACGAGGAAACAAATCAAGACCTCTGTATGGAAAGATTTCGGTACTTGCCTTGCAAAATGACCTTGCCACCCCTCTGAGAGACGAGGCAGACTTGGTCTCAGTATCATGGTCACCCCACTGGAGAATTTTCTCAAGGCCCACAAAAGCCACCCATACGGGACGGGCCATTGTTGCTGCGTCTAGGCAGAGGCTGGGAACATACTGTGCAAATTATATCATCACAGGCATGAGGGAGTTTAATCTCATCTTAAAAGGCATTATCTCTCATGTTGAAACTTTAACAACTCATCTAGAATAAAAACATTTCAAGTGTGCCAAAAGGCAGAGCTGCTGGAGGTGTAAGATGTGGCTTCTGGGGAAGGCATGAGATTCTCTTTAAGCACAGAGGGCCGGGTGAGTAGCACCGGGGTACCTGAGAGGCTGCTGGAACACAGTGCCTGGAAGTTACTATGAAAGGTAATGACAGGCAATAAAATAGCCCCTTAAAAATCCAGCAAAAGATGAAGACAGTAGATTATAGCAACACTTCAAAACCCAAGCGTGAGTAGATTAGCACAAATACTGTGCAACACACACACAAAATTATCCGATTTTACCAAATACTTGCAGGGAAACTAGGCCAAGCAACAATTGAAATCAAATAGAAGCAAGGTGTGTTTATGTAATTCCGAAGCTCAAAAAAATCGAGAAATGCATTACAAAGATTTTTCAAGAAAAAAATTAATGAAACCTTCATTCAGGTGAAGAAAGAAGAACACAGTTCAGTTCAGTTCAGTTGCTCAGTCGTGTCAGACCCTTCGTGACCCCATGAATTGCAGCACGCCAGGCCTCCCTGTCCATCACCATCTCCTGGAGTTCACTCAAACTCATGTCCATCGAGTCAGTGATGCCATCCAGCCATCTCGTCCTCGGTCGTCCCCTTCTCCTCCTGCTCCCAATCCCTCCCAGCATCAGAGTCTTTTCCAATGAGTCAACTCTTCGCATGAGGTGGCCAAAGTACTGGAGCTTCAGCTTTAGCATCATTGCTTCCAAAGAACACCCAGGACTGATCTTTAGAATGGACTGGTTGGTCTCCTTGTAGTCCAAGGGACTCTCAAAAGTCTTCTCCAACACCACAGTTCAAAAGCATCAATTCTTTGGCACTCAGCTTTCTTCACAGTTCAGCTCTCACATCCATACATGACCACTGGAAAAACCATAGCCTTGACTAAAGGGACCTTTGTTGGCAAAGTAATATCTCTGCTTTTGAATATGCTATCTAAGTTGGTCATAACTTTCCTTCCAAGGAGTAAGCATCTTTTAATTTCATGGCTGCAATCACTATCTGCAGTGATTTTGGAACCCCCCAAAATAAAGTCTGACACTGTTTCCACTGTTTCCCCATCTATTTCCCAGGAAGTGATGGGACCAGATGCCATGATCTTCGTTTTCTGAATGTTGAGCTTTAAGCCAACGTTTTCACTCTCTCAAAGAACACAGTGCTTCTCTATTTCTTGCCCCTAGTGTAACTGGGGGATGTCATATCTTGTGTGAGAATTCCAGGACACAAGCATCAAACACAACACATGTTTCTACAATTTGAGTTAAGTGTGGTTACACAACACATGTGGCAGACCTCTTGAATTAATTGCATCAAATGTTTTCAGTTATAGAAAGATCCATGACTCACAGAGACCGTAAATGAAATATGGCGTAGGTAGTAATTATGTGAATTGCATTCTTGAGTCTTTAAAGATAAATTAACCAACAATGAGAATTTGATAGCTAATGTTGCGATTAGTTACAGGTATAACGCGGTGACCTATATAACTTACTATTTTTAAAAAGTCTAAAATTTACACAGGTTGATAGCATAAGCGATTCTTCACAGTGACTCATGGCAGCAGTTCTATAAATGCACTAGCGTAGCCTTACAGTAATTGCTGAACTCCTCCAGAGAAGGAGAAATACTCACGGAAACCCTCTGACTAGGAAAGGCGCAGAGCAAGCTGATCCACGGAGCATCGGTGTGTTCTAGGCACTTGGAGTAGAAAATGGCAGCCCACTCCAGTATTTCTGCCTGGGAAATCCCATGGACAGAGGAGCCTGGCAGGCTACAGTCCATGAGGCTGCAAAAAGTCAGACATGACTGAACACACATGGAATAAGGAAATGAAGGTCTCCTCTGCACGGTGAGCTCTAGCTGGTCAGAGAGCAGAGAGGCTCTATGACTGGTATCTATAGGAAAGGAATCTTGCACAACATTTTTCCTCCCCATAATTAGTACTTGTTGAAAAGCTGACCCCAAAATAGAAGATCAGTGCTATATACAAGAGAAAATTGCACTATCTGGTTAGATTAACTAGAATTACTGAACTGCTGAATCTCTTTGTGACAGAAAGCAGTCAGGAGGCATGTGGATGGCCAGTGTTGCTTTCTTCTAAGTGAACATCCTTCCTTGAGCCTGGCTTTTCCTACTGTCGGATACACAACACTGCTGAACACCCTGCACAAAGAACTGCTGTCTCAACATGGCTGGAAGCCATGTTCATCTTGTAGCAGCCTGGACATTATATATCTATAAAATCAGAATTTGGATGTTAAACTAGCTACGTCTTTTTATGCTTTTCCTTTTCCTTTTCCAAAGACGGATATACTAAAGGAAAGTGAAAGTTGCTGAGTCGTGTCTGACTCGTTGCAACCCTATGGACTGTAGCCTGCTGGGCTCCTCTGTTCATGGGAGTCTCCAGGCAAGAATACTGAAGTGGGATTCTCTTCTCCAGGGGATCTTCCTGACCCAGGGATTGAACCAGGGTCTCCTGGACTGCAGGTGGATTCTTTATCACCTGAGCTACCAGGGAAGATCTTTAGCCAAAGGCTACTGATCCTTCTCTGTATTTGTCTACCTACGCAGACACCACTGTATCTAAATCTTATCTATGGAAGGCCAGGTTGCACATTGAAAAACTGTCATGGTGAAGAGGGGCAGTCACTCCTTCTGGCTGAGAGAGGGGGTGTGTGGGATTTTGTGGGTGACATAGTGACCTCATTTTGGCCTGGGCTTAGATAAAAGTATAGAGTGACCTTGTTTTGTCTCATTTAATCATGGTGTCAGAATAAGTGAGTTTGGTTCCTGTGAGACAGGGACTCATCAGAGAAGAGCATGGCTAACTGTGAGCACCAGAGCAACTTCTGAGCCTCAGGGGCGTCTTCTCTGGCAGTGCTGGCCTCCAGCAGCTCTGTTTGCCGAGTTCCTCTGCTGCGTCATTCCTGCCCACCCTACCTCCACGTTGTGCTTTTTGGAAGGAAGTCACAAAGGCAGGGCTTCTCTGGTGGCTCCATCAGTAAAGAATCCACTTGCAATGCAGGAGACCTGGGTTCAATCCCTGGGTTGAGAAGATTCCCTGAAGAAGAAATTGGCAACCCACTTCAGTATTCTTGCCTGAAAATTCCCATGGACAGAGGAACCTGGCAGGCTACAATCCATGGGGTTGCAAAGAGTAGACTTCAGCACGCACAAAGAGTGGCTGGCATTTGAGGGGTGGGAGATACACTCCCCTCCTTGGGAGGGAGATATCCTTGAACTTTAAATCTTTTTCACTTAAGCTGGTTGGGGAACTCTGAACAGCTCTGATGAGTGTTCTCAGGTCTCTGCTGCTGCTGCTAAGTCACTTCAGTCGTGTCCGACTCTGTGTGACCCCATAGACGGCAGTCCATGAGGCTCCCCCATCCCTGGGATTCTCCAGGCAAGAATACTGGAGTGGGTTGCCATTTCTTTCTCCATCTCAGGTCTCTATGTTCTCATTATTAGGGCTGTTGTGATTATTTCAGGCCTTCTTCTTCATGAAAACTTCACAGTGAAGTCACCCAGGAGATTTCTTTGAAAACAGATTAAGGAAGATGATATGTCTCAGCCAACGGATTGGATTCTAGGTTTTTCCAGGTTTCCTGTTGGCAGGGCCCCTGCATAAACTAAGAACCAACTGTGCTCCTGTGAGGCTGGGGGTCCACCATGCTCGGAAAGAGACTTACTTCGAAAATTCAACTTGAACAGAGAAACAAGTGCTACTCAAGGCATCTGTCTAGAAACAACAGAATATTATACTAAAGGGAGAAGAGTTTCTCACAAATGAACGGAACAGCATTCTGGCCCTGAGCTGGGATGATCTCAAAACAGGTTGCTTTTTTTTTTTTCCAAGGCACTTTTGTTCTGCGCTAGAAAAGATAGGGTTCTTTCACTTCAGCAGTCAGTTTTTATTCACCACAAGCGTTCTCTTGTGTAGGAAAATCAATAAAGACAATAAATAAATGGCAATCCCATTGAGGGCTGCTTACTAAGTGATTAAATGTTTCAAACCCCAAATACTTGCATGCTTCAGGGATACAAATCTGAATGAACATATGTAAATGGAATTAATGCTCAAATAATTTTCTAGTTACTTAGCACAAATGTGCAATTATTAATACTGCCATAATTTATGTTTGAATATTTATCCCCGTTTTCCTAAGCATAAAACCTTTAATCTACTTTTCTGACATAATTTGAAAATAGACGTGGGAATCTTTTTAATCATCTTATCCTTTTTAATGGAGAGAGAAAAGAGACCAAAAAAGCCTGCCAGGAAAGTTCTTTCTGAGAGCGGATCATTTCTGATGTCTCTACTCCCTCCACCCGAAATGGAGGCAGTCTTCCCAAACCCAGGATGAATTTGGTACTGGGATATCAGTTTATATACTTCACTCTTCTTTGCAAGTGAGTGAGTGAGTGATTGTCACTCGGTTGTGTCCAATTCTTTGAGACCCCATGGACTGTAGCCTGCCAGGCTCATCTGACCATGGGATTTTCCAGGTAAAAATGCTGAGTGGGTTGCCATTTCCGCCTCCAGGGGATCTTCCCCACCCATGGATTGAACCTATATCTGTCTCCTGCATTCCAGGCAGATTCTTTACCACTGAGCCACAGGGGAAGGAAGCCCCCTTTGCCGCACAGACCATACGAGTGAGGGTTTTTACAAGTTATTTTCAAGAAAGGTTCTTTGAGTTACAATGAGGTGCCTGCAGGAGGGATCCAGTATGAAGATGGCATGTTTGAGGCTTCTGACATATTGACACTGAGAGGAGGGTTTACACCTGAGCTGGGAAGGTGTTTTCTGCTTGCTCTCACCCCTCCCCTCCCCCTCCATTGCTCCTTGGTAAGCATGAAACCAAGTAGGATCCTGTGGGGCTCCTGGGCATGGAAGCTTTTCCGAGTCCCCGAATCCTTATTTGTTGGGGATGGACTTCAGCCTCCACAATCTTCCCTGAGTTCCAAAAGACAGATCTGAACAGCTGCTACACAGGAAAGGGAGAGGATACAGAGACAAGGGAGGGGCAGCCAAGAAACAATAGTGCAGCCTTGGAGCAGAGTCCTGGCTCCGTCTCAAGGGATACACATAACAGTATCTGTGAGCTCCTTATAGAGCTTAGTGTCTGACTCTTTGCGACCCCATAGACTGTAGCCCACCAGGCTCCTCTGTCCGTGGCATTCTCCAGGCAAGAATACTGGAGTGGGTTGCCATTTGCTTCTCCAGGGGATCTTCCTGACCCAGGGATCAAACCTGGGTCTCCTGTATTGCAGGCGGATTCTTTAGCATCTGAGCCACCAGGGAAGCTCTTATAGAACTAAAGCCACCCAACAACTGGAAGACATCAGCATTCTCAATTCCATAGAGGATCACCTGAGACGAGATTAAAGAAGCATAGGCCCTGCACACACTCTAATCTCATCAGCAACCCTGCCCTTGAACCACACTGGTATAAAAACTCCTCACCAAATCCTCCCTAGTGGGGAGGGTAGTTTTCAAGGGCAGGAGCCCACTGTGTCCCCCTTTGCCTGGCAAAGCAATAAAGCTATTCTTTTCTACTTCACCCAAAATTCCATGTCCAAGAATCAATTTGGCACCAGTGCAGAGAGGTTGAATGTTTGGCATCAAGCGCAGCTGTGCCTTGACCTTCTCAGTCTGCAACATGATTCACGCCAGCAGGAGTTTGTGTTCTGTTTGTCACTCCCAGCCTGTAGTCACATTGCCACGGCTTGAAAACTATGCTCCTTCAGATGCTACCCAAGCATTTTTTAGACTTTGATGCAGGACAGAAAAGGCTCTGTGCTCAAGCTCCTCACCTGCCTTCCCTCTCTGCCATCCACAGTGGGAAGGAAATAAAGCAGACACTGAGAAAAGTTGAGAAGACGGGGGGAATGGTCTCTTACATCTGCACTGTTTTTCCAAAAGAAGACTTGGGTCTGATTTCTAGTTCTGCCACGCACTTGCTGGAGGATGTTGGAGAAAGTTCTTCTTTGAACCTCTGTTTCATCATTTCTTAATGAAGGAAGGAGGGAGGGAAGGGAGAGGGAGAAGACGGAAGGACAGAAGAGGGAAGCAGGGTGGCAGGGGAGGAGAAAAGAGGAGTAACATGAATAGTCTCTAAAGCTTCCTCCCAATGAGAGTCTGTGGTCCTGAAATTTCCAGATGCTCCAGTCCTTGTTTGCTCACCTTCTGTGTTTCTCATGTGTCCTGCCAGCCTCATCTCTCCCATCTGCTGGCTGCAGGGTGACCATACTCTTTAGGAAGGTCCAACAAATTGAGATTAGTATGCAGAATTATCACTGTCTACAAGTCTGCAAAGTCCCAGGCACCTAAGGATTGGAGGAAGTGAACTGGGTTTGAATGTCAATGAGATAAATGTAGTGCTAGTTTAGTGAAAATTAAACTATACAGGATTAGGAAGTATTGTTGACATTGACATTAATAACAGGGAATGCAGAATCGAGTAAGAAGAGAAAAGCTACATACAAAGTTGTCTTGGTTGTAGAAAGTAAATAGTATTGTCATTTACAGAAATTCTTCATATCTTCATCATAGGGGACTGGAATGCAAAAGTAGGAAGTCAAGAAACACCTGGAGTAACAGGCAAATTTGGCCTTGGAGTACGGAATGAAGCAGGGCAAAGGCTAATAGAGGTTTGCCAAGAGAACACACTGGTTATTGCAAACACCCTCTTCTAACAACACAAGAGAAGACTCTACACATGGACATCTCCAGATGGTCAACACTGAAATCAAGTTGATTATATTCTTTGCAGCCAAAGATGGAGGTTTATACAGTCAGCAAAAACAAGACCGGGAGCTGACTGTGGCTCAGATCATGAACTCCTTATTGCCAAATTCAGATTTAAATTGAAGAAAGTACAGAAAACCACTAGACCATTCAGGTATGACCTAAATCAAATCTCTTATGATTATACAGTGGAAGTGGAAAATAGATTTAAGAGACTAGATCTGATAGAGTGCCTGATGAACTATGGATGGAGGTTTGTGACATTGTACAGGAGACAGGGATCAAGACCATCCCCATGGAAAAAAAATGCAAAAAAGCAAGATGGCTGCCTGATGAGGCCTTACAAATAGCTGTGAAAAGAAGGGAAGTGAAAAGCAAAGGAGAAAAGGAAAGATATAAGAATCTGAATGCAGATAAGAAAGCCTTCCCCAGTAATCAATGCAAAGAAATAGAGGAAAACAACAGAATGGGAAAGACTAGAGATCTCTTCAAGAAAATTAGAGATACCAAGGGAAATTTTCATGCAAAGATGGGCTTGATAAAGGACAGAAATGGTATGGACCTAACAGAAGCAGAAGATATTAAGAAGAGGTGGCAAGAATACACAGAAGAACTTTCCAAAAAAGAGTTTCATGACCCAGATAATCACGATGGTGTGATCACTCATCTAGAGCCAGACATCCTGGAATGTGAAGTCAAGTGGGCCTTAGAAAGCATCACTATGAACAAAGCTAGTAGAGGTGATGGAATTCCAGTTGAGCTATTTCAAATCCTGAAAGATGATGCTGTGAAAGTGCTGTACTCTATATGCCAGCAAATTTGGAAAACTCAGCAGTGGCCACAGGACTGGAAAAGGTCAGTTTTCATTCCAATCCCAAAGAAAGGCAATGCCAAAGAATGCTTAAACTATCACATAATTGCACTCATCTCACATGCTAGTAAAGTAATGCTCAAAATTCTCCAAGCCAGGCTTCAGCAGTACATGAACCGTGAACTTCCAGATGTTCAAGATGGTTTTAGAAAAGGCAGAAGAACCAGAGATCAAATTGCCAACATCCGCTGGATCATCAAAAAAGCAAGAGAGTTCCAGAAAAACATATATTTCTGCTTTATTGACTATGCCAAAGCTTTTGACTGTGTGGATCACAATAAACTGTGGAAAACTCTGAAAGAGATGAGAATACCAGACCACCTGACCAGCCTCTTGAGAAACCTATATGCAGGTCAGGAAGCAACAGTTAGAACTGGACATGGAACAACGGACTAGTTCCAAATAGGAAAAAGAGTACGTCAAGGCTGTATATTGTCACCCTGCTTATTTAACTTCTATGCAGAGTACATCATGAGAAACGCTGGACTGGAAGAAGCACAAGCTGGAATCAAGATTGCCAGGAGAAATATCAATAACCTCAGATATGCAGATGACACCACTCTTATGGCAGAAAGTGAAGAGGAATGAAAAAGCCTCTTGATGAAAGTGAAAGAGGAGAATGAAAAAGCTGGCTTAAAGCTCAACATTCAGAAAACAAAGATCATGGCATCTGGTCCCATCATTTCATGGGAAATAGATGGGGAAACAGTGAAACAGTGTCAGACTTTATCTTTTTGGGCTCCAAAATCACTGCAGATGGTGACTGCAGCCATGAAATTAACAGACGCTTACTCCTTGGAAGGAAAGTTATGACCAACCTAGATAGCATATTCAAAAGCAGAGACATTACTTTGCCAACAAAGGTCTGTCTAGTCAAGACTGTGCTTTTTCCAGTGGTCATGTATGGATGTGAGAGTTGGACTGTGAAGAAAGCTGAGCACCAAATAATTGATGCTTTTGAACTGTGGTGTTGGAGAAGACTCTTGAGAGTCACTTGGACTGCAAGGAGATCCAACCAGTCCGTCCTAAAGGAGATAAGTCCTGGGTGTTCATTGGAGGGACTGATGTTGAAGCTGAAACACTAATACTTTGGCCACCTGATGCGAAGAGCTGACTCATTGGAAAAGACTCTGATGCTGGAAGGGATTGGGGGCAGGAGGAGAAGGGGATGACAGAGGATGAGATGGCTGGATGGCATCACCAACTCGATGGACCTGAATTTGGGTAAACTCCAGGAGTTGGTGATGGACAGGGAGGCCTGGCATGCTGCGATTCATGGGGTCGCAAAGAGTCGGACACGACTGAGCGACTGAACTGAACTGAACTTCATATCTCATTACAAAACAGAATTTTATTATCCTAAAGTATATGTTAAATTGTTTAAAATTTTTAAAGTATGTATTATTTATTTTGAATTAGGCATTTCATTCACTTTGTTCAGAGTATCAAAGCTTCAGACTGGTTATAGTAAGAAGTCTTCTTTTGATGATCTCCCTCAGGAATGCAGTTCCGCTATCCAGGGGCAAACAAATCCTTATTTATAAATGTAAATATATAGATTAAATAGGTTTTTCTTCCTTTCTTTTCATACAAATGATTACACTTCATAACTTGTGTACATTTTATTCTTTTAATTTCTAAAGTATCTTTTTATTTCTTTGTTTCCAGTTTTTATTCATCTTATTTCTTTTATTATTTATTTATTTAGTTAATTTTTGACTGCACTGGGGATCTTAGTTCCCCAAGCAGGGACTGAACCTGAGCCACTTGCAGTGGAAGCTCTGAGTCTGAACCGCTGGGCCACCAGGGAGACCCTGTGTACATTTCATACCATTAAAGATATCAGCAGGTCAGCGGGCTCAGCCCTCATGCTCGTCTGCTCATTAACTTAAGAAAAACCTGGCATATTTCTGTTGGCATTGACTCTACTTATTTATGTATATAATACATGCGTATACAGACCTTACAACATGCCAAGCATTGTTCTCAGCTCTTTAAAGTATTAGCTCATTTGATGGTCCTCTATGCTGTGATCTATTAAGGTTTCATGAGGAGGGCTCAGTTTATTTAATCAGTAGCTCTTGAGGGAGTTGCACCACCCCCTAGGGGTATTTTAGAAATTTGCAGTGGTGATTTTTGGTCATTACAGTGTTTGTTTGGTACCATGGGCAGGTATTTGGCTAAGACCTCTTAACCAAATGGTCGAGATGGTCCTACTTGATAAAACTATCCTTGGTACAACCACTGAATATCTCATTCAGGAAGGTAAATATCCCACTCATCCTGCAACCTAGCCCAATGTTCAATGCACAAGCACAAAATACTTCTTGCATGGTTTTTGTATAACAATGCAAAGTCCAGGAATGCAACAATGATGAAAACTGAGGGAAGACTGTATTTTATTTCATTGTTCACTTTATCATGTTTCCTCTTATTTTAGAAAAATCATATCACTGACAGTAATTTCTTATGAGATCTGAGTCCTCAATGTGGCACGCTTGTAACAGATCAGACCATGTCCTTGCTAGTCAGCTGACATCATCAGTTGGCTTGGGCTCACTTTTCTCTCTAACCGTGATTTGGAATCAAGATACCTAGACATAAGTGTCAAAATAGGCTTTCAAGTACCCGTCAAAACTATTTTAAGTCAACAGACCATGACAATACCAAAACCAAGAGTCACCGAAGAATTGCTGAATGAGCATGGCTGTTATCTTAGGACTCATACTGAGTCTTGCATTGTTCCTGAGGGACCAGCCTCACCTCTGCACAAGTGGGAGTCTGGGACCTGGAGCAGGCAGATATAAAAACCAGGGTGTGGGAGGCGGTAGGACCACTTAAGTTTATCTCCTTGGCAAGAGCTGGCCCAGGAAGAAATGATGGGCCCAAACATTCACAGTGGATGGACTGAGAAAAAGGAAGAGAAACTGTTGAATCAGGAAGCAGAGCTGAAGAGACTCTGGGAGAAAGCAAGGGGGATAACCGAGGGGGAGCCAGGGAACAGGAAGGAGTCTCAAGGACCCTGGGGTGGTTCCCCTTCTGGAACCAGCCTGCTATCAGCCAACCATAAGGAAGAACATGGCCACTTGCTGAAACTAGCTAAAGTCAAGGTTAAAGACTTCACAGCTTGTTTTTGCAGAGGGCTGGGCGGTAGGATGAGATAACTATGAGTGGGGTGTTTACTCAGTGGGGCAGTTTAATTATCATCCACTACATGGACATTCCTACTGCTTGAATTTGACAAAACACTGGAGACAAAGGACACAAACATTTAACATAAAAAGAATTAGACAATTTTTAATTGACCCTTTAGGAATTTAAATGTAGGGTGAGCTCTTCAGCCAGGAGTGAGTATATGGATTTAAATGTAGGATGAGCTATTTAGCCAAGAGTGAATATATATTTCTGGTAAATTTAACCTAAAACAGGCTGGACGATTTGCCTTGAGTGTGAGATTGAAGACAAGGTTAGCATCCCTACTGCTTCCATCTCATTCTCATTTTCCTCTCCAATCCATCCCCCATGTTCAATAAGAGCAAATTTGTAAAAATGTGCATCAGATCATGTCTTTTGCTTAACATCATTCGGTGGTTTCCTATTGAATTTAAAACCAAGACAAAACACAACTCCTTAGCAGGATTTGTAAGTCCTTGTACAATCTGTCCCCTGCTTCCCTCTCAAAGCTCAAATTATAGTGTTCTTTCACTCACCATTTTCCAGTTATATAAGCAGCCGTCACCTCTATTCACATGCTCCACAAATGTTCCAAGTTTTCTTCCACCTTGTGCCTCCCCATGATTTGCCATCTACAAGCTGGAGAACCAAGACAGCTGGTGGTATAATTTAGTCCAAAGGCCTGAGAATCAAGAGTGTTGATGTTCAAGGGCAGGAGAAAATGGATGTCCAGTTCAAGCAAAGAACAAGTTTTGCCCTTTGTCCATCTTTTTGTCCAATTCAGGAATTCAACAGATTGAATGACACCTGTTGGCATTGGTGAGGGTGGTCTCACCTACTCAGTCTGATTCAGATGCTAATCTCCTTTAGAGAGACCCTCACAGACACATCTAGAAATGCTTTACCAGTTGTCTGGGCACCCTTAACCCAGACAAGTTGATGTAAGATTAATCATCATTTGTTGTTGTCCAATTGCCAAGTCGTGTCCGACTTTTCACAACCCCATGGACTGCAGCACACCAAGGCTTCCCTGTCCCTCACCATCTCCCAGAGTTTGCCCAAGTTCATGTCTTTGCATAGTTAATGCCATCCACCCGTCTCATCCTCTGTCGCCCTCTTCTCCTTCTGCCTTCAATCTTTCCCAGCATCAGGGTCTTTTCCAATGAGTCAGCTATTCACATTAGGTGACCAAAGTATCAGGACTGATGTTTCAGCTTCAGCATCAGTCCTTCCAAAGAGTATTCAGCGTTGATTCCTGGTTTGATCTATCTCCTTGCTTTCCAAGGGACACTCACTGTCCATCAAATCAGCTCACAAAATATAATGAAAAAACAATGATCAACAATAGGAAGACATATCGGGGGAGTTTATTGAACTTTAGAAATAAAGAACATTCCACACAGAGAAAAAGACAGGACAAGTCTCTTTGAATGTGAAAAGCTAAGCTGGTCTCAAAAGCTCTGGGACTTCCCTGACGGTTCAGATGGTAAAGAATTTGCCTGCAAAGAAGGAGATATGGGTTGGATCCCTGGGTTGAGAAGATCCCCTGGAGAAGAGAATGGCAACTCAGGGGTTGCACCCTCGTCTCCTGTGTCTTCTGCATTAGCAGGCGGATCCTTTACCCCTGAGCCACCAGGGAAGCCCAATGTTATTAAATACACAATGTAAATTTATATACAAAATTTTGAAAATTTTACTGAAAGAATTATACAAAAATTGTAGTTACAAAAAGGATATAAATGTTCCATGCAAATATAAAAACATGATAATACACTGAGATTTTAAAATATATACCAGTTAAATATATTAGAATGTACCAATTAAAATTAGGAAGAAAAGAAGTGACACAAGCAAAAGAAATGTAAGGGTGTTAATTTCACATTAATATTTCATTTTCTAAATTGAAGTGAAGAAAGATTTAAAAACATTGTTTAGAATTATAAAGATAACCACTTGCTGGAAATTGAAACAGATTGTGTGTCTTCTATCTTGCCCTGTCTTCCCAGGGCAAGAAATAATCAAAAAGAAGCCAAAATATATAGCAAAAGAAAGAACACAAAGAAAAAAAAAAACAAGGAAACAAAAAAGCCATAAAATACTAAATAGAATTACAAAATGGAAATGATACATAGTTATTATAAAAAAATCAATGCAAATGGAATAAAAAACTAAAGGCAGCTATATCTTAGTGACAAATTTTGAAAGCAATAGAATGGCCAGAGATACACCAGGCAGCCACAAACAAAATAAAGGAAAGCAGGTTTGTAATGTTAATATTAAGTTGAATTCAAGGAGAAAAGTATTATATTGTTGAGGTACAAAATTCAAAATGAAAATACATGTTTTATTCATTTCTGTACATCAGACAATATAGTATCAAAATAGATAAAGTAAAAATTGTAGGAAATAAAAGTATAAACTAATTGAAGCAAGATAGTAAGGGGAGACTTTAATATACTTTTCTTCATCACTAGTGACTTCCATAGACTAATAAAAGTAAATACACACACACATTGGATCTGACTAATATAATTAATAGCAATTTCTATTTAAGTGTCTATATATTTTTCAAAAATTTGGTAACAGATAAAACCTCAGCAAATTCTAAGAGAAATAAAAGGTACAGACTTTCTGATCATAATTCAATAAAGCTAAAATTAAATAGCAAAGGATAACAATAAAAATAAAAACACTCGTTGCTATTAGTAAATGTACAGTTATCTACTAAACTACTCCTAAGCCAAAGAAGAGATCAAAACCATACATGCAGAGTAGTTAAAAATAATGACAACAGGAGCAGTGCAAAAGGAATCCCAAAGCTGTTCCCAGATGATAACACCCCTTTCACATTCTCTCACTACCAACTGTAAACATTGAAGCAAAGGAATCAGGCTTCCAAACCAGGTATTTAGGAAAATAACAACAAAATGTACACAAAGAGCAAAAGCAAGGAATTAGCAAAGATAAATGCAGATATAAGTGAATTAGCAAACAAAACTGGAAGAACTGGTACTATAAAATCAAGAGCTGGTTCTTTAAGAGGAAAGCTCCAGAGTAAAATAAACACTTTGGGAGACTAACTGACAAAAAAAGTGAGAAAGCATAAAAACACAAAATCAGAAAAAAGGAATAGAAAAATAACCATAGATATAAAGGGAGTTAAAAGAATTCAGAACAGTAGCTTGTACAACTCTGGCTAACACATTTGAAAACCTCGATGAAAAGTCAGTCATTATCTTTCTGTCCTCCCAGGTTCCCAGCCCCCCTTGCCAAAGGGGCACCTTCTGGGGGCTTTTGGGAAAACATCTGCATTACAGATAAAAGACGAACATGAATGTTGTGGCTCTTCTATATGTTTAATGTTATCTATATTTTATATTAATATTTTCATTTATATTAACATTTATATATTAACGTGTTAATGCTGTGTTTAAAACACAGATGTGCTCCAGAGCATGACTCAGACACTGGACAGGGTTGAGCCACCAAATAAACTGACACATTTTACCTCCAGCCTTCCTGCTGTACGTCCATCATTATGCTAGAAGTTTTAACCAATGTAATTAGACAAATAAATCAAATAAGAAACATAGACAAGAAACAGGAGGACAATTATCATTATTTTTAGATGCTATGACTGATAGAGTACACACGTGAAATAAAAACTAGTATAAAAATATGAGTTAATAAGGTAGCTGACTATGACATTAATAAACAAAACTAAATGGTTTTTATCACCTAAATATAATCACTAATTAGCAAATATAATGAAAGAAAATATCCTATTTATAAAGCAACAAGTTGATAAAATAACTAAGAACACATTTGCAAAAACAGGACTTACAACTGCAAAACTTTACTTGATATATGCAGAAGCATGTGCCCAACAAAATGGAAAACAGTCATCTACTCAAAACCATTTCAAATGTTTAAATATTATATCAAAGAAATCTCAGTTCTCAAAGGTAGAAACCGTAAAAAGACACCACTCTTTGACTATAATTCAATTAAACTAGAAATTGACTAGACTAGAAAATTCTAAAACGTTGGACATTAAAATTTCTCTTCTAGATAACACAATTTAAAAAGAAAATAAGCATAAAATTATAGAACAGTTAGCTCAATTGGTAAAGAATCCACCTGCAAAGCAGGAGACCCCAATTCAACTCCTCGGTTGGGAAGATCCGCTGGAGAAAGGATAGGATACCCACTCCAGTACTTTTGGGCTTTCCTTGTGGCTCAGCTGGTAAAGAATCTGCCTGAATGCAAGAGTTCGATTGCTGGGTTGAGAAGATCCCCTGGAGAAGGGAAAGGCTACCCACTCCAGGCCTGGAGAATTCCATGAAGTATACAGTCCATGGGGTCGCAAAGAGTCAGACATAAATGAGTGACTTTCACTTTCTCCTGACTCCTGAGAGGCATACTCCAAGATGCAGTCAAGAAGCAACTGTTAGAACTGGACATGGAACAATAGACTGGTTCCAAATTGGGAAAGGAGTACAACAAGGCTGTCTATTGTCACCTTGCTTATTTAACTTATATATGGAGTACATCATGCGAAATGTCAGCCTGGATGAATCATAAGGTGGAATCAAGATTGCTGAGAGAAATATCAGCAACCTCAGGTATGCAGATGATACCATTCTAATGACAGAAAGTGAAGAGGAACTAAAGAACCTCTTGATGAAGGTGAAAGAGGAGAGTGAAAAAGCTGGCTTAAAACTCAACATTCAAGAAAACTAAGATCATGGCATCTGGTCCCATCACTTCATGGCAAATAGATGGGGAAATAGTGGAAACAGTGGCTGACTTTATTTTTCTGGGCTCCAAAATCACTGCAGATGGTGATTGCAGCCATGAAATTAAAAGATGCTTACTCCTTGGAAGGAAAGTTATGACCAACCTAGTCAGCATATTAAAAAGCAGAGACATTACTTTGTAAACAAAAGTCCATATAATCAAAGCTATGGCTTTTCCAGTAGTCATGTATGGATGTAAGAGCTGGGCCATAAAGAAGGCTGATCACCAAAGAACTGATACTTTCAAACTGTGGTGCTTGAGAAGACTCTTGAGAATCCCCTGGACTGTACAGAAATTAAACTAGTCAATCCTAAAGGAAATCAACCCTGAATATTCATTGGAAGGACTGATGCTGAAGCTCCAATACTTTGGCCGCCTGATGCAAACAGCCGACTCATTGGAAAAGACCCTGATACTGGCAAAGGTTGAAGGCAAAAGGAGAAAGGGGTGACTGAGGTTAGATAGCATCATTGACTCAATGGCCATGCATTTAAGCAAACTCTGGGAGACAGTGGAGGACAGAGGAGCCTGGCGTGCTGCAGTCCATGGGGTTGCAAAGAGTCGGGCGCAACTTACAATGACTAAACAACAGCAACTCCATTGAAAGGAATCAGGGCTCTTTGGGAGAAAGTGATGATTCTAGCACTAAGGCAGGAAATATGCAAGATGAGCTTGGAACATCTTGGAGGGCTAGAAAGTATGCTAGTGCTTAAAAAACTAACAAATAGAAAACAAATAGAAAAGCCTCTCTAAAATAGGGATACGTCCAAGAGACATAGGAGCCAGCTGAGAGAACTTCCAAAGATGGAGCAATTAAAGCCACAAAATAAGGTTGTATTAGATTATAATTCAGAGTATAAAATAACTATCCATGGGTCCATGCTGATACAAATCAATGACTGAATAGATTAAAAATGGGGGCAAACAGACAAATCTTCTTGCAGAAGGATTCTAATAATTTATGTGGATACTCAACCCTCAAAAAGGTGGAGCATAACCCCCTATTCCTTAACAACTCCCTATTCCTTAACTGTTTTCCTTCCAAAATGGAACAGGGGCAAAGAAGAGTAGCCTCAAGTGGAGACCCCTCCCAAGCACCGCCTCAGTTACGTGGTCGACAGCAGCATTCATGATCAAAAACCGCACGAAGATGTACTCTTGACATGATGAGATGAGCATGGCACTTGATCTCTATGGTCTTCCTCCCACGACCACTCCCGTCTTATCATGAAAAACCTTCACACAAATTTCCATAGAGAGGCACCTACAGGATGTGCAACCCACACTCCTCAAAACTGCAGAGGACAGGACTTCCCTGGTGGTCCAGTGATGAAGAATCCACCCTGCAATGGAGGGGACACGGGTTCAATCTCTGGTCAGGAAACTAAGATCCCATATGCCACAGGGCAACTAAGACCACAAGGAAGGCCCAGCACAGCCAAAATAAAAAAATTGTAGAGGGCATCAAAAACAAGGAAAGTCTGAGAAACCACCACAGTCAAGAGGAGCCCAAGGAGACACAATGACTATATGTCATGTGATGTCCTAGATGGGATCCTGGAACAGAAGAAGAACATTAGGAAAAAACTAAAGGACTCTGAATAAACTAGGATCTTTAATAAGAAGGCGTCAGTAGGGACGGTGGTACAGTGTCTTCCAATGCAGGAGGTGTGGGTTCTATCCCTGGTTGGGGAGAAAAGATCCCACATGCCTCTCAGTCAAAAACCATAAAATAGAAACAATATTGTAATAAGTTCAATAAAGACTTTTAAAAAACCTTATAAAAAGTTCTTTAATTGTTACAAGTGTGCCATACTACGTTAAGGATAGGGGAACCTGGGTACCAGGTATAAGGGAAATTTCAATCTTTCTGCAAACTTAACTGTAATAAAAAGCAAAGTCTATTTCAAAAGAACTGGTAATTGATGGAGTTAGACTCCATTGCTCATACTATTAACAGAAAATTACTTCCTAGAAAAATAAAAAATATCACAATTTTCTTAACAAAGGCAATAAAAAACCCTAAATAGAACACTAAGCCCAGATAAGTGTAACACGCTGTCCAAATTGTCTATCTTCATGTTCCTCCCCCACTTCAAAAAGGACAACGGGCCCAAAAGTTTTAATAAACAAGTTTTCCCAAAGGAACCAATGACTTCTGCGGCATTTAGTTTGTTCCAAGGAATTCACAAAAAGACTGAGGGTTTCTCAACTCATTCAACAGAGCTAGTATAATCCTCACACCAAACATGACAAAAATAACACATACACACGAAATAAAGCAATGCTGCTGGTGAAAACATATGCAACATTTGATGTCATCATAGATTTTACGCTGGGAAGGAGCGGAAGCAGTCCAGGATGAGTTAGGAGAGAGGCCTGGAGGCTACTGCTGTTCACCAACTAGTAGCTGGCAGCTTCCCAAGTGGCGCTAGTGGTAAAGAACCTGCCTGCCAGTGCAGGAGACACAAGAGACGCAGGTTCGATCCCTGGGTCAGGAAGATCTCCTGGAGGACAGCGTGGCAAGCCACTCCTGGAGAATCCCACGGACAGAGGAGCCTGGCAGGCTACAGTTCATGGGGTTGCAAAACAGTCAGACATGATTAAGGGACTGAGTATATGGAACTAGTTCAATATTTAATAGCTTTCCTTATAGTCTGGCTGACCATCAGCCCTGGTGTCAGCGCTTTGTTGTTGTGTACCTGGGCATACCTGTGTTTTCAAGTCTGTAAATACATATGTAAATACATAGATCCGGGTCTTGAAGGACACAGACCAAACTGCTAACAGGGGTGAGAGGGCTGAGACCAGAGCCATGGCAGGCAAGAAAGGAAACTTATGCTTTAACTTAGTAATCCTCTGCTATTTGGGGAATACAAAACTTCCTCTAACAGATATTAAAGTATATTATGAAGCTCAGCATTTTAATAACTGTCATACTGACTCAGGAATTGGTAGAGATGTCAATAGATCAGAATACAGCGCCCAGAATATACTCGAGCATCTACAAAAATTCAGTGTATTATAAAAGTGGCATTTCAAATCAATGAGGAGATGATGGATAACTCCGATGTTTAGCCATTTGGAAAACATAAAGTGAAATCTTTATTACATTGTTTACATTAAAGTAGATTAGATGCTTCAAAGGCTTAAATGTAGAAATCTAAAACCATGAAAGTACTAAAAGAAATCATGAATGACTTGTATAACATTGGCATGGGGAAAGGTTTTTTTTTTTTTATATGGCAAGGAAAATCAAAACCACAGACAGTGAGGCTCCCTAAAAATTAAACACATTTGCACAATAAAGAGGACTATAAACAAAATCAAAGATAAATGATAAGCTGGGAAACGTGCTTGCCACACATGTAGGATAAGAATGTATATCCATTGCTGCTGTCGTCCAGTAGCTAAGTTGTGTCCAACCCTGTGAGACCCCATGGACGTGTCAGCCTTCCCTGTCTTTCACCTTCTCCCAGAGTTGGCTCAAACTCATGTCCATTGAGTTGGTATCCATTGTAGAAAACAAGAAAAAGTGAAAAATCCCCAGACAAACTGGAAAAAGGAAGTAGTGCAAGGGAAAACAGGCAAAATCCTGCTGGAGAGCCATTTAGTGATTCTTCCTCACATATAAAATGTACATGTTCTTTGGTCTAGGCATCCCACTTCTAGGAATTAATTCTCTAGGCACACTCACAGAAATTGAAGCATTGCTTGAAAAAAGAAAACTACGTAGAAAAATCCAATGTACACTAATGGGGTATTGATTAAAGAAACTGTGGTATATCAATACAACAAAATACACTGTAGCCATCAAAAATAAAGGGTAAATCTATGTGTAATGACATGAAAGTCTCCAAGATAATTATTTAAGTGAAAAAAAGTGGCATAGCAAAGTGGCCACATTTTTATAAAGTAATTACAATGCGTATATTTGCATAATTATTAAAAAAAGCTCTCAGAGGAATATATACCAATCTGATGGGGCTTCCCTAGTGGCTCAGATGGTAGAGAATCTGCCTATAAGGCAGGAGACCCAGGTTCAACACCTGGGTCAAGAAGATTCCCTGAAGAAGGAAATGGCAACACAATCCAGTATTCCTGCCTAGAGAATCCCATGGACCGAGGAGCCTGGTAGGCTCCAGTCCATGGGGTCGCAAAGAGTCAGACATGGCTAACACTTTCGCTTTTTTTCACATACCAATCTGATACAAGGATGATTTCTACGAAGTGAGAAAAAAGTGGAGCAGGGACATCTGCATTCTGTTTCTTACATTTCTGCATAGTTTGACTATTTTTACAGTTTGCATTATACAATGAAGGAAAATGACAATTAAAATTGTGAAATATTAACAATTAAAAATTGTTAGGGTTCTTTTCTCACTTCCATCGTCTGCATTACTAGCAAAATAAACATTTCTAGAACAACAAAAAAGGCCATCAACCTCACTGATCCGCCAGCTTAAAGAGTTCAGCGTCACAGGCAATTTCAAATTTTCAGCCAGAGTGCTAGTTCATTCATAAGGAACACCAAGAGGAGGAGGAGAGTCCCAGGGAAAACCATCACAATCTCCCCTACAAAGTGGTCCCGTCCTCCAAACAGACGGCTGGTGGCATTAGCCAGGGACAACGAGTGGAGAGTAAACAGCTCTGGGCAGGAAGTTGCCATTCCAGTGGGAAAGCTGGCAGGAGGTCTGAGCAAATGGAAGCTGTGTGAAGTGGAGAAAGCGCCCCAGCTGTGGAACACTGCTGACAACTGCGGGGCATGAAAACACCCTGGACTTGAGAGTCCCATCTGGGCTCAGGATCTCGTGGATGCTTGAGCTAGAAAATTAGATGGTCTCTTTGAGGCTTGTTTTCTTCATCTGCCAAGTGGGACTAATACCCATCTCACAGGGGTGCAATGCAAGATTAAGTTTAAATATGTGTACGGGACACTTTGTGAATAGGAAGGCAGGGTACGTGCGAAAACTGTTTCTTTTCTAGGTGGGGAATGTGTAAGCCAGTAGCGGGCAGCAGCGGGACCATAGCTCTCACGAGGCTGCCGTACCACGGAAAAGCTAGGCTTGCTGGACAAAATACAGGCTGGCCAGTTAAGTTGGACTTTCGGATAAGCAAGAATTTTTTTCTTAAGGTGCTAATGCTAACTAAGCCCAAGTTAACATTTAGTTTTAACTGCTTTCTAGGGTCCTCTCCTCATTTCAAATAAATTAGATGCATCTCCCCAAGCGTGTGTTAAGCTCTATGGGAATACAGAGCACGCCATATAAACTGTCATGCTCTTAACCGGTGTGAAATAAATGACGATAAGAGCCGGGGTTTATTGTGGGTGTCACTAGTTCCACTAACACCTTCAGGGTTTGATACATATGCTAATATCCTCAGAGCCCCCCGTTCTCATATGGCTGCCCCCAAAACCTGTGAATCAGCGAGTGCTCGAGGGCTCAAGAATTGGCCCATTTCTGAGTTGAGGAAAGAAGGTCTCAGAAACTTGCTGTTGTTCTGTCACCGGTTGTGTCCAACTCTTGGCAACCCCATGGGCTGCAGCACTCCAGGCCTCCCTGTCTCAGAAACTTGAGTATGACAGAAAGGGCAGTGAGCCCGTTCTTACCTGCTCCTATACAACAGAGGATGAGATGGCTGGATGGCATCACCGACTCAATGGACATGGGCTTGGGTGGACTCTGAGAGCTGGGGATGACAGGGAGGCCTGGTGTGCTGCGGTTCATGGGGTCGCAAAGCGACTGAGCGACTGAACTGAACTGAACCGATACCATTGCCAATGTGGGTGTGAGCTGAGTTATCCACACTTGCCTTAAAACCTTAAATTCCTCCTATACTTTGTTTTTGTGTTTCCACATGGTCATACTTTACTAAGAGATAAATAGAAACGTTAAGACTCTATTTGATTTGTTGAAAAATAAGAAAGATAATTTATATTTTAAACATGGAGACTACATCACTTGGCTGGTTTTTAGGCTACCAGATTTTGAAGACAGTTTTCCTAAATACTGGTCCCTGTTATTGTCTTACTTGGCTCTTTCTTGCTAAGCTTTTCAATGAGGTTTTGGAGCTGCCACTGAGGTCCCTGGGTTAAAAGAACATATTAAACCAGTGTTTGGTTAGAAGAAGCGTGAAAAACCAAAGACTATAAGAGTTACTCTATCCACAGACCAGATGATAATCTGGATGCACACTGCGTAACGCATGGTGGTTTCTTTGTTTTTGGGGGTTTTGGTTGTTGTTATTTTTTGTTTTTGAGAGAAGATACAGAACTTTCTCTGGAATTCTTTGATGAAATATACACTTGAATCACACAAAAAGAAAATGTGACAGGGAAATGCTTTGCATACTGAGCTGTGGCCATGATTATGTAGGAGTATGCACCATTCCCAATTAAACAAAGAAATAGGCAGCAGAAAACACTTTTGAAAACCAGAGAGTCTCTTTGAAAGAAGAGTGGAATTTGCGCTCTACCTTATTCATTAAAGTTAGAAACTGCCATCCCTTTAATGAGCAGCCTGAGGGTGGAGAAAGTGTCTTGAATAGCTATATTCCAGGGAGTACTTGGCATCATCACTGAAACATAATGTGGGATTGCAATTGTATGGGGGTTTTTCCCAGTGAATAGGAAGTGATCAAAGATAACACTGCCTGAGAAAGAATTAAAATAGTGTAACATTGCATCGAGTTATAGCCAATGCCAATCATTATATGGATGAATGAACAAGATCCTTTAAATAAAGGTATAGACGTGCTGTGGCATTCAAAATATAATGACCAACTTCAGTGGGGTTTAAATAAAAATGCAAAAGCATGCGCCCACTCATCTGGCTAGAACCATGAAGGATAAGCACGTCTCTTTAAATAGATCTGTAAGCCACATCCTTCATTTACATCATCTATAAAACACTGGACAACAGGAAGTAAATTATTTCCAAAAAACTGCCTTAGGAATTTTATCTTAGCAAAGGGAAGTGGTATCTACTAGGAGACTGGAAAAAACTAGGGGCACAGTCAGAAAAAAATTAAGTAAAAAGGACTTCTATAATTACAGTGTGATCACCTTTCCCTCTGCGAAAGGACAGGAAAGGAAAGCACAACGCAGGAACTGAATTCATCATTGTGTGGATGAGAGTTCCTGGCACACAATGCCATGCAGAGCTATTTACTGGAAAAAGTGTTGGTTTATTTACATGCTAAACAGCACCACCTTCCAGCTTCCACCGACTGACAAATAACAGCACAGCAAGGAAGAGAAAGAAAAGGCCATCGTTCTTATACCAGAGAGAATCAGAACAGGACAGACAGGGGCTGTCACAGACTCAAACATCTTGACCCATCATTATAAAATGGAATGCCGAGCTTCTCCAGACATCTCCAAAGACATAATCTTTCCTTTTTCAGTAACAAAAATCATAGCAAGGAAACTTGACACTGCATCCAAAGGGAGGGATGAGAGAGCAGGGGGGAAAAATCAATACTCACCTAATCTAGTAAATCTCCACAGCACAACTCTTTCAAAAGATGGGAAAAATAAAATTTAATCTTTGTCAGAGGACTCATAAATAAGGCCAAATGCACTCTTGTGCACTTGACTGAAAACAAAGGTGCACAATATCTGATTTGATGAACAAAGACTGCCCGATGAATGCAGTGAATTGTTTTAATACAGTAAACAGGAGATCTGAATAAAGAGATCAAAGGAGGCCAGAGAGCGCAATGCAGCCACAATTGCAATCGCTCCCCAGGGAGTAACAAGAATAAAATTGGAAGATTTTGCTCAGAGAGATACTGCCACTGATTCTAATCTAGTTGTCTATGCTAATCAAGGCACAGCCTTTGAGCTTCCTCTAAAAGTTTCCACTCTTTTGATTTAGAAAATAATGCTTGAACTTGCAGTTGTTATATATAAATTCTGACAGATATCAAGAGGGGAAATGAGGGCACTGCGCAGAAAAACAAAACATTCAGGACATTGTTCTAGTCTTGCTATTTCTTGCTATGCAAGTTTTGACAAATGATTTTCTCCCTGGACAGCCATTTCTAAATTTTACGTGTTCATGTTATCCTAAATCTTTGTATTTAGCAATAAAACACACTATCCAAAACAGAGCTCATTCTTTTCCCCATCCAAAACAAAACTAGGTAGAAAGAAAATTCACATGAACTGTATTGACAGAACATCCACATTTCTTTTCTCATTTGAGATTTAGTTTACGGAGCGGGATAAAGTCTACAAAGAGGTTATCTGGGTACCATTTACTTATATTATTTTAAAATTTGTTAACAAGGCTATAGTTAATGGGACAGATTAAAAAATTAATGATCCCACGATTCTGTTTGGATTTCAGTTTAAGTGGCCAGGAAGTGACAATAAGCTCACAGTGAAGCCCCGCATGGGAAGGAAGTGATGAGATGACGGGTGAAAAGGGGATGGTAGCCGTTACCTTCTTAGAAACTGGTAATACATCCTTCACAGATTATAAAGTGTTTAGTGCGTTCAGTGAGGGGCCTCCTGGACCATGAGTGCTTACCAAGGATAGTGCCCCATGAGGAAATAAAGCCCACATGGTCATCTTCCTGCTGACATGGGCTGGGCCAGGCCAGGTGCCAAGCCAAAGCCCAGCATCCATTACCCAGTAGCCATTGCTCACCCACTATTGCCCGGTATCCCTTACCCAGCAGTGTTTACCCAGCTGCCCCTGGACAGCAGCAATTACCCAGCAGGGTTTGCCTGGCAGTCATCACAAGGCAGCCATCGACCACTGCTGTTACCGGCCCTTGAGAGCCGAAGGCCCCTGCCCACTGCTACTGTCCGGCAGCCATTCTTGTTGGTCTCCAGTGACCCAATATGAGACCACTGCCTCCCGTGCCATAGCTGCCCTCTTGCAAGAGGAGTCTCCCTTCCTGACCCAGGAATTCTTTAGAGCTATAAGGCCACCCTGAGGACCCGGGCCAGTGTTCCCTGGGGATTCCTGGCAGTCAGGCCCCGCCAGGACGTTTGTAGGAGGGTTCCCAGGCCTTGGGGGGATGATATCTTTGGGAGGGAGAGAAAGTGACTTCTCACATTGAGCAGAGACTGAGGCTGAGTGACGCCTGACCACATAGGCAGTTGTCCAAGGAACCAGCCTGTAAGGGTAGTCTGGAATCCATCTGGAATTTTAAAGAGATTCATAAATTGTTTTATTTACCACAAAGTAGCTCACTTCTGGGGCTGGACGATCTCTTTCAGATGTTGATTTGGGTAAAATTGACCATCTGAAAGGATGGGTTAACTATGAACTTCTGACCTGCCCAAATGGGTGTGCCCTCAGCCTGCCAATCCACATCATCTTTGGTTGGCCCATCTCTTCATTTGCTCCCTCTACCCCTTAACCTCTACAGTGCTGTCTCATCTAGAAGTAAACACAGCGCAAAACAATTACAGGATTGTGCTCCTATAATTGTGGAGGAAGAGGACTTGCGGGTTAGCAGGAGTGTGTCATTTACATTGTATCCCAGCCCAGAGCCTTGTCACTTTGCTGTGGTGGGACAAAGCCCAGCACACCTTGAAATCAAGAGGTTCTACCTAAGAGAGCTTGGAGCAGAGCAGGGCCCTAGAGCAGTGGGAGACCTTATTCACAGCAGCTGGAAGAGAAGGGAGGAGTATGGTGAATAGCTCAAGGGATTTCCCAACTCCCTGGAGGTAGAGTGAGAGCAGTCTGTTTTGTGACTGTCACTGTGACTCTTTTCTGCCCAGGCTGGGTGGCCTGGGAAACATGGAGAACTAAAGCTACTGTGGTACCTCAGAACTTGGAAGATTGTCAGACAGATGCTGGCAGAGAGACTGATGATGGGAGTCATTTTGTAAACAGGCTCCTGTTTGTGCAAGTATTTGTGAAAGGTCTTAACATTCGCCTCCTGTGCAGAATGCATGACTTAGGTTTCAGAACCCTGGACCAGTCCAAGGCACCACACACTCCCAGACTGCTACAAATGACCTCAGTGGACAATTTGAAGCAGTAGAAAGGCTCTGTGAAGAAATCAACCAGAAAATGGATTTGTTTTTATTAATGAAATTTCAAAATCTGTGCCACATCCAAATACAAATCATGGACTAGAACTGTATCCTAGAATGGCATAAAAAGTAAAAAGGTTTTGAATAAAAATATAGCACTTCCATCAGGGAAACAGAATTTCATCTTGGAAGCTTCAAGTTCTAAGCTTCAAATATTAAAGTTACAAGCTTATCACAACATTTCCAGCATTGACTGATCATGCAAGTAAAGTGGTGAATTTATAATTTCATTTTTAAAAGAAATTATTATACATCATTTATATCCCTTGCTGCTGCTATTGCTGCTGCTAAGTCGCTTCAGTTGTGTCTGACTCTGTGACCCCATAGATGGCAGCCCACCAGGCTCTGCCATCCCTGGGATTCTCCAGGCAAGAACACTGGAGTGGGTTGCCATTTCCTTCTCCAACGCATGAAAATGAAAAGTGAAAGGGAAGTCGCTCAGTTGTGTCCGACTCTTCACAACCCCATGGACCACAGTCTACCAGGCTCCTCTGTCCATGGAATTTTCCAGGCAAGAGTACTGGAGTGGGGTGCCATCGCTTTCTCTTGGGTAAAGTCAACTTGGGGGCTTTGGTTTTTTTTTTTTGTTTTTTTTTTTTTTTAGGAGAAGGCATTTCTGATGAAAATAAGATTCACAAGGACAACTCCATAAGCTCTAGCTGCAAGAAGATTAGCCTGTGGGCTGCAACTACAAAAGAGCATGCCTGACAAGATTACTTCAAGTTTGTGTACATCATATTCTTAACACTGTATTCTCTAAAATTAGGGATCTTCAAACAGGAAGAGTGAGACGGAAAAAGTGGACAGCATGTTCAAATTTCTATGGGGTTCATGGTGTGCTAAAGAAAGACTATTCTTTAGTTGTAATGTACAATATACAAATTATGGAAGTTAAAGCTTGACAAATCTTTCTAGCCCATGGGGGATATGCAAAGGTTAAAGAGGAAAAGTTAATTTAAAAGGATTGAAATATTATCTTAATATTAAGCTGGGCTGTAGAGCTTATCAACTAAGGAGAAATTTAGGTAGAGAAAATAACTATATGAAAACATAAAATGTGGTATAAATTGATAGAAACTTCTTGATATCAGAATTAAAAGTCAACATTGTCAGAAAACTTCAGTTATGGATGGTACATGATAGACTGTTGATTCCCAAATTTAAGAGACTAAGATGATGAACTTATATGCAGAGTACATCATGAGAAACACTGGGCTGGAAGAAGCACAAGCTGGAATCAAGATTGTGGGAGAAATATCAATAACCTCAGATATGCAAATAACACCACCCTTATGGCAGAAAGTGAAGAGGAACTAAAAAGCCTCTTAATGAAAGTGAAAGAGGAGAGTGAAAAAGTTAGCTTAAAGCTCAACATTCAGAAAACGAAGATCATGGCATCTGGTCCCATCACTTCCTGGGAAATAGATGGGGAAACAGTGGAAACAGTGGCAGTTCATTTTGGGGGGCTCCAAAATCACTGCAGATTGTGACTGCAGCCATGAAATTAAAAGACACTTACTCCTTGGAAGGAAAGTTATGACCAACCTAGATAGCATATTCAAAAGCAGAGACATTACTTTGCCGACTAAGGTCCGTCTAGTCAAGACTATGGTTTTTCCTGTGGTCATGTATGGATGTGAGAGTTGGACTGTAAAGAAAGCTGAGCGCCGAAGAATTGATGCTTTTGAAGTGTGGTGTTGGAGAAGACTCTTGAGAGTCCCTTGGACTACAAGGAGAACCTACCAGTCCATTCTGAAGGAGATCAGCCCTGGGATTTCTTTGGAGGGAATGATGCTAAAGCTGAAACTCCAGTACTTTGGCCACCTCATGCGAACAGTTGACTCATTGGAAAAGACTTTGATGCTGGGAGGGATTGGGGGCAGGAGGAGAAGGGGACGACAGAGGATGAGATGGCTGGATGGCATCACTGACTCGATGGACGTGAGTCTGAGTGAACTCTGGGAGTTGGTGATGGACAGGGAGGCCTGGCGTGCTGTGATTCGTGGGGTCACAAAGAGTCGGACACGATTGAGCGACTGAACTGAACTGAAGATGATGAAATTCACTTTTCATCCCTATTTTTAGACTAAAATAAACTTAGATTTAAATTTGAAAGCGACAAGTATTCAGGTCCCTAATACTGTGATTTCATTCTGAATAATTGCCTTTTATTTTCAATGCCTATTGTGTCTTTACTGTACCTCATGTCACAATTTAATCTCTTTTTAAACTTAATTTAATGCCCAATTTAATCTCAATATGACAGCTAATAATTAAGAGAACTCATGTTGTGTAGCTTAATGTTTGGTTGTGTTGGTCATGTATATGTGTCATGAACGACATTGTTTCATACCATGCAATTTAATGAACAGCATCACTTGATATGTTTATTTCTGAAGAACAAAAAACCAAGCTACCATCTTTTGAGAACCAAAACACAGGTTTTCATGGTGATGTTGTGAGCAGCAAGAGGTTCTATACACTATACTACTTTGAGTGTTTGCACGTTACATGTAAGAATGTACAAACCTCTAGGTTATGTGTATGTTACATTTACAAATCTAGACATTATACACACAAATATGAAATAACCATTTTGTAATTATAGTAATTACTTGGATTATTACTTTGTATCTGTGGTTTTCAACCTTCTCCCCCTTTTTATTCAGTGAAATCTTTGGAAGGAATTCTTTCTTGGAAGCCCAATTTGCAAAACAGACAAAGGTGACTGCTCGGGTGTCTGTGGGGGCTGAGAGGCAGCCTTTACTCTCAATGGCATGCAAGCCCTTTCACGGGGGTCTCTGGCTCTGGAGCACTGGAAACCACTCTTGGTAGGTAACGCCCTGCATTTGCAGCGGGCTTGTGTATATGTCCCAGCATTTCATCTCCATAATGTTGCTCAGTGTCACTGCATTTTTGCAGATGAGAGAATGAGGCATCGGATCCATTTACTTTCCCACTGCCCCATAACTACTGAGCGACTTGATCTCAACCCCTGACTCCAGTGGTGTTGCAGTGATCTCATACTGTCTACAACCAGAGAAAGCACACTCAGAGTCTCATCCCAAGTAGGCTGAGTCAGAATTCAGGTAAAGCGTGTTTCCTGTTGTTGTCCCTCT
Source organism: Oryx dammah (assembly GCF_014754425.2). Taxonomy (NCBI): domain Eukaryota; kingdom Metazoa; phylum Chordata; class Mammalia; order Artiodactyla; family Bovidae; genus Oryx; species Oryx dammah. The sequence continues at coordinate 43,654,648 of NW_024070198.1, forward strand.
TTAGCAGATATGACTAGCAGTCTCTACATGGGTCTCACCCCTGTAGTTTACCCATATTACTGATTGCAGAGGTTATGAGATGTGTGTAATTCCCAGCTCATAAACCTGGCCCTTTTGCTCCCACTGGAGAAAGTGTCTTGGATTATGGGGCATGAGGGTGAGGTTATTATCCGGATCTATTTTTATTTATGAACGAGATGAACAGTTCACAAGTTTCAGTGTTTTAATTATTAGTGGAAGCAATTGCTTTTCATCATCCTAGCTGAGAGACAGTATATCTAAAGAAGTAGAATTAGTGCTCAGCATCTTGAGAAACTATTAGAATATAAAAATAGAATCAAAAATTACCTTGCTGGGAGAAGAGACTCAATAGGAGCCAAAGAAAAAAGGAAAATTAAGAAAGAAAAGTAAACTGCTTGGGTATAAGATGAGAGGGGATTAGTATAACTGGAATTAATGTAGCAATTATAATATTTAATGCCAGTCAGTGATGAAACACTTCATTTTGCATATGGCAAATATACTTAATACCAGTCAGATGTTTACCAAATGAGCTTTCCAATTTTACTTCTGAGAATCTAAAATATCATGAAATAGAGTAAGAAGGAGCTACAACTATCAGGGAAATGCAAAACCAAACCACAAGATATTACTTCTCACTTGTTAGAATGGCAATTATCAAAAAGACGAATAAGTATTGGCAAGGAAGTGAACAAAAGGGAACTCTTGTGCACTGTCGATGGGAATGTAAACTGGTGCAGCCACTGTACAAAATAGTATGGAGGTTCCTCAGAAAATTAAAACTAGAACTACCATATGATCCAGGAATTCTACTTCTGGACATTCATCTGAAGGAAGTGAAAAAACTGATTTGAAAAGTTATATGCACCTCCATAATCACTGCAGCATTATGAAAGAAACCTAAGTGTCCACTGATGGATGAACAGATAAAGGAAAAAGTGATATTCATGTATATATCATGGAGTATTATTCAGTTGTAAGAAAAGAAGGAAATCTTGCCATTTTTGACATGTATGGACTTTGAGGGCATTATGCTAAGTGATATAATAAGTCAGATACATAAAAAGTCAAAGACAAATACTCTATGATCTCACATATGAAGGCTTAAGAAAAGAAACTATATCTATAGATACAAAGAACAGATTGATGGTTGGAAAGGAAAAATGGGTGAATAGGGTCAAAAGGCACAAACTTCCAATTAAAGTCATGGGGATGTAATACATAGCACAGTGACAATAATTTATAATATTGTATATTGAAAGTTGCTAAAGAGTAGATTTAAGTTTTTATCATACTACACAAAAATTTGTAACTGTGTAGTGATGGATGTTAACTAGACTTACTAAGGTGATCATTTTGCAGTATATACAAATATTGACTCACAATGTCTTATGCCTGAAACCAATGTTATATGTCAATTATAGCTCAAGAACAATGACAAAAAAGAGGCACAACTTAAAATCTTTGAGAAAAAACAGAATGATTTTAATCTGGAGAAGAGAAAACTAAGGTTTCAACTGAATCAGTTTGAGGAGAGAAACATAAAAAGAGTATGGAGCCATTTTACCTCAGTCTTTTAAAGAGCAAGAAATAGGTAAGATAATCTTGCCACACTGATGGTGTTAGAATACGATAGGAGAACAAGTGAAGTTTAGAAGCTCATTAAATACAGGGAAAGTTCTCACTTAGCTAAACAACTGAACTTCATTCTTTAAGACAAAGACATGGGCCAAGGAGCCCCCCTGGGTCTCTCATATATGGTTATATGGCTCCAGTGGCTAACAGGGGGCTTCCACAGCGGCTCAGCAGTAAAGAGTCTGCTTGCGATGCAGGAGACGCGCGTTTGATCCCTGGGTGGGGAAGGTTCCCTGGAGGAGGGCATGGCAACCCACTTCGGTAATCTTGCCTGGACAATCCCAGGGACAGAGGAGCCTAGTGGGCTACTGTCCATAGGGTTGCAAAGAGTCGGACACGATTGCAGTGACTCAGCACGCATGCACACATGGCCAACAGAATGCAAGAGAATTTTTAGCAGAGGAATTAGACATGTGGCCACAGTCATGTCTCATGATATATTAACAGATACTATGGGAACATTGGTTCTGGTTCACATCATTTTAGGGAGTACTAGGTTTAGAGAAGGAACACAGATGTGTACAGGATAAGACTTCTCAGAACCCTTGATAGGCTCATGTACATTGTAAAGCTCTCAGCACAAGAGAACCAGAAGTATTTTACTAACTTAACCTTTTTCCTACCTCTTACCTCACAGAGCATGAGAGTGCTGGGGAACAGAGTGAGAAATACTGATGTACAGCATTATTCTTGAGCAAGGACGCACAGTCAAGAAAGTCGGCAGATTCCTCCTAATAAGAAAATTCAATATGTCTGGGATCAAACTTAGGAATTTCACACTCGCTTTCCCTCCCACGAATGACACAGGAGAAGAGTTCTTCGGAACACCAGAGAGGAAGAAACTGGAGGGTCTTGTCCTCAGAAAGCTTGCAGATCAGCACACAGCCGCTGACCTGAAGCCTCACCAGTGTTTCCTCTGTAAATGCTGTTTATACCTCTCATATAACTCTTATCATATTTTGCTTTGTACAAGAGTTATTTTAAATTTCGTATTAATTGGCACTGTGCTTAGGGCCACAGAGGACAAAGAAATGAGTCTTGTCTTCTGAGCAGTTAGCATTCAGGTAAAGGGCAAAACTGCAGCGGAAGCTCCAATACTTTGGCCACCTGATGCAAAGAACTGACTCACTGGAAAAGACCTTGATGCTGGGAAAGATTGAAGGCAGGAGGAGAAGGGGACGACAGAGGAGGAGATGGTTGGATGGCATCACCGACTCGACAGACATTAGTTTGAGAAAGCTCTGGGAGTTGGTGATGGACAGGGAAGCCTGGCGTGCTGCAGTCCATGGGATCGCAAAGAGTTGGACACAACTGACCAACTGAATTGAACTGAACTGAAAGGGCAAAATGTTAGAAAGGTACTTACTGTTTGTTTTTTTTTCTATTTTGACAAATTGACAAGTAATGGACAAATGAAATTGTATATATTTAAAGTGTACAACATGATGATATGTGTACATTTTGAAATGGTCACCATAATCAGGTTAATTAATACATCTATCATACCACATGGTTACCTCTTAAAAAAATAAATAAAATGTAAATGTGCATGTTATTCTTACGAAGGGGCCATACTAATTCTCGTATCGTTCCAATTTTAGTGTATGTGCTGCCGAAGCCAGCACTAGTCACTGATTGTTAAGGCAAGTCTTAGATCTCCTGAGATACGTAAAAATGTTCCATTAGTTTTAGACATGTGAGTATACAGATGCATCTTCATGCTGTTATTTTCCCTTGCCACACACCCAACCTCTAGTTCCATATAGGAAATGAAAAGCTCTTTCCTAGCTTCAAATTCATGTTTTGTACATGACCTTAGACTGTGTCTAAGGTTCCCTGAACCTATTTTTAAAATTGATTTGAAGGAGAGGTAGGGAATTTAATATTAATGTTGCCCAATCTTACATTCTTTTTACTTTACAATCTTTTGGGCTTACCCTTTATTTCTTAATTATTTTCTTCTATATTTATTTTTTCCACTTAAAGCTAAATAATACAAAATGAAGGGAAAGTGGAAAAGTTTTTAAAAATAATTATCAGTATTACCCTTTAAAATTTTGCTTTATGAAAAAATTTTAAAGCTATTACTCATGTGGAAGTTTTAGTATTCATTAATACATGCATTTTGTGCAAAATCAGCAAACTCTACATTCCCAGTTTGGCTGTTATATACACAAATTAATGAATGTACTTTAATGAATTTGATTAATATGCAGCAGTTTAAGATCCATTTTGTATTATTAGCACAGAAATGTTTCTCACTGAATGCTGCTGAATCAGAAGGCTGTGTTTGCCTGGGAAGGCTGTCATACACACACACACACACTTCACAAATAATGTAAAGCTAAGATTTCTATAATTATCATAATTCACTCATTAAGATATTAGCAAACTGTCGCATCCACAAAAGATTCTCTGTGCATGGAATTGCCCATCTTTGCCTGCACTAAAGATATACACACAGTGCCAGTGCCGGCGAGTGTAAATGGAAACCCTACTTCTGCATTTTATTAGCAAATTTTGCAAACTACAAACAGCTTGAGTGTTGTATAAATTTATAGTTGTACTTGCACATTTGTGATGGTGGTTTTCGGCATGCAAGTTTTATCTGAGAGCTTTTACTTGGAACTGCACAGAGCAATTCCAAAACCTCAAAACTAAAGGAAAATAAAATTGAAGTGCCTTCACAATTGAGTGATTTATACATTAAAGTATTTATTTTAAAACAAGATTAAAAATACTGCACTGCTAGAAACATTCTGTCCTGGTAGAAGCCACTCAGATGGAAAATTTCATCTATTTCAAACTGATTTTGTGCCTGAATGACTCTCACATATTTTCCTAAAGCCTAGTCATGTCAGATGATTTATTCTACTTTTAACAATACTGTGCAAGTAGCCAGGAAGATTCAAGTGTTGAAGTGGTAGAAGGCAGTTGTCCAATTAGGTGCTCAACTATATTTTGATTCTTTATGCTTACACACACTTATTCTTTTCTTACCTTCTGATCCCCTACTCAGCAGCATTTTCTTCTAGATGGTAATATCTGCATATTTTGGTCCTAGGAATACTTGGCCAAATTTGAACTATAGAATACATTTTAGATCAAAATTCCAACTAAGGATAAGGTGGGAAATCCATTTTTGAACAGTTTAAGAACAGAGGGAGCTCAGGTACAGTGTACACACGGTGCACATATTTCAGCATCCTTTCCATGCTACCCCTTCCCCCTTCACGGTACAGGGCCAGCTGTCCTACCACAGTGCCCCTAGTGGCAGGGGTGCTCTGTGTCTTATTCAAGACAATTGGTCTGAGCTAAGCTACCTGGTTACATACGATACACAAGACCATTCTTCAGTTAGATAATTGATACTTATTTTCAGACCTTAGCCTCTCAATTTAAAAAATGATTTTTTGCTTCACACTGGGTTCTGGTTCCATCTTCTAAACTACAGAACTAAGATATAAAAAATTGGTGTTGGTCTAAGCCACTAAGAGTATGTCAGATTGTTATAGCTGCGATAAGAGACTAATACATCTGACATTTGAGACTGGGGGTCTTCTTTTCTGAGTGTTGCTTTTTTCGTCATAAGCTTTGACATTTTAGCTTGCAGGTTCACCTTGAGTGGGTGCTTCCGCCTCTCCATGGACTACCCCTACCCTGTCTACCTGTTTGTGGACACTGGGAGGCACCCTGGGACCCCAGGGCGTGACCTAGTAATTCAGTGTCCCTTCCCACAGTGATAACAGCATCGTCCCAGAGCCAGTCACCAGACCAGGGGACGGCTTGGCCCAGGGCTGCTCTGTCTGCCTCCTCCCACCACTGCCACAGCCAGCAAACAATAATTGGGCCTTTTCCTGGCTCCTTCCACGTGCTGAAAGCCTAACCCAGACCTTAGTTGTGTGCAGAAAGCCCCCACTGTGTGTGTGTGTATGTATGTGCTCACTCAGTTGTGGCCAACTCTTTGCAACCACATGAACTATAGCCTGCCAGGCTCCTCTGTCCATGGGATTTTCCAGGCAAGAATACTGGAGCAGGTTGCCATTTCCTTCTCCAGGGAATCGTCCCCACCCAGGGATCGAACCTGTGTTTCTGGCATTGGCAGACAGATTTTTTTACCACTGAGCCACCAGGGAATGCCAAGCTCACCATTAGTCCTCGACTATATGCTGTTGTCCTGGAGAAGGCAATGGCACCCCACTCCAGTACTCCTGCCTGGAAAATCCCATGGACGGAGGAGCCTGGTAGGCTGCAATCCATGGGGTCGCTGAGGGTCGAACATGACTGAACGACTTCACTTTCACTTTTCACTTTCATGCATTGGAGAAGGAAATGGCAACCCACTCCAGTGTTCTTGCCTGGAGAATCCCAGGGACGGGGAAGCCTGGTGGGCTGCCGTCTATGGGGGTCACATAGAGTCGGACACGACTGAAGCGACTTAGCAGCAGCAGCAGCATGTGCTATTGTCCAGGTCACAGGAGTCAACTCTTTGTCACCCTGTCTGCTTCAGTGCTCAAAGCTCCACAGACTTCTGGCTCATGACACTTTCCATTTTGTAGTTCTGTCTCTGGTACATCAAGATGTTTAGCTCACTTTTTTAGCATAGCCATATTTTTATATTTATAATATATATTTAATATTTGATTTAATTTATAAAATCCATATGAAATATCAGCTGGGTATTTTGTTGTTGCTGTGTTTGGAGCAGAGGGGAGAAATCCCAAGCACCACTTTGACCGTGAGACCACCATATGCCACACCCACGATTAACATTTCACAGATCATGTTCCGGTTTGCACCGTGTTTCAGCTGAAGAGGAAATATAGCGAGTGGTTAGAGATTTCCATTGCTCTCGGTGATTTGCTTTTTGTATTCTCAGGGATGTCACTTTCTCCAACAAATAATACCCTCCTGGCAAAGGCTTGGCTGGTTGAAAATTATAAGAGAAAGTTTCATTGTATTGCACCTTGAGGTGGCTGTTCCAGAAATTCATCTTAAAACTTGCTATTTCAGGAAGCTGGCTTGGCTCCTCTGCTTTTTCTGCAGTCCATCAATTCCATAAATTGGCCAGGCGTTCCTGGAGGATGACTGTTAGGGTCAGGAGAGGGGAGGAACAGACCACCAGGTGTTACATTTAAAAAGGTGGCAGAAGTCCCTGGTTTCGTCATGTGCTTTAAGAGTGTGGAAAATAGCAGTTCACAGTTAACACCAGAAGTGCTCATTAAACTGATCTTCTTTGGGGAATGATTTCCCCCCAAATGTCTCAGGCTATCAAGTAGCTAAAATTCTATCAGGATTATGATACCCACCAAGTTACAAGTTATACGAAATGATACTTGAAATAAAGGCTTCGCAGGCAAATTAAAATAGTAATAATTTCAGTTAATGTAATGGTATCTTTTTTTTAAGCCCCTTAATATCATTCAGCCAAAATTACATATTTGGGGGAAAAATGAGCTACTTAAGAAGATTTCCTAATTGTATGTAATAAGCCTGAAGGCATATTGGAGATGTAATTCAGAAGCCTGGACACAGAGGAAGATGGCTCTGAGGATGATATTGTGCAATAGAACTACGTTTTAGTCACAAACAGTCATAATGTAAAATTATTTCCCAGAAAAAAGGAAGCTGGGGATATGTTATAGTTTCCACCACAAGCTCTGTAATCTCAGCTCCACTCTGGAGATCACAGAACTACGTGTGCTGGCTTCTCTGTAAGCCCCCAAACCTTGCAGTTCAAATGTTGCCCTCTAACAACTCAGTATTTTACAAGCGATAGAGCTTATTTTCCTCAAATTCCATGAAGCCTCTAGCCTTCTTTGTTTAGTTTATGCCAGTGTGGAATTCGGCTCATTTTGACTCATTCCTACTCCAACTACGGTGAGCAAAACTCCAAAGTCATTTCTTGAGGTAAAAGGAGAATTAGTTACACTAAGCACGAATCTCTTTACCTATAAATAGGATAACTATTTTTTATAAAATTTAAAAAAATCTTTTACCTTGTTTCGTTACATGTTGTCTATCAGTCCATCAATGAGTGTGTCTACGTTTACTAGCCACTAGTTCAAATGGCTCTTGCATAGAATCTGGAAAAGGCACATATGTGATCTTGACAAATGACTCAAAAGCAATACTTCAGGACACTGACTTGGAGTCTAACTCAGGTGAGTAAATTTGAAATTTTTGTTAAAGCTTAGACAGATTTCATAGAGCAGACTTGCAAAGGCTCCTATAAAAATAAGTCTCACGGTGGTAAAACCCCTTCCTTCCTGAAGTCCTATGTTTTCCTTCCTTGCCTTTGTTAGCTCAGGAGTCAGATACCATCATCCCTGTCATGTTGATTTTAGAATTCCCAAGATAAAGGCTCAAAACCCATCTGGGCCTCACTGCCATGAGCTCCACTTTCTTACCAGGCTTGGAGCTCGTCATGGTGCCTCCTTCAACCAGGCTGATTCCCTTCCCACCCTCCTGTCTCTGGGCTAAGTGCATCCACAGGGGTGGCTGGCACGATGGAGGATTCTGGGGTAGCCTGAGCTTCCAAGCAGACTTCTGGGCTGATGAGTCGGGGCTCTCGGTTCAGCCTCCCTGCTGGGCATGTGGTCTGCTTATGCCTGTCTCCATAACCCCTCCTGGCCAGCTTCATCACTGCTTCTTAGTTGGGTCTCAGCACCAGCAAAGCACAGCTGTGGATTCTAGCCTGAGATCTGGCCAGGGTTGTCCCTGGCTTGGGCTTAATACACCCAAGGGGGAGACTGGAGATGGGAGAACGAAGAGGGATAAACGGTTGTTTGTCTGGCCTTGTTCAAAAGTCTCTCCAACTGTTTTGACACTTGAAAAAGCACTCAGTGTACAGGATCAGCTCAGGGCATGTCTTTCCAGAAAACAAAGGAAGATAGAGGCCTTTTCCTAAATTCAGGCTGGACTTTGTAAGGAGGCCTGGCCACCTGATGTGAATAGCTGACTCACTGGAAAAGACCCTGATGCTAGGAAAGATGGAGGGCGAGAGGAGAAGGGGGAAACAGAGGATGGGATGGTTGGATGGCATCACCGGCTCCATGGACATGAGTTTGAGCAAACTCCAGGAGATAGTGGAGGACAGAGAAGCCTGGCGTGCTGCAGTCCATGGGGTTGCAGAAAGTTGGACACAACTTAGCGACTGAACAACAAAAACAACTCCACCTCACTGCAAAGGCTGAGTGAGGTGCCTTCAAACAGAAAAGGCCCCACTTTTGCTTGTTTCCTAGAAGAGCCAAGGAATCGTGCTAGCTAAGAGGAGATAGCGGCGCTAGTAGGCATAACCAACACCAGGTGCTATACCAGGAGCAAGCTATGGTTCCTCAGATGACAGTGTAACACTGAGACCAAGGCCAAGAGTTAGGCTGAGCTGGGGGAGGGGGCGGCGGGGCACAGAGTGCCCTCTGACCTCTTCCCACTCCACGATCCCAAAGATCTGCCTTCCTGCCTTTACCATCCGTGTGAATAAAGATGACAGATATAATCCTGTTTTCCCTCACAAGAGGAAGGGTCTGTGCAGGCATCTATTTGATCAGTGTTACTTCTCATTTGTGAAGTGTGGAGCCTTCCCTGTGCTCAGTGGGGAAGACAGGGGGAGACATTTAGTGTCGTGGAAGAGTCCTGCTCTGAAGAGCTAGGACTGAATTTGGCTCTCATGAGCCACTGCTCCCGAGTTCCCGGTTTATTCCTCTGCAAAGACAAAAGAACGGCTGTGTTGGCTCCCTGAGTGTGTCCGGAGGAGCATGTTGGAAAATGGAAAATGTAAGCTCTCAGAAATGATGACAAACATGTTTAAGAAATATCTAGTGAGCAGCACTGTTCCAGGGCCTGGAGATGAGGAATGAGGCAGACACTGACCCCGCCTCCTGGAGACCAACACTTTCAGCCATTAAGAGGTAAAGTCACTGCCCCGTCAAAACACGACATTGTTAGTATAACCTCAGTTAGTGACTTTAGTTCTGCGTCCACATTGCTGCAGGGTTACTTTTTTTCAAGTCCTGATCCATATGGGTTTCTCCCCGCTCCACTCCTGCCTAATTCTTTCCCTGTATCTTCCTCTTCTTGCGAAACTGAAGGTAGTGTTTGGGATAAATAAGAAACAGTTGGTTCTGGGAGATACATCAGGGACCAGGGAAGGCTTCAGGCGGAAGGGACATCTTAGTTGAGATCTGAAGGAGGAGCTGGATTTGATGAGGCCAAAGAGGGTTGGAAGTGACAGAAGAGGAAGTCCAGGCTGAGAAGGAACTTTGGGCATTTGGAGAAATGTCAGTGATTAGGGGTGATTATAATCAAGAATCCAAAGGATGGAGGGAAAAGAGGTGAAAATGATGAACATGTTCAAATATCTGGCCGACAGGCACATGGGAGAGAGATTAGCAGCTAGGTCAGCTATGGGGGCAGAACCAGAATCAGAGGTTGGAAATCCAGTGCAAAGGACATTGACTAAAATTTAAATTATTAAAAACGGCTTCCACTTAGTCCTTACAATTTACTAGACACTGTGTTAAGGGTTTTATATCCGTTGTCTCATTGGATCCTCAGAACAACCCTATGTGGTTACTGCCATGAGGAAACAGAGAGGTTAAAGGACCTAGCCCGAGGTCACACAGGGAGGATGGGGCGGGGCTGGGATTCCTACACTGGTTCTCCTAGTCACCACCCTCCAACTGCTTCCTTGTGAGACCTATGTAGTCACAGAGCAAATGTGTGACCTTGAGAGTCCCCATCACTGCAGAGTTCAACTATGTGGCCGGGACATTGCAGAGAATCCAAGCATCAAGTTGAACCAGTAACATCCTGAGGGTCTTCCTGCTGTGAGATTCAGGGATTCAGTGATGTGTCAATAGTCCCCAAAGACAACCACTTCTGTGTTTGGGGCAGCTTCATCGTGGTGTATAGTGGGCTCTCCTGAGCTACCTTTAAATGGGGTGTGTGTTACTAGTTTCTGCCATTGCAGAAGAGAGGATATGGTGAGCCCTGAAAGTGAGGCAGAGTGAAATGGACCGAATTAGGGCAGCTCAAACCTCCAATAAAGACATGCATCTTTCACAAACATCTGCTTTAGCTAATGCTGGCCTTGGGCAGTATTAAATTATGTATTCAGCTCTTAAACTATCACAGATTCATGTTTCAAGAGCATAACCGTGAGAAAATATTGCACCAGTAGCAGAAACAAAACAGTCTCGCTCATTTTGCATTAAAAAAATTTTGGTGGATCTCTATAATAATTCTTCATTTTCTTTCAAATCAAAGGGCTTTGTGAGACACCAAATAGGTTAGAATGCAGAGGATTTTTTTGCACTGGCTTATTGAATTTAAAAAATGAAAAAGTAAAAAATAAAGGCTTCTTTTGCTCACTCAACAGACAACGATAAATTATACGATGAATTTGGGAATCTTAGAGGTAGAGGGATTTTAGAAAGCATTTCAGTGTATTTACTAGAACATGAGAACTGCCTTTTATTTATAATGAAGTGCTCCTCTAAGGTCCCAAATCATTAACCATGTGCCTTGGGTAGCCTGACTCCTTCCTGGTCCCAGCATTTTCTTAAAACAGAGTCACAGACTCTCACAGTATGAGGACTTTGAAATTGAAAAGTTGCTTAGTCATGTCCGACTCTATGTGACCCCAGGAACTGTAGCCTGCCAGGCTCCTCTGTCCATGGAATTCTCCAGGCCAGAATACTGGGTGGGTAACCTTTCCCTTCTCCAGGGGATCTTCCCAACCCAGAGATCACACTCAGGTCTCTCCCATTGCAGGTGGATTCTTTACTAGCTGAGCCACCAGGGATGAGAACTTTACCTCTGAATTTTAAAGAGGTGCAGGTGGAAGACTCTCTTGTATCCTCAACTCTGACACATTTAGTGGTTAGTAGTCTTCCCTAGTAGTGCAAACAGTAAAGAATCTACCTGCCATGCAGGAGACTGGGGTTCAATTCCTGGGTTGTGAAGACCCCTGGAGAAGGGAATGGCAACCCACTCCAGTATTCTTGCCTAGTGAATTCCATGGACAGAAACAAAACAGTCTCACTTATTTGACCATGGACAGTCTGACTCACAAAGAGTTGGACACCACTGAGCACCAAACAGCAACAGTCAGAAGATAACACTAAGAGTTTACAAAAATGTGTGCTTTTCAGAAATCCCAATAAAGTAAGACATCGAGTTATTGACAAAAGTCCCCTTTCTTATGGCAACCCCAGGTCCTTGTATGCTAATGGAAGCTGTTTTCTATAGCGATGAGGTGCACGGGTGTCATCTCAAGCAAAACTCAGAGTCGATTCTCCTTTTAGCTGAGCAAGATATCTTCATTCCTTCTCCCTTTCTTCTCCCTCCAACACATAACAGCTTTCACATTCCTTAAGTACTTGCTTAACTAAAATTCTGTCTTCTGAACTCCTGGGCTTCCTACGTGGCCCAATGGTAAAGAATCTGCCTGCCAATTCAGCAGATGCAGGCGACACGGGTCGATCCCTGGGTTGGAAAGAGCCTCTGGAGAAGGGAACGGCAACCCACTCCAGTATTCTTGCCTGGGAAATCCCATGGACAGACACATCTGGCAGGCTAGTCCATGGTGTTGTAAAAAAGTCGGACATGACTTAGTGACCAACAACCACAATAACTACTATCGCTTCTGAGCTCTTTCCGGTTCTTTCTTTTCTTTCATGAAGGAAAACCTCATCTCTTGTGTATGTATCAACAATATATGCAGCATCAGTTCAGTTCAGGCGCTCAGTCGTGTCCAACTCTTTGTGACCCCATGAATCGCAGCACGCCAGGCCTCCCTGTCCATCACCATCTCCCGGAGTTCACTCAGACTCACGTCCAACAAGTCAGTGATGCCATCCAGCCATCTCATCCTCTGTTGTCCCCTTCTCTTCCTGCCCCCAATCCCTCCCAGCATCAAAGTCTTTTCCAATGAGTCAACTCTTCGCATGAGGTGGCCAAAGTACTGGAGCTTCAGCTTCAGCATCATTCCTTCCAAAGAAATCCCAGGGTTGATCTCCTTCAGAATGGACTGGTTGGATCTCCTTGCAGTCCAAGGGACTCTCAAGAGTCTTCTCCAACACCACACTTCAAAAGCATCAATTCTTCGGCACTCAGCTTTCTTCACAGTCCAACTCTCACATCCATACATGACCACAGGAAAAACCATAGCCTTGACTAGATGGACCTTAGTCGGCAAAGTAATGTCTCTGCTTTTGAATATACTATCTAGGTTGGTCATAACTTTTCTTCCAAGGAGTAAGTGTCTTTTAATTTCATGGCTGCAGTCACCATCTGCAGTGATTTTGGAGCCCCCCAAAATAAAGTCTGCCACTGTTTCCCCTGTTTCCCCATCTATTTCCCATGAAGTGATGGGACCAGATGCCATGATCTTCATTTTCTGAATGTTGAGCTTTAAGCTAACTTTTTCACTCTCCTCTTTTACTTTCATTAAGAGGCTTTTTAGTTCCTCTTCACTTTCTGCCATAAGGGTGGTATCATCTGCATATCTGAGGTTATTGATATTTCTCCTGGCAATCTTGATTCCAGCTTGTGTTTCTTCCAGTCCAGTGTTTCTCATGATGTACTCTGCATATAAGTTAAATAAGCAGGGTGACAATATACAGCCTTGACGTACTCCTTTTCCTATTTGGAATCAGTCTGTTGTTCCATGTCCAGTTCTAACTGTTGCTTCCTGACCTGCATACAGATTTCTTAAGAGGCAGGTCAGGTGGTTGGTATTTCCATCTCTTTCAGAATTTTCCACAGTTTATTGCGATCCACACAGTCAAAGGCTTTCCCATAGTCAATAAAGCAGAAATAGATGTTTTTCTGGAACTCTCTTGCTTTTTCCATGATCCAGCGGATGTTGGCAATTTGATCTCTGGTTCCTCTGCCTTTTCTAAAACCACCTTGAACATCAGGGAGTTCACGGTTCCCATATTGCTGAAGCCTGGCTTGGAGAATTTTGAGCATTACTAGATGTGAGATGAGTGCAACTGTGCGGTAGTTTGAGCATTCTTTGGCATTGCCTTTCTTTGGGATTGGAATGTAAACTGACCTTTTCCAGTCCTGTGGCCACTGCTAAGTTTTCCAGATTTGCTAGCATATTGAGTGCAGCACTTTCACAGCATCATCTTTCAGGATTTGAAACAGCTCACCTGGAATGCCATCACCTCCACTAGCTTTGTTCGTAGTGATGCTTTCTAAGGCCCACTTGACTTCGCATTCCAAGATGTCTGGCTCTATATTAGTAATCACATCATCATGATTATCTGGGTCATGAAGATCTTTCTTGTACAGTTCTTCTGTGTACTCTTACCACCTCTTCCTAATATCGTCTGCTTCTGTTAGCTCCATACCATTTCTGTCCTTTATCGAGCCCATCTTTGCATGAAATGTTCCCTTGGTATCTCTAATTTTCTTAAAGAGATCTTCTAGTCTTTCCCATTCTGTTCTTTTCCTCTATTTCTTTGCATTGATCGCTGAAGAAGGCTTTCTTTTCTCTTCTTGCTATTCTTTGGAACTCTGCATTCACATGCTTATATCTTTCCTTTTCTCCTTTGCTTTTTGCCTCTCTTCTTTTCACAGCTATTTGTAAGGCCTCCCAAGACAGCCATTTTGCTTTTTTGCATTTCTTTTCCATGGGGATGGTCTTGATCCCTGTCTCCTGTACAATGTCACGAACCTCATTCCATAGTTTATCAGGCACTCTATCTATCAGATACTCTTTTAAAAGTTGGGATAAACCAAATTTTTAAAAATAGCATTCAAAGTCACCACTTTCCCAGCAATCGTTTCCTACTTTACTCCTTCTGTAAATATTTAAATGAATGTTTAGATCATAGTTTAAAGATACGCCAGTAGCCTTATAGAAGAGAATTCTTCTGGCAACTTGAAAATGTACCAGTAGTAACTTATAATAAATGGATAGTAAAGATTTTACAATAAGGGCCCTGTAACAGAATATCTCAGCTGCCAAAGAATGGGCAGGTGGGCAGGTGTTTCTTAAACAGAATTCAACCCACCAATGCCAGCCATGGTCCAAATGAGGGGCCCGCTGTGGGTCAGAGCAAGGAAGACAGAGTTGTATGGAGACAGTTACAGCTGCAGTGAACTGAAAACCCCTCTGCTCATTTCCTCTCTGGTCCAAAGCACGCTGGAGGAGCATTGATCTTTGCCAGCCAGCCCTGAACACAGTCTGTAAGAGGAAGATGAATTAAGCTCAGCAGCATTGCACTTGCTCCCGTCGCTGCTCAAGAGGCTGGGAGGACTTTGGTGTGGGCAACAGCAAGACAGATGGTGTCTGAGGTGGGCAGGTGGGGCGATGCTGGACGGTGCTCAGAGACCAGCAGAGGCTGGGACTCCCGGGCCTGTCCTTGTGCCCAGCAGCAGCTTCTCAGCATGGCGGTCACCATGGGCAGGACTTCTGAACATCCCGATGCCTCTGTGCCAGTGATTAAGTGGCTGGAAGAGGTGTAGAAAACAATCAAGTTTCCTTTTGACAACAACATTTCTCTCTGAGGCCTTCCACTGGTTTAAATGATTGACCATCACTGAATAGTATCAGTCATGTCAAGCAGTTCAAACTCACAAGACAGTCTTCATCAAGCACTTTATTCCTCCAAGCCAACACAAAATTTGAGGTCTGTAGGAAATTCTGCCACGGTTTTTTGTTTCCTGTTTATCCTTCCCTTGTGGCTCAGCTGGTAAAGAATCTGCCTGCAATGTGGGAGACTTGGGTTTAATCCCTGGGTTGGGAAGATCCTCTGGAGAAGGGAAAGGCTACCCACTCCAGTATTCTGGCCTGGAGAATTCCATGGATTGTATAGTCCATGGGGTTGCAAAGAGTCATACATGACTGAGCAACTTTCACTTTATCCTCCAAAGCCATTTTTTCAGGTTGCATATTTATATATGCATGTTAAAACTAAAGATGTCTGTCAAGCATGTTTCATTTGAAATGGTTTTTGTGTTTGTGTATTCGTGGATAGGGACCTGTTTTATTTTCCTCTACTATTGTCTTCCTTCATCTGGCAAAGCCATCCATCCACCCCCAATGATTTAGAACAGAGAGGAAATGAATATCAGGCCTTTGTTTAACAGCCACACTACAGCTGCCATTAGACAAATTTTACTTCCTCTCTGAGTAGCAGAGAAACTGTCTTTCCTCAACCAAAATGTCAAATGAACACAGTCCTTAAATAAGAACACGAATTTGACCTTTACCGGATGTCTTTATTCTTTAACATTCTTCGAAGATACACACTTGAAAAAGTTTAAGACTTCCTAATACCCAGCCTTGATCCTTTATCATCTGTTGTTTCCAGAGGGTCTCATATGTGAACAAAATGATTATCTCTATCATAATGGAGCACAATTATTTATTCACCTAGCAGAACAGAGGAAATCATTTTTAAACTGAAAACACAAAATGGGTTGTTTCTACCACAAACTTCCTACAAAGGCAGGAATCTTACTTCATAAATAGAACCAGATCCTCACTCCATTCTCTGCCCAGCAGAAAAATTACATGGCTTTTAGCTTTAATGGCCTTTTAGGCTTGTCGCCAAAAGAAGTTCCAAAAAAACTTTCTGGTCCCAATTTGCCCTCTCAGTCCGGTTCTTTTGTAAGCACGGAGGAGAGACGCTGGAGACCATCCACAACCAGGCTCTATGAAACAAAGCCCGAGGCCAAAGAACCACTCCGCACAATGGAGAGAAAAGGAGGCCCTTGATCCCAGTGAGTCAGTGACTGGGCACACTTTGGGGTGGTGGGCATAGCTTAACTGATGCAGTGACCATCCAGTACGTGTGTTATTGACATTGTAGAGGCTGGTACGTGGCTTCCCAGGTGTGGCTGGGGGAGCACATGGGCCAAGCGCGGCCGGAGGTGTGGCCAATGGTCTCTTTGGCCTCATTGCTCTGTGTTCTCATCTGCCTCTGTCTTCTTTCTTTTTTCTTGAAAGCTTTGAGTTTTACTTCAACATTTCACATCCCAGTCCTGAGCTGTTCCTGACAATGAAGCCAAGACTACGATGTCTCTGATTCTTCACAGGCGTCTCCAAGCTACAGAATTTCAGAAGAACCTAAGTGTATTGGAGCCAAGGCCACAGGGGAATTTGAGCACAATGTCCATCCATGCCTGGTTAGACCTTATCCTCCCCATTAGCTCGGCTTCCTCATTCTTAAGACAACTGTACCTGGGACTTCTCTGGAGTCCAGTGGGTTGAGACTTGGCCTTCCAATGCAGGGGGTGTGGGTTTGATCCCTGGTCAGGGAACTAAGACCCCACGTGTTGCAGGGTGCAACCAAAAATTTAAAAATACTACATTATAAATCAACATTAAAAATTAAAAAAAAAAGACAACTGTAACTGTTAAAGCTGTAGCCTCTGTGATACCTGCGTATTGCTTATAGGCTTTACCCTCTGAAACTTCATTCTGTCTGATTCTCTCCTTTCCTTTATCCATTCAATACCTGTTTTTGTGCTACTGAGGCATGGTGAGAAACTCAAGGTTGAATCCCATTGAGTGCCTGCCTTCGAATAAACTTAGTGTTACCTACCCAAAGAGATCAGAAGATGGCACAAAGGTCAGGAGTCATGATTTGCTCAAAGTGGTGAACCGTTAGGAAGGCACCAGAAAACAGCAACTCTTTGAAGGAGGGCAGGTGTGCTTCCGCTGTGGTGATCCAACGTGGCTCCCAGGAGGAGCCTGTACCTGAGGAGTCCTCGAAGGAGCCCTGGGCTGAGATCTGCAGAGGCTGAGGGTGGGCATTCCAATCTGAGCCAGGAAGCTTGGAGCACCACTGTCTTTCACTTCCTCCAGCCAGGTCAGCTCCTGAGGGAACTGGGAGATGCCTCAGCGATGCTGGTGGGTGTGCTCCAGGCACTCGATTCTCCCACCACAGCTAGGTTAAAAAAAAAAAAAAAATCGAAAGCTGACACAGATAGACAAAAATAAAACAAAAAATGACCCGGATTTGAGAAGCTTTGAAAAAAAAAAAAAGATTTCTGAAACATAAAAAGGAGGGGCCGTGTAGTATCAGTGCTTGGCTGGGTTCTAAACCATGCCTGGGTGCCCCTGAGCCCTGGCTTCGAGTTGCTGGAATGCTCCTTATGTCTGAAAGAGTCTCAGAAACAACGGGAAGACGAGAGCCCTGCCCCGGAAGCCTCTGGAGAGGCAGCGTGTATGACTGTTTTCAAAACAAAAGATGATTCCTGAGCATCAGAGAGCTGCAAGTGCTGTGACAAACTCACACCTCGGGTTCTGTATGAACAAATCTCAACCTGTGACTGGAATGTTCTCACAGTGATTTAAGTTCCCAGAGTGTGTTGCATTTTCCTCCTCACCATATCATTATCGTTGAAATGTTAAGAAAAAGAAAGCTGAGTAACGCCATCTTCTGAGTAAGTGTCAGAGAGCCAAAAATGTAGCAGGCATTTCCAAACCTTTCCAATATAAGACAACACTGTTAAATCATTTTTACTGAAGGCATAAAATAAAAATTAGTATAAAATATTAAATGTTTATGAGCACAGACTCTGCTTTTAACAGTTTCTAATTTAGACAGGATGATTTAGCAATTAAATTATCTCATAATTACTCTCCTTGATACATTATAAGTGCACTAAGTTTCACCTTCAGTCATTTAAAGGCAAAAGACAATGATGTTTTTAGTCTTATTTAAAATACTAGATCTATAGTCAAGAAAAGCCTTTTTCCTCTCAGTTCACTAGTCTCTCAATGATGCACAGTGGGACAGCGGGGAGGTTCAAACCCCTCGGGTGGGAGGTGGCAGTAGGCAGGAGGTGCTATTCCAGTGCATGGCAAGTGTGGCGGGTACACCCTGGAATTTCTGTTTTCAGCCCAGCTTACGAAAGAGTGGATTGGGCAAGGCGGCATTTGTGATGGGGAGGGCTGTGAAGGTTACCAAGGCCTTTTGTGCAGGCTTCCCAGGGCACAGGAGCAGCTGCCTGCTCACACTTATGTTACACCCATAGCAGGGTGACAACTTTCATTCTGGGAGGCCACGTGGAGCAGGGGAGTGGAATGTCTCCCCCAGGCAATATTAGAAGGCTCCATCACTCCCTCGCCTTTCTGGGACAATGCAGTCCCCAGAAAGTTTCCTTAGGTTACAGCATCTAACTAAGGCTGGGTAAACCAGTAACGAAGTTGATAATAGTCCAGTGCAGAGAAAGTGGTCAGTGAGCTTGAGCAAAAAGGCATCTGTGGGTGGCAGGGGGAGCTGCAGTGTCCCAGAGCAGGGGTTTGCATTTGCATCTGACTGGCATGAGGGGGGCCTCTGTACTTCCAGGAATGTAGCTGCTCAGTACAGATGTTAGGATGAGGAAAAGGGGGCATCTTCATGGAGGGGACAGGGTGGAGATGGGCTGATGAAGAGTGTCAGAGTGTGCGAGTGAAGATGGCATTCACTTCAGAGTCTGATGAATTAAATACTAAGAACAACAGGAACTAGGTTTCTCATTGTCTGAGTTACGATTATGGGAAAGAAGAAAGTTAAAATCTTCATGTGTTGATGTGAACATATGGTTTTCAATAAATATAGATGTATATAGTGGAGAAGGAAATGGCAACCCACTCCACTGTTCTTGCCTGGAGAATCCTAGGGATGGGGGAGCCTGGTGGGCTACCGTCTATGGGGTCTCACAGAGTCAGACACGACTGAAGCGACTTATATGTCGCAGCAGCAGCAGCAGATGTATATAGAAAAAAAAAACAGTGTAAATATGTATATGTATATGACATATTTCCTAATTCTGTCCAGCAGAAGGACCAAGAAGCAGGGACATCTCAATAGCATTGAGCACACCTAGCATTCAGATATTGGTTTCTAAATACCATTTTTTTACCAAAAGAAACTGAGGCACCTTGGAGAAATGACTGATTCCATGGCTGATACAGACAAATAACAAAACAAACTTGGAGTTTGTTTTTGTGCCCAGAAGTAAGAAAGTGCTTAAAGAATGATGAGGACAAGTCAAAAGGACAGGAGCCAGACTGAAGGAGCTCTCATTGGCTAAATCTGGTATAATTTGAGGATCAAACTAAATAATTTTAGCAATGAATTATAACCCATCTAATAGAATATGAAAGTGAGTTCACAGTGATATAAATAAATGAATGAGTAACTTAAAATTTTCATGATGAATTGGATGTCTACATAGTCTCAAAATACCTCCCCACAAAATGCTTATTAATTACAATAGAAAAAGAGAACTTCTACAGAGAAGAAGGCTGGCAGACTCCACTTTAATCAAAGGATCAAATTAAGCATCAGTAATGGGACAAATTAAGATTGTTTGCCATCTCGTGGGATCCAACAGAAAAACATAGCATCATGCCTGTGGTATTCTGGTCACAGATATGTACTGTGAATCTAATCATGAGGAAATAGCAAACCCAAATGGAGGGAAATTCCACAAAATAACTGGTCTGTAATCTTTAAAAAGTCAGTTCAGTTCAGTTCAGTTCAGTTTAGTCGCTCAGTCATGTCCGACTCTTTGCAGGCCCATGGACTGCAGCATGCCAGGCCTCCCTGGCCATCACCAACTCCCAGAGTTTACTCAAACTCATGTCCATTGAGTTGGTGATGCCATCCAATCATCTCATCCTCTGTCGTCCCCTTCTCCTCCCACCTTCAATCTTTCCCAACATCAGGGTCTTTTCCAGTGAGTCAGTTCTTTGCATCAGGTGGCCAAAGGATTGGAGTTTCAGCTTTAGCATCAGTCCTTTCAATGAATATTCAGGACTGATTTCCTTTAGTATGGACTGGTTGGAATTCCTTGCAGTCCAAGGGACTCTCAAGCGTCTTCTCCAACACCACAGTTCAAAAGCATCAATTCTTTGGCACTCAGCTTTCTTTATAGTCTAACCCTCACATCCATATATGACTACTGAAAAAACCATAGCTTTGACTAGGCTGACTTTTGTTGGCAAAGTAATGTATCTGCTTTTTAATATACTGTCTAGGTTGGTCGTAACTTTTCTTCCAAGGAGCAAGCATCTTTTCATTTCATGGCTGCAGTCACCATCTGCAGTGATTTTGGAGCCTCCCAAAATAAAGTCTGTCACTGTTTCCCCATCTATTTACCATGAAGTGATGGGTGACAACTAAGCTTAACCTATGATTCTAAACTGGATCCTTTTTCTATAAAAACATTATTGGGATAATTTGGAAGCTTTGAATACTGTCTGAGGGTCAGATAATAGTGTTATATCAATGTTAATTTCCTGATTTTTTATTTGAAATATATTTATGTTGGAGAACATCTTTTTTTTGTAGGAATACACAATATATACTAAATATTTGGACCATCATGTAGATAACTCTCTCTGAAATGGTTTATAAAAAGAGTTATCTATACCATACTTGTAATTTGTCCATAAGTTTTGAGATTTTTAAAAGCAGTTAATTAATTACTTCTGTCTTCAGTGAATATTGACTCTCCTTGTGAAATAGCTCGTGGTACCCCTCATTAGGATTTGCACAATCCTCTATTCTCAAATACACCTGTTGATGAGAAGATGAAGTTTGGAGACATTAGGAACAGTTGACTGTACAAACAATTCAATTTCTTTCCTTACAACTACAAACAGATAACAATTTTCTTTGTTTATCCTATGTCTCTTGGTTTATTAGGGATTGCTACATTGCAGGAGTTTTTCAAGCTAGATTATGTCTGATTGCATGCAACATATTACATCAAATGTAATTCTTTAGTAGATGCATTAATGGGGCTTCCCTGGTGACTCAGGTGGTAAAGAATCTGCCTGCAATGCAGAAGTGAAGTGAAGTCGCTCAGTCGTGTCCGACTCTTTGCGACCCCATGGACTGTAGCCCACCAGACTCCCCAAATCCATTGGATTTTCCAGGCATGAATCTGGAGTGGGTTGCCATTTCCTTCTCCAAGGCATCCTCCTGACCCAGGGACAGAACCCGGGTCTCCCACATTGTAGGCAGACGCTTTACCATCTGAGCTACCAATGCAGAAGACCTGGGTTCAATCCCTGGGTCAGGAAGATGCCTTGGAGAAGGAACTGGTAGTTGGCCTAAAGCTCAACATTCAGAAAACTAAGACCATGGCATCCGGTCCCATCACTTCATGGCAAATAGATGGGGAAACAGTGGCTGACTTTATTTTTCTGGGCTCCAAAATCACTGCGGATGGTGATTGCTGCCATGAAATTAAAAGATGCTTGCTCCTTGGAAGGAAAGTTATGACCAACCTAAATAGCATATTCAAAAGCAGAGACATTACTTTGCCAACAAAGGTCCATCTAGTCAAGGCTATGGTTTTTCCAGTAGTCATGGATGAGAGTTGGACTATAAAGAAAGCTGAGCGCCAAATAATTGAAGCTTTTAAACTGTGGTGTTGGAGAAGACTCTTGAGAGTCACTTGGTCTGCAAGGAGATCCAACCAGTCCATCCTAAAGGAGATCAGTCCTGGGCATTCACTGGAAGGACTGATTTTGAAGCTGAAACTCCAATATTTTGGCCACCTGATGCAGAGAGCTGTCTCATTTGAAAAGACCCTGATACTGGGAAAGATTGAGGGCAGGAGGGGATGGGGACGACAGAGGATGAGATGGTTAGATGGCATCACCAACTCGATGGACATGGGTTTGGGTGGACTCCAAGCATTGGTGATGGACAGGGAGGCCTGGCGTACTGCGGTTCATGGGGTTGCAAAGAGTCAGACACGACTGAGCAACTGAAGTGAACTGAACTGAACTGAACCACTCCAGTATTCTTGCCTGGAGAATTCCAGACAGAGGAGCCTGGTGGGCTACAGTCCATGGGGTCGCAAAGAGTCGGACGCGAGTGAGCGACTAACACTTTCACTTTCAGATGCATTGATAGATCTTTTTTGAAGAATGATATACTAATGATGCAAATTCCTTAATTCATAATTACCGTTACGAGTTTCTTACCACCTTGATTTGTGGGACTTTGTATAACCCTCATTTACGGAACTTATGTGCAGGTGCCTATGAATCTGATATTCCCACTTAACCAAAACTTTTTAGCAAGCAAATTAGCCATTTGCCACCTTCTTCCTGATCTAAAGTATCATTTCTCTTAAAACCACATTAGAGCAAGTTATCTTCTCAAGAAAATCTTTGGGATACCACCCTCTCAGAATTTTTCCACACTTCTATTGTGGTATGTAACCATTCTATTTCTCAGTAAGAAAAGTAAACATTGTGTCTGTATGAATAATCAATGAAGTAACATCTTTCTCGATGAGACAATTTTATTTCTCGGGTATGTCTGCATTTACTTCTCAGGACATTGCAGGTACTCATGTCATTAGCATAGTTTTTAATAAAAATAATTTCAAAGATTTAAAGGTTTAAAATATACAAAGGATATATTATACAAATATTTCTTTTTAAAAACCTTTTTATTTTGTATTGGAGTACAGCCATTTAACAATGCTGTCATAGTTTTAGGTGGACAGCAAAGGGGCTCAGCCATACAGATATATGTCTCCATTCTCCCCCAGACTCCCCTCCCATCCAGGCTGCCAAATAACACTGAGCAGAGTTCCATGTGCTATACAGTAGGATCTTGTTGGTTATCCACTTTAAATACAGCAGTGTGTACCTGTCCATTCCAAACTCCCTAACTATTCCTTTTCCCCATTCTTCCCCCTGGCAACATAAGTTGGTTCTTTAAGTCTGAATACACATATTTTTGAGGCTTGCCTTTTGAATTCAACAGAACCTCACACAAATCCCTCCAAAACAACTTGTATAACTTTAGTTCATTTTATAATAAATTGCCACATTATATTTCATAATGTGATTGTGCCGTGATTTATTCAACCATTCTCCTCCTGACAGGGTTTAATTTAATTTCCCCCCCTTTTGTTTTTTTGCTAAATAATGCACAAGTGAATATCCTCTTATGTATGTCCTTATGTCCTTCTATTTTTATTTCTGTGGATTAGACTCCCACGAATGGGATAAACATTTCCAGACAGCATCTTAAAAAAGGGTTGTGACAATTTATAATGTGGGCATATCCTTCAGTGCTCATCCCTAGTAATATTAATAATAAAATTTGATTTACTTATTTATTTTAGTTTTGGCGGTCCTGGGTTTTCATTGCTGCGTGGACCTCTTTCATTGCAGAGAACAGGGACTGCTCACTAGTTGGGGTGCACGGGCTTCTCATCTCGATGGCTTCTCTTGTTGTGGAGCTTGGGCTCTAGAGCACAGGCTCAGTAGTTGAGGCACACAGGCTTAGCTGCTCCAAGGTATGTGGAATCTTTCCAGACCAGGGATTGAACCTGTATCTCCTGCACTGGCAGGCAGATTGCTTACCTCCAAGCCACCAGGGAAGCCCCAATTTTTTACTTAAAATTTTTATAGTCCACTGGCAGTCAAGTCATTCACTCAATCATTCAACACTTACTGAACACTTGCTATGTACCAGGCACTGCTGTTGCCAGCTATATACAGTTGTGAACAAAGCAGGTCAAATCCCTCTGCTCACAGAGCTTCCATTCTAGAGGGACAGATGGACAACCAACGTGTAAGTGCATGGGAGTCAGAGGGGAGGGGAAGAGAAGGGAATGGGAGTGACAGAGGCAGTGGAGCATACAGCGCTACGTTAGACAGGGTGCTCGGGGAGGACATCGCAGAGCTGGCACCTGAGCAGAGATGTGGAGAAAGTGTGCAACCGGGTCACGGGAAGAGCGGACATCAGTGCAGACTCTGGGGCTGGTCCTTGTTCCTCCTTCCCCGGAGGAACAGCATGGGACCGGTGAGACTGGCATGGATCTCCATCACTAGAGACACCTCTGAACTCCTGGCAGCCCCCTGCAGAGGTGGTGCCGCTGAAACTCACAGGGGGTGTCCCCACTGGGTGTCGGGCACACTAGGGGCCGCTGTATACAGCAGGAGCAGACCGAGAATACACCAGAACAGGAAGAAAGACCCCTATCTGCCCCGATTATCCCCCAGAGTCTCTAAGGGCAAACTGACACCTAAATACATTACAAACACATTACAAAATTACCATTTGTCTGTTGGGCTTCCCAGGTGGCTCAGTGGTAAAGAATCTGCCCTATCAATGCAGGAGATGCCAGTTTGATCCCTGGGTAGGGAAGATCTCTGAAGGAGGAAATGGCAACCCATTCCAGTATTCTTGCTGAAACAATCCCATGGACAAAGGAGCCTGGTGAGCTACAGTCTATGGAGTCACAAAGACTTGGACACGACTGATCACACACTGATCACACACACACACACACACACACACACACACACACACACACTGTTGACTGTGTACTGAGCCCAGTTTGTCTTCCTAGAATTTAAAGACTTGTTCCTCGTCTCTACGTGTGTATGTGTATAAATTTAAAATCTATGACTTACAGGTTTCCAGTGGTGATTAAGAAGGCCTTTTCAGTCCCCAGATGGTATGCATACCAATTCTATATTTTCTTGAAATTTTTAGTTTCTTTTTTTTTTGTTTTTGTTTTACTTTCAAATCTTCAGTCCATCTAGATTACGTTTTTTAATGTGATGTAAATAAGGATCCAATGATATCTTCCTTCAGACATCCATTATACTGACATGATTTATTAAATGATCCATCTTTTTTCCACTGAAAGGAAACCTTATAGTCTATTATATTTTTGTACTTGCTGAGATCTAATTTTTGCTTCTCTCTTTGGTTCCACTGATCTCGTTGTCTCTTTCTGAAGCCACACTGACTTGATTGCTGAGCTTAAATCACGACCCATTATTTTGTGAGGAAGTGTACTCACTGTTCTTTTCCATAACTTTCTTAGCTATTCTGAGGGCACTTACTCTTCCATTTAAGCTTTAATATCATTCCATCCAATTTGGAAACAACTCATTGAGACTTTAATTGCAATTAGATTACTTTCATATATTAATTTAGGAGAATTGACTTTTTATGGCAGTAAGTCTTCTAATCCAAAAAGAATATCTGTTCAACTCTTGTCTTCTGTCATCCAATATGTGCCTTTGGTTTTCTCCTTTTAGAGACAGCACATTTTTTGTGAAATACTATTTGTGGATTTTGTTACCATTGTGAATGAAATATATTTTCCAGTTTCCACTTCTAGGTGCCGTGGCAGTGATCTGGCCAGAAGCACATGGAATATGGAGTAGCGTACTGAAAATATTTGACAAGAGAGTGCAAATATCGTATATTAATGCAAGTATGAGGAATCTAGACAAATGGTACAGATGGGTCTATTTTCAAGGCAGGAATAGAGACTCAGACATAGGGAGCACACATGTGGACACAGCGGGAGAAAGGAAGGTGGGACGAATTGGGAGACCAGGACTGATGTATACCCACCACCCTGGGCGTCTCTGGCGTCTCCTGTGTTGCCGGTGGGTTCTTCACCCCTAGTGCCACCTGGGAAGCCCTGGGAAATAGCTAGCTCGTGGTAACTGGCTATAAAGCACAGGACACTCAGCTCCGTGCTCTGTGATGAAATTATATCCCAATAAAAATATTTAGAATAGAGAAAAGAAAGTATGCATAAAGGTATGGGTATAAGTAAGGGAAGCCAGTGAGTGAGCGGAGAAGCACGCCAGGGTGAGCCAAAGCAGGCAGGAGGGTTGCCAGGGAGCTGCTTACAGAATCTGGAGGGAAAACCACAGCTTTAGGACAGGCTGTCTGGAGAGGAGCTCATCGCCCATCCACAGACGGCAGAAAGAAAGCCAGCCTCTCTCTCCCTCCTGCTGTCCTCTGACCTCCTACCAGTGGTTCCCACTGGCTGAACCCAGCTGGAATCCAGAGGACAAGGAAGTCCACGCACGTGAGCAGAGCCAGGCAGGAGGCAGGGGCGGCGGATCAGGAGGGCAGACGGAGGGAATCCAGACAATGCTTACACGGAGAAGAGAGGAGGGCTGCTGCACGGTGCGCCTTCATCTTGTGTGAGGACACCTTGCATATTATTATTCTAGTAACAAAAAAATATCTTTTGGGGTTTTCTGGGTATAAGGTTGTAACATTATTAAAAACAGGTAGTTGTCTCTTCTTTTCCAATGCTTATATCCGTTATTTAATTTTCATGTTGCATTACTTTGCTAGGGTTGCCAGAGCAAAGGATTACAGAGTGGCTTAAAAACAGAATGCATTGTCTCACAGTTCTGAGAGCAAGGTGGATTCAAGGCTGGGTCCTTCTGAGTTGGGAGGCAGAATCATTTTCGTGCCTCTCCCCAAGCTTCTGGTGACTGGCTGGCAATCCTGGGTGTTCCTTCGCTTGTAGAAGCATCACCCCAATCTCTGCCTTTCTATTCTACGGCATTCTTCCTGAGTGCATGTTGTTCAGTCATTAAGTCGTGTCTGGCTCTTTGCGACCCCATGGACTGTAGCACATCAGGTTCCTCTCTCCCCTGCTATCTCCTGGAGCTTGCTCAAATTCATATCCATTGAGTTGGTGATGCCATCTAACCATCTCATCCTCTGTTGTCCCCTTCTCCTCCTGCCCTCAATCTTTTCCAGCATCAGAGAATTTTCCAATGAGTTGGCTCTTCACATCAGGTGGCCAAATTATTGGAACTTCAGCTTCAGCATCAGTCTTTCCAATGAATATTCAGGGTTGATTTTCCTTAGGATTGACTGGTTTGATCTCTTTGCAGTCCAAGGGACTCTCAAGAGTTCTCCAGCACTACAGTTCAAAAGCATCAATTCTTTAGTGCTCAGCCTTCTTTATGATCCAACTCTCATATCTGTACATGACTACTAGAAAAACCATAGCTTTGACTACATGGACTTTTGTTGGCCAAGTGATGTCTCTGCACTGTCTAGGTTTGTAATAGCTTTCTTTCCAAGGAGCAAGTGTTTTTGAATTTCATGGCTGCAGTCACCATCAGCAGTGATTTTAGAGACTCCTCCCAACACACACAAAAAATCTGTCCTGAGTACATGTGTGTGTCCAAATTTAGCAGTGGATTAGGGTCCAGTCCTAATGACCTCCTTCTAACTCAATCATCTGCAAAGATTCTATTTCCAAATAAGATGGGACTCACAGGAACTTCAGGTTAGGGCTTCAGCATTTTTT
This sequence comes from Oryx dammah, assembly GCF_014754425.2. Lineage (NCBI taxonomy): Eukaryota > Metazoa > Chordata > Mammalia > Artiodactyla > Bovidae > Oryx > Oryx dammah. The sequence continues at coordinate 43,682,386 of NW_024070198.1, forward strand.
CAATGGAAACACAATTCAATCCATAATACTTGTATTGCTTCTGCTAAAACTTTAAGGACAATAATTAATAATAACAGCAATGGCAGACATCACTGTCTAATTTCTAATTTAACTGATGTTATTTAATATATTCCTCTTATAGAATATATTTGCTATTGATTTTTATTAAGTGGTCTTTATTAATTTAGTAAATAATCATTTAGTAAACAAGTAAGTAATGTAGTTATTAAGTTATTTACTTCTCTATCCATTTTACTTAAAATTTTTATTAGGGATAAAGTTACCACTATATTTTATCAATTGCCATTCTAGCATCTGTTGATTTGATCAAATGATTTACTCCTTTAATTTACTAATGCAATGGATTGTGTTGATAATTGTAGAGCTGCTGAACCTGTTTTGCCTTCTTATGAAAAGTTTTTTAATAAAAATATCAAAATATTCTTTTGCTACATTGATGGATTCTAAGAAATTCTATTTAGACTTTTTACATTGATTTTCATAAGTTAAATCAGACTATAATTGTTCTTTTTGATAATTTTTTGGTCAGATTTTTGTGTTAAAGGCATGCAAACTACATAAATTTAATTGGGAAGATTTCTTTATTTCTGGCCAAGAATACTTTACATAATATTGGATTTATTTATCTGATCTTTAAAAGTTAGATAGAGTTCAGCTGTGAAACTATCTTGCTTTGTATGTTTCTTAATATATCTTTAAGGAGCTTTGCAATTTCTCCTGTGGTAACTGGTCTATTCAGAGTTTCTACATTTTTATTGGACCAATTTAGGTAATTTATACTTAATTGTTTCACTCTCCATTTTCAAAGTATTTGCCATAGTATTACATGTTACATTTCCTCATTTTTTTTAATAAGTTCTCTTTTACCTGTGATTCAATTTCTATTCTCATTTTTATCATGTATATTGTCCTTAATCACACTTTTTTAGTGTTCTTTCGAAAGAAACTGCTTTTGGATTAATTTACCCTTCTACTATCTTGGTTGCTATGGTTTTCTATTTCATTAACTTTGTTTTTTAAATTAATAAATTTCCACTTTATTTTTTTTCATTTATTTATAGTTCCCTTTTTTCTTCATGGTTTCTTTCTATTATTCTTTCCTTATTTTTCATATTTGATAACTAAACACTTATTATAGATTTTTTAAAGCATTTCAATGTGTATTATAGATTTTTAGAATAAAGTGTTTCTTCATTGTTTTCTAAGTGGTTTGCTATTTCCCTTGAATTTTCTGTTTGACCTAAAGGTTAGCTAGCACTGTTGTTCTTAATTTGCAAGATTTTTGGTTGGTGTTTAATTATTTATATGTTTTTTGAATTTCATATAATAATATAATGTTTAAATATCTACATTTTGATCCATCTGTGTCTGTGCTTACTTTTGATTTTTCATTATTGTTTTGTCTTTTTCCTTTAAGAAATCTTCTTGTTTAGCCAAGTAGCTATTTGGTTCTTCTTTTCCTAGCTAATATGGAATTTTAACTAAAGATTTCTATTCAATTAATGGTTATTGGATTTTCCCAAGAACTCTTAAACAGAAACATATTTCTAAATTATTATTTTAATCAACATACTAAGTACTTTCCCCACCAGGATGCTGTAGCTAGATATTCTACGTGGTGTAGAATAATGATATTTAGAGAAGGTATTCTTGTTTTATTCCTAATTTCAGTCCAAATATCCTTATTTAGATATTAATTTTATATTCTATTGTGTATTCTATTTCATTTAAAAAGTTTTATTTTATAGGTGTTTTTTATTTTATAGCTATTTTCTAAGAGTTTTTCCTTTTCATTTAAATCTAGAAAAAATCTGAAATTTTGTAGGCTGTCTTGATGTCACCTAAGATGATCACTAGATTTTCACTAATAATTTAGATTACTACATTTCTCAATGCTGAAGGGTCTTTGCATCCTTAATCTATTTTACACCCTGTTGTAACTGATTTGCTAAAATTTTCTTTTGGATTGTTGTATTTGCATTTAAAAGCAAATGACCCATAGTTTTTCTATCTTGATCTACCCTGTCTGATTTTGATATCAGGGACACATTAATCATTTTAAAAGTGTTTGAAAGAGATTTCAAACGTGCTTTTGCCAAAAAAAAAAAAAAATGAACCATATCTTAATTCTATTGAAAAGTTATCAGCCATGCTAGTAAAGTCTTGAAAAGGAAGGATTCCATGGTCCATGAAGTCTGATAAGTGTTCAGTTCAGTTGAGTTGCTCACTTGTGTCCAACTCTTTGCGACCCCATAGACTGCAGCACACCAGGCTTCCCTGTCCATCACCAGCTTCCAGAGCTTGCTCATACTCATGTCCATCGAGTCTGTGATGCCATCCAACCATCTCATCCTCTATCATTCCCTTCTTCTCCTGCCTTCAATCTTTCCCAGCATCAGGGTCTTTTCCAATGAGTCAGTTCTTCACATCAGGTGGCCAAAGTACTGGGGCTTCAGCTTCAGCATCGGTCCATCCAATGAATATTCAAGACTGATTTCCTTTAGGATTGACCCCTTTGATCTCCTTGCAGTCCAAGGGACTCTCAAGAGTCTTCTCCAACACCATAGTTCAAAAGCATCAGTTCTTCAGTGCTCAGATTTCTTTATACTTCAACTCTCACATCCATATGTGGCTACTGGAAAAACCATAGCTTTGACTAGATGGACCTTTGTTGGCAAAGTGATGTCTCTGCTTTTTAATATGCTGTCTAGGTTGGTCGTGGCTTTTCTTCCAAGGAGCAAGTGTCTTTTTTTTCACCATTTATTTATTTACTTTACAATATTGTATTGGTTTTGCCATACACTGATAAGCGTCTTTTAATTTCATGGGAAGTATACCCCTCTGTTGGAAATTCACGATACACCATGTACAAAGGCTCTGAAAATTCCTGTACAGAAGATGCTTATTTCTTCAACCCAGGCTTTAACGAACTAATTTGAGCACAGGACACTTTATCTATTAAAACATCTTACAGGATATCTTTGAAGAGATATCAGCTTTAGAAATGCCATTTTAGGCATGAAGATGTTTCTTATAAATTATATATAACAGAAAAGATTAGGAAACAACCTAAACAATAGTGGAATGTATAGGTAAATGCTGTGTAAAGAGTTTTTATAAAGGCATTCATTTTCATGTTGAATGAAAAATCAGGATTAAAAATAAACTATGTGTTCACATACACACTAAAAGAAATTAAAAACAGAAAATGATTGGGAATAAGTTCACCAAGATTCAAACAGTCATTTTGAATGGTGGTTGTTTTGTTCATTTGTTTTTCTTTCCTTCTTTCTGTTTCTATAAGCGTGTATCGCTTCCATATTTGGGGGAGAATGGTAACACCAAAGGGGCTTCCCAGATGATACTAGAGGAAAAGAAAGGGCCTGCAAATGCAGGAGATGCAGGTTTGATTCCTGGGTCAAGAAGATCCCTTAGAGGAGGGCATTGCAACCCACTCTAGTATTCTTGCCTGGAAAGTCCAATGGACAAAGGAGCCTGGCAGCCTATAGTCCATAGAGTCACACAGAGTTGGACATGACTGGAGTGGCTTAGTATGCACAGATGCACAGTAATACCAAAATAATAGAAGCCTCCAATTGTTACCTGAAGGGAGAGGGAAGGTCAGATTTGTTGGCAGAAGAAGGAATGTCAGAGAAGGTGCTGGGTGCCAGGGTGCTCTTCCGCACCTCTTGCCTGCGAGAGGGCTTCCTAAGGCTGGCCATGTCCCTGATGTGGATTTAAGTGTGAGCAGCCTCTCCTAAATGGCAACGCCAGGCTCTAACTTAGCAAACGGGTTGCTGAGCACATGTTCTACCCCCATCCTCACTCTCTTTCCATCCCATTTTTGTACTGATTGTATGAGACTCTCTTTCCCATTTGACCACAGCCTCCCCAAGGCTAAGGACAGTGTCTAATGGATCTCTGAGTCCTTCTGGCAATTAGCACAGGGCTTTATGAAGGACATACCTGGGCACTTGTTTGTTCATATTCTAAAATAAGTGATGTCATTCTTCTTAGACTCCTCACCCCCAAGTCAATCCTGTTCAGCAGAGTCAAGAATGAAGCAGGAGGATTCTATGGCTCCAGGAGGAACAAGTATTAGAGGCACCAGGAGCTCCATGGGGTCACTGAGGCCATTGCAGACTCTCTCCCTCCAAATCCAGCTTCTCTATTCTTGGACCCTTGATGTGAAAGTGAAGTCGCTCAGTCACGTCCAACTCTTTGCGACCCCATGGACTGTAGCCTACCAGGGCCCTCTGTCCACGGGATTTTCCAGGCAATAGTACTGGAGTAGATTGCCATTTCCTTCTCCAGAGGATCTTCCCAACCCAGGGATCGAACCCAGGTCTCCTGCATGTAGACAGACGCTTCCAGCATCTCTATTCCTGGACCCTTGAAGGAGACACTTTCTAATCTACATTTGGGCTTCCCCGGTGGCTCCGTCAGTAAAGAATCTGCCTGCAATGGGGAAGACCTGCTTTGATCCAGGGTTGGGAAGATCCCTTGGAGGAGGGCATGGCAACCCACTCTAGTATTCTTGCCTGGAGAATCTCCAGGAACAGAGAAGCCTGGTGGGCTACAGTCCATGGGGTCACAGAGAGTCAGACATGACTGAGCAACTAAGCATACATTCTACATTATGGAATTTTAATCGATTACCCACAAGTATTACCCAGTCTCAGAGTAACACTGAAAGTTTGTACCCTGGACAATCACCCAATAATAGGCTTTTTTCATTACAGAAAGAATGGGAGTATCTAGCAACAGCTCCAACTCTTGATATGTTTATTAATGGGATTCTGATCCTGACTAATTCCACAAAGGTTTACATAATTCTTGACCTCTTCTAACAGAACGTTTCACTATGTGATTTTTGAAGGCTAAAGATACAGAATCTCCTATAAGGCCTGAGTTCACACAAAGATCAATTTTTCAAGGAGCAATTTCTTTCCTGTTTTTAAAATTCACATATGTGATCCAGAATCTATTCAAGCACTACCTCACTCTGTATTATTTTTTAAATTTTATTTATTTTTGTTTATTTTTGGCTGTGCTGGATCTTCGTTGCTGTGTAGGCTTTTATCTAGTTTCGGCAAATGGAGACTACTCTCCGGTTGCAGTGGGAGGGCTTCTCATTGCGGTGGCTTCTCTTGCTGCAGAGCAGGGCTTTAGGGCACATGGGCTTCAGCATCGTGGCACGTGGACTCAGTAATTGCGGTTCTTGGGCTCTAAGGCACAGGCTCAATAGTTGTGGTGCAGGGGCTTAATTGCATGTGAGATCTTTCTGGCTGAGGGGTTGAACCCATGTCTCTTACATTGGCAGGGGGCTTCTTTACCACTGAGCCAGCAGGGAAACCCTCTGTATTATTTTTACTTTCTGTGTCAGATTAAGACGAAACCTAGTTTTCCTAAGATTTTAACATAGTTTTGACAAACGACAACTTAATCCTAAGAACAGCATGACTTTCACTGACTGAGCTCTTCCTTGGGGACACGCATCAGGTGAGTGCTCCCTCATTTCATCCTCAGAACCCCAGGTGGTGGGTTCTGCTATTTCAGGTGAGCAGACCGAGGCTCAGGGGGGTTAAGTCACGACATGATATGGCACAGCTCGTGAGTATGCACTAGATCAGAGGTTTTCAGGCACCTGTCTGACTTTCTCCAAAACCAGACCATTTTTTGTAACTGTTCCATGGGAAAAGTGGAATTAGCACATGAAATAGACAATACTTTTACAGTGTGGTAGTAAGAGGAGGAAAAGTTTAACTGCCTACACCTTGAGTAGCACCAGGCACAGTTCTAAGCATCTAAGTCAGAGATGAATTCATTATGTTTGCAAAAAAAAAAAAAAAACCCCATGGGGGTGGGGTTGAGGACCATGAATGTCTCTGGCTTAGAGGTGAAGCAATGAGAAGTTAGAAAACTTGCCCAAGGCCATGTCTCTAGCAGGAGCCGGGCAGGGCTGGGGTTCCAGGAATCTGGCTCCAGATCTGGGGAAGAAGTGCTCCTTTCCTCTGTGTGAGAGCAACAGAAGTCCTGGGACTCTCTTCCTAGCTGTTGGTCATCTTTATTAAAGCTGATTAATCCAACACTTGCTCTGCCATCCTCACCTTGAAGAAATTTTTGGATTCCCGTTGGAAATTGGCAAGACATATCTGTTCTGGCCTCCTTTCTATTGAACGTGTGTCTTTAAGCACCCTTGGGGGAAGGAGCAGTGGGATGGATCTGGCTCTTAACTCAGGATTTGTCAAATCTGCATGTCATTTTGGTATAAATGGGGCTTTGGGCTGACTTCTTGATTTAATCAGACATCTATATCCATGTGTGTGTGTCTGTGTGTACAAAGACTTCTCTTCGGATTTCTTTGAATCCAGAAAATAATAAGATGCTAGGGAGGGAAAGGAAAGTTCTGTGCTTCAGAACTTCACATTCTGGGGCACCAGCTGTCTTAGAACCACGTTAGTGACTCTTGTGAAGTGCTCTTTTCCCAAGAGACCACTATCATCAGAAGAGCACCTCAAGTTAACATTTTCCGAGAGCATCCCATCCTCTTCGTATTTATTATTTGGCTTCAAATTACCTCAGTCAATAACATTACCATTGTTGGTTCGCACCTTTCAGAAAATTTGTGTGCATTAAACACTTTGGCAATATTTATTTATTCTGCCATCTGTCTCACTATCTACACATTCTCAACAGTCTGGCCTAGAAAGCGCCCCAAATCACCTGAGCATCATAAAATTAGTGCATGGCTGTCAGAGCAACGCGTGGAGAACACAGCTGCTGTCCTGCTGCCTGATTTAATGAGGTTCCGAAACTATGTGGACAAGGATGCTTTCCCTTGGTTACCATGGAAACAGGACAGGCGCTTGGAGCAAGTGTCAGCAGCATCGAAATCAAGATGAATCAGCTGATGGCTCGTCATCTGGGGGAGGCGATGACCACACCAGGGTGGCGCCAGTGTGCACGTAATCTCGCCCCCCTGTTCCTTCCTTCAGACAAACTCCGAGACAGAGACCCAAACTCCACCCCAACGTTTTCCTGAGCATACCGTGTTGCCATATAAGCTTTGTGAGTCTGAAGGGACTTAGACTTTGAGAATTACAAAATTAGAAATGCCTAGAGTACTTCTGTTCTTTCAGATCCTAATTAATTGGCGATCTGTTGTTTTATCTGAGATGAAATAAACAATCCACCCCCACACTTCCTTTCCTCCAGCACTGGTTTGCTTTATTCAAAGTCAAACTCTCCTCAGGAGGAAACTTTTTATTTTAATGAAGGACTAGGATAGCCAGAGCTTCTAGTTAAATCATCATTCCTAGGGTCTAAGCCTTTTCACACAAAGTCGATTTTCATCCTAAATTATGTTGTCACTGGGGAAGCGCCAGAATTTATAAATTTTAGTGTTAGCTCCATGAGTCACTAAAGTTTCTCAAGTATTCTTGAATCACTTGTAAAGAACAGAAAATTGAATATAAAATAATTCTCTACAATTCATTCTATATTTATGGAATAGTTTTCAGGTGAGAAGGTATGCACGAAGAACACAGACGAGCTGAAGCGTTGCTGGAGAACTAAGAAAAGGCTTGAACACCATTCTTCAGAAAGTTCCAGTTTGGCACCAGAAAATTGAAGCAGAATAATGTTTGGTAAATATAGATCTCTGCCGACTTTTGCAAAGAGGAGGAATCTTTAACTTCTTGGCTTCATCTTCTTAAGATTTTTCTTCCTCTTTGTACAGGGTCAAATTGAATTCATTAGCCAATTAGCTCGGAGAAAATAAGGCCGCATATATGCTATTTCATGTAGAAAAAGAGCAAAGTGTTCAATTTTTCTGCTTTTCGGCTGAACTGACAGATATTCTTTGTTCTCTAGGAATGTGATGATTTAGGCTAAAATTCTGGTTCCTGAATAATTCAGATAATTGCCTCAACCCCACACTTATGCTGGAGTTGGAGAAACTTTGACTTCAAAAGGCAGGTGATCAAATTAAAATCATGTTCTGATGAACCTTATTTTGAGCTGTTTTTGAAAGAAAAAAAAGATAGCTATTCACTGCTTAATTAAACATCTCTATGTATTTTGAAAACATAGATGAACCACATTGAATATTATTAGTCTAATGTTAAGTGGTGAGCAGTAAAAATTTTCTTTTGAAAACAGTATGCTTGATATGTTAGACTTTGTTCCATAAGAATTGTCTAATCAGACATTTTTTGTCAAGCAGATGTTACAGTTTAGATGTTCCAGGAGACAACGCTTTCACCCCAAGCCTTAGCAGTTGCATGCACAAAGCGATGCTTGTTACATACTCTGGCTGCCAGCCTGTGTCATGCCACTCTGCACCATCCTGAAGAGTCTGAGGGCTGGTTATACCAAGCATTTCTTCTTGGGTGTCACTGACATAAGAGCATCTAATGTGCGCATGAAAAGAAAGTTAAAAGAGTTCATTTAAAGAAATGGTACTGCTGTCAAACTTGCCTCCTGTGGTACAATAAGAGCTTCATCTTGGTATCATGACGCAATTGCTTACTTACTATGTGGACATCTTCCCATGCCCTTGGGTAATGCTCCTAACTTAGACCCGTGATGTGAGCACCGAAGTCTTTTCCTGGCGGGTCCATGAATTCAGCCTGCATCATCTGCACGCCTCACCCCAAGTGAGCCAGGCTCGCTGCCTGGGGCGGACATGTATCCCTGCAGGTGCAGGACAGGACGAGGGTGGAAGAAAGGGACAGGTCCGCGGTGCCCGCCGCACAGGCCCCACCTTGGATGGCCCCAACTCTGCACCAGCTCCTGGTTGGGCCACTCATTGGCGCTGTCACACCCTGAGCGAGGTGGAGCCTGGACCTGGTGGTGCCAGACTCAGCCGGGCTTCGGTGCTGACCTTTTTGGGGGCAGCTCCCCCTGCAGTGCTCAGATAAGACCACTTTGCATCTTAGCCCCTCCTCAAATGTCTGCACGACTCTTCCAGGGCGGCCCCTCCTCTCTGCACGTGAACTTGCCAGCCGGTTGGACAGAGAAAACAGAAGCCCTCAAAGCAGCCTGACCTCATCCATCCTCACCTCGTTTTCGCCCATTTCAATAATAATACCAACAACACCATGAAGTCTCTCCATGTGTTACTTTACTGAACCCTCATGATAACCTGATGATGAAGGCACCAGTACCACCCCCACATCACAGGCAAAGAGCCTGAGGGACACCAAGGGTGAGACCCTTGCCCAAGGTCATGCACACAGAATGCGGCAGAACCAGCACGTGACCACTGTTTAACCATGAAGCCCAGATGCAGAGCTGGCTCTTCATCTCAGGCCCTGGATCCTATCCCATCCCCGCTTCTGAGGGACTCACTCCGAGGACTGTTTCTGCCTCCTCCTGGGTCATCGGTCTCTCTCTTCCTATTAGCCGCTTCCTTGAGTCTTGCTCGAGTCTTCCACCTGCCAACTCATTGTTTGAAAATCCTGGATGCCTCCTCTGTCTATTATCTTCTCTTCCCATCCTTCCCTCCCCTTCTCTCTCTCTCTCATTTTCTCCTCTTCCATACCATCCTTCGTACAAATGTCACGCACACTCACAGAGCCCATTTCGCCACCTCCACTGATTAAGCCCAAGGCAACCTGGCATGTGCTCCCTACAGAAACGGTAACCAGCAAGGACCTACCAGAGCACAGGGAACGACGCCCAGTGTTTTGCAATCACTATAAGGGGAAAAGTGGCTCAGCAGTAAAGAATCTGCCTGCAATGCAGGAGACATAGGAGACACGGGTTTGATCCCTGGGTCGGGAAAATCTCCTGGAGGAGGGCATGGCAACCTGCTCCAGTATTTTTGCCTGGGAAATCCCATGGGCAGAGGAGACCCTGGTGGGTCGCAAAGTGTCGGACGTGACTGAAGCAACTTAGTGCTCATGCATAAGGAAAAATAATCTGAAAAAATAGATAATAAGTGTATGTATAACTGAATCACTTTGCTGTACACCTGAAACGAACACAACATTGTAAGTGAACTATACTTTAATTTAAAAAAAAAATGTTCCTTAGGTTGCCAATGACCTCCAGTGGGTTGTTTCAGTCCTTTCCTTGACACATAATTGGTATTAAGTAAATGTTTGTATGGGCTTCCCAGGTGGTGCTAATGGTAACAGAATATACCTGAATGCAGGAGACACAGAAGATGTGGGTTCGATCCCTAGGTTGGGAAGATCCCCCGGAGAAGGGTATGGCAACTCACTCTAGTATTCTTGCCTGGAGAATCCGATGGACAGAGGAGCCTACAGTTCACAGGGTCTCAAAGAGTTGGACATGACCAAAGTGACTTAGCATGCACGCACAAGTGTTTGTATACAATAAATGAAGAAATGGATAAACAAGTGAATATATAAAGTCTTGTAAGAAAAACTCCAGCTGACTTCTCCCTACTCTGTTCCCCATCATTCTAACCAGATTACTTTTGGAGATCCCCTGAATCAGCACACACCCATAGCGCAACTTCTCAACCTGAGGACCTGGGACCACCTGCATGGAATTTCATGCCCATCCCTGTCCCCCAAGACCTGCTAAGATGCTCTGGGTGGGGTGCACGTGCACGCCGTGAGCACACACTGGAGGTGGCATTTAGGCACGTGACAGCTGGAGGGCGGGTGATCCCTTGTCTGCCCTTCTGCCAGTCTTCATGATTCAGTCCTCCCCTTATAAACAAAAGATTTAAGACTATAAGAAGGGATCATGCCTTTGGAAACATTCACAGATACAAAGGAAAACTAAGCGTTATCTCTGGCATGCCATAGCACTCATGGAATTCCATCAGTTCTTGCCTTTTGCTTATGACACTTACCCTTTTCATCAAGGCTGTTATTAAAGGTTGACACAACAGGACCATAGCAGGAGCAATCAAGGCTCAGACGTTTGCTCCCATCAGCTTCCGCCTGGGAGCTGACGTCTTGGAGACTGATGATGTATTTTCTCTGCTCCCACTTTTTGGAACAAGAAAGTCTTATTTAGAAGGCAGAATTGCTTCCCAGGCAAATGCAGATCAGGGCATACTTTCCCCTTATGTGAAAACGCTCAGTGTTTCGCCTTCTGTGTAATTAATCACTCTGCTCTTCCTGCTTGTATGTTAGTTTGCCATTTACACCACACGCTGTGCGTACTTTAGCACATTTGACGACAGTGCAGAGAAGTGGGCAGGGCCTTCGAGGCACCATTCCTTCCACAGATGCCTGACAGGTGCCTGCTATGTGCCCAGCCCCAGTCTTGGTAACTTGGATGCTACTCTCAGATACCCTGCAGGCTAACGAAGGAAATAAGTCATGGATGCAGCATCTGGTACAACCAAAAGGTGCCAGGGGCTTTGAAACTAGCTTGTATTAAAAGCCCTGAGTGCAAGAACTGGCTCCATCATTTGGATCTCAGTGCTGAGTACAGGGTCTGGCAGGAGACACCGCTCACTGAACAGGGTTAAATGAATAAGACAGATCAAGTACTTTGGAAATTCAGAGTTAGGTTGGGATAGGGGAGTGGATCACGTCCTACCTGGGGTGGGCCTGTGGTTTAGGGTTTCCTGAGGAAGGGGACGTGTGCACCTAGCAGCTCTCACAATCCTAGGACTTCATTGGATCTCTTTGCTCAAACCTTTACAGATTAAGTGTAAATTCATAGTATCCTTGGAAAGTCTTTCTTCAAATGTCAACCTGCATATCTTATAGCTTGTATTTGGGCGAAAGGCTTTCTCCACTCCAGTGCCCACCTGCATTCGAGAGTCTTTTGGTATTGATTTCAAAGGCTCTTCTCTTTTTATGTTTTTGTTTGTTTTTATTTATCTTCTCATAAGAAACTGGGAAAGCAGTCTCACTATAAACAACTTGGAAAGAAGAGAAACATTGGAAGAGTTTGAGAGAAATTATCCATAATCCTGCTAACCTAGAGGCAACTATGATTATTCTTTTTGGCATATTTCTTTACAGTATTCATGTATGTATGTATTTTTTAACATTGTTAAGCACTATTAAAAACAGCTTAGAGTCCTTTCCACCATCATTAAAAACTCTTAACTTTTTAAAATACTATGGAATATGATAGTGTTTCATTATGCAATGACTTAAATTTTCTTCATGTTTGATATTTTGACTGTTAGATTTTATGTTAATATAAATAGAGCTGAAATGAAATATTTATAAAGCAATGTCCACATTTTTAGTTATTTGCTTGCATCCCTGCATCTATTGGAATGGTGGAATTTAATGGAACCAATAGAAACAAATAAAGATCCTAATTAGGGGACTTCCTTGGTGGCTCAGTGGCTAAGACTCCAGCGCACCACAACTAAAGATCCTGCATGTTGCAGGGAAGATCAAAGACTGCATGTCACAACTAAGACCCAGCACAGCCTCTCTCTCTCTCTTTAAATATATACATAACATATATATATATATACACATACATACACACACATATCTTAATTAGGTACATATTGCCAAATTGCTTTCTGGAAAGTTTTCCCTAGTGTTTCCTGCTCCCATAGGGTTTGAGAGTGCTTTCAACACTCTGGTTCACTTCAGGTTTTCCCATTATATACCATTCCAGAACAAACTATTCTAAAAGTAAGCAACTTAAAGTTACAGCCATTTTATTCTCTGACAATTGTGTGGGTTAAGAATCCAGGCAGGGCTCAGCCAGTTGGTTCTTCTGCTCCTCATGGTCCCTGCTAGATCACCATTTCTGAGAGGCTCTTGGAAATTTTTATGTCTAAGTGATTGTATTAAAACAGCAATAAAAAAATATGAGGTCTCAAAAGATAAATAAAATATTCTTAAAATGGGGAATATAAGTCTGGTTTTTTTGGACTGGGGTTTCTTGGCGGTGTTAAGCTGGCATTTGGTCTTGTCCGGAAGGTCCAAGAAGGCTTCCCGACATGGGGTGCACCCTGGCAGGGGTGGCTGGAGGGCTGGTCCTTGTCAGATCCTTCACTGTCTTCTCGTGGTCTCAGGACCTCCTCCCCAGGTCTTTCCAGCAGAGCAGTCAGACCTCTTACAGGGCGGCTCAGGGAGCCACAGGTGAGCCAGGGTTCTCAGAGACAGGAAGTGGAAGCTGCCAGTGTCCTAAGGCACAGCATCACTTCTGGCACAGTCTGCTGTCAAAGCTGTCACAGAGCCCATCCAGGTTCAAGGAGAGGGGTCTGAGACATCATTTCTCAACAGGAGGAACATCAAAACCTTTGTGGCCACCTCTAATTCAATGAGTTGGACACAACAGAAGCACCTTAGCACGCAGGCACTAATTCACCATATCATCACTGAGTATTAGTATAAGAAATATTTATTTGCTTACTAATTTGAAAGATCAGATATGGTAAACCAGTGTTGCTTTCATTTTAACTTATTCCAACCTTCAATTTTTCGTATGTTTACTGCCATATGAATTTTCCTACCTGTGAACTGTTTGGTCTTGCCCTTGGGCCTCTCCTAGCTTTACTACTTAACAACTTAGAGATGTTGGGTGGGTTGTTTAAATTCTGTAAGCCTCCACTTCTTCTCCATCTGTAGAATGGGGAGTAATAATATTATCTACCTGAAAACCTGCAAGAGTTGCTGTGAAGCTTAAATGAGAGAATCTCAAGTGTCTAACCCATGTCTGACTCATCACACGCACTCAGTACTCACTGATGACTACTGCTTGTTCAGAATCTTGTCGTAATACTCAGGGGCCAGCTTGGGGAAGTGCATATGGAGAGAATGCAGGGGCTTTGGGTTGCAGGGGGGAACCTCAGGCAAAGGAAAAGCCAAGCATCCTCTGTGTGCAGCTTGATGCCAGTTTACAGCCTCAGTTCCCTGGCACCTCTGCCCAAGGGCAGGGAGCTGATGGCTTGTGAGTGGGCATAGTGCCATTCTCGAGATGAGAATGAGAACAGGCAGCCAGGGGAACATGTAAGTGTCCTGCCGTGTTTGTTAAACAAACCATTCCCAGCTGGGGAGCTCTAAAACAGCTGTCAATCCTGGTCTTACAAACTCTGGTAACAGGAGACGTGCAATCATTAATCCAGTTCTGGGAAGAATTACCTTCAAACTTTTTTTTTTGTTGTTGTTAAAGAAATAGTATAGTACACCCAGCAAATACAGAGAAGTTGATTTATGCCTCATCCATCAAATGGAAATAAATGTTATTCCATGGGAACGAGACCAACACTTTGAGACTGGAGGTAGTAAATTCATTTGCTGAGGCCCAAAGGAGGGGTACTCTCATTTGTCACTTGCCCCTCTTGTCTGAAGGTGACACTCTGCACCCCGCCACCAGCAGCACAAGTTCTTTTAGTGGTTTTTCCTCCCTGAGAGTAATAATGGGCCAGGCACACACTCCCTTCTTGATTTGAACCTGATGGTGCCTGGCCGCAGCTGGTAGCCCTGTGAGTGATGTTTTGGACCACAGGCAGACCAAATATCAGCCTTGCAAGCCTTTGCCACCTCAGGATGTTTTGAGGGGAGCAGGTGATGGACCTGGGTAGGGCAGCCTGCTGCCGGATGCAACACAGAGGGAGAAGCAGGTGACGAGGACTCAAAGGCCAGGGCTCCTCTACCACCTATCAGCCGTGGAACGTGGACTTCTACAGCCTCGGTTTCTACATCTGCGAACAGGGACACAAATGCCTGCCCTCTACTTCACAAGATGTGAAACCGGGACTTCTTGGTGGCTCAGTGGATAAGAAACCACCTGCCAATGCAGGGGACTGGGTTTGACCCCTGGTCCAGGAAGATTCCACGTGCTGCGGAGCAACTAAGTGAGTCACAACTACTGAGCCCTCTCTCTAAAGCCCTTGAGGGGCAACTACTGCAGCCCTTGCACCTAGGTCCCACGCGCCGCAATGGGAGAAGCCACAGCAATGAGAAGCCCGCACCCTGCAACCAAGATCCGGCACAGCCAAAAACAAAAACAAATTAATACATGGTTTTTAAAAAAGAGTGTGAAACCCCACAAAACAGACCTTATTACTGTGTGAGACATAATCATAACTGAGGCAAACATTATGTATTCTTTCTGTAGTGTTCTTTTAAAAGGACCTTTACATCTAGTATATATCTTATTCTTTAACAGCTTTGGAGGGGCTTAATAAATGTTATTTTTCCACTTCACAAAGTGGAAAGCTGAGGTTTGCTGAGTCTGACTCCCCTGGGTCATAGAGTGGAGCCCAAGTCTCCTGGTCCTCAGCAATTCCCACTGGAACACACTGTCCCCAAATGGCACAAGGATACACTGGGATCTGGACATCCTTCCAAGGCCCTTTTTTTAGGCTCCTGGAGGTCAGTTCTAGCCAGGCCTCAGGGAGCTGGTGCTCAACTTGTATGGCTACAGGTTTCCCACCTGGAGAAGCTCCTAGGAGCCCAACTCTCATCTTTCTCGGTCCACAGAACTCTGCATGCGGACGACTGGCTGGTTTGGAGAGACCCAGACTGGCAGTAAGTCAGGAGGCTTGGACAGGCCAGTGCCCTGCTGTAAAGAGGTCAGGTTTGCCAAGCAGGTAGAACTGGCCTTTAGTAACACGACTTGCGGTTGGTAAGTTGCTCAACCTCTCTGAGACTCAGTTTCCTCAAACCTGGGGAGGGCAGGTCACGAGCATGTAGTTGTTGGAGGACCAAGAACACTCAGTGTGACGTGTCAGCCCTGGCGTCTGGCTCAGAGCAGGGGGCATTGTTTTCTTTCTTCTTTTCTCCTTCTCTCACCTTCTTCCTTTCCTCTCTTTCATTTTTTTCTTCCTTTGGTAGGGGTTTTGAAAATATTTCAAATATGAACCAGACATGATGTGAACTTGGGGATTTCTAAGATTTTTGGTTTCAACGTGGACCCTTTTTTTTTTTAAGTCTTTATTGAATTACAAAATTGCTTCTGTTTTATACTTTGGCCTTTTATGGCTGCAAAAATCTTAACTCCTCGACCAGAGATTAAATCTCCTGCATTGGAAGGTGAAGTCTTAACCACTGGACTGCCAGGCAAGTCCCAACTTGAGGATTTCTTGAGCAGATGTGTTTATATTCAAGGTCCGCGATGCACAAAGGCAACACTTATGGTCAAGCAGATAAAATGGAAAGAGTCCATTCCACAGCCTTAGGAGGGACTAGGCTAGCCTCAGAGGACAGAGACAAAGCAAAAGGGAGCTGGCTGTTCATGCAATCCAACTCATTTCATTCAAGTATTTCTTAATTGGCCCATGGCTCCTCACACGCTTGATAGCAAAATAACCTCAGAAGCCCTGGAAGTGGCTCCAACTTTTCCAAGATGACCATGTGTAGCCTGAGTAAATCCTGAGGCGCCACGTGGTCCAGTCTCAGATAGTGTCATGTTAGAGGCCATCAAGCAACAAGGAACAATTACAAATAACTCCAACCTCCTTTGGAAGAATATCGAAGGAGACCAAATTACAGTTTCTAGAAACACTCCTGAAAACTCTTTTTCCTTCTTTCCTTTTTCCCCCAGCTCTTATACAATCTCTGCTGGGGTTCTCAGACTATAAACACTTCACTCTCCAAATTCTGCTTCTGAGTGTCCCAGATCCTTAATCCACGTGGGTTTCAAGTCTCTTCCTTCTACTGAATCCCTCTTCCCTCTCCCCACTCCAGCCTGGGTCTCTCTATCCAGTCTTAGAAGTCTGGGATGTGTGTGTGGAAAGACAGAACTCTCTCTGGGGGACAGAGGAGAAAGAGAAGAGCAAGAGATGTTGGGGGGACGTGAAGAGGGTGGTTGTGGCAAGTGACAGGGTGTGAGCACCACACAGGCACATCTTGCTTACACTGCACGTGCCCAAGGGCCAGCAGAGCTCCCCAGCACGAGCAGAGACAAGACACGATGATCTGGGGTCCCCGGACTTTCTCCAGTGTGGCTGGTGTGGAAATGGCACACAAGGGCCCTTGTGTGCGCATAAAGGGGCTACAATGAGGTATACAGTCCCCAGGACTGTAGAGACAGATCAGAATTCTTCTCTTTTTGCATAGAGGTACTGTGTAATTTTTAAACTACCTGTGTAACCAGGAGTTAGTTTTGTCAATTTCACACATACTGGATTTCCTGGTGGCTCAAATGGTGAAGAATCTGCCTGCAATGCAGGAGACCAGGGTTCGATCCCTGGGTAGGAAAGATCCTCTGGAGAAGGGAATGGCAATCCACTCCAGTATTCTTGCCTGGAGAATTTCACGGACAGAGAAGCCTGGCAGGCCACAGTCCACGGGGTTGCAAAGAGATGGACACGACTGAGCGACTAAAGACATTTTCATATCTCCCCAAATATAACAAAGTTAAATCAAATTTTATCATATTCCGGCTGTAAAGAAGCCTTCCCTCTGCTGGGTGACTTGTACCTTCACCTGTTCTAGGCCAGGTGCTCATCACTCACTGCCACCCCTCACTGCTGCGTTCAGCTTGATTTTGCCACCTTGAACTGGGGCATTCACGCTGCTGAGCTTAGATTCAAGAACACTTGCGCATGAATTCCCCTGCCCTTTCACTGACCTTAATGGTCAATGTCCCTAGGTAGAAGCAACCCTATTTGAAAGGCTGGAGGATATTATGGGTACCACTGGATATTTTTAGAAGGAGGATTTGGGGGGAGAAGAAAGATATAGCCTTTTTGATACTAACTATCCCACACAAGTAACATAGTGTATTAAGAGTATTTAGTGGTATGCCTGCATGTGTGGGATTTGTTAAGCTCACAAACTGCTGTATTACTATCACTGCAGTTACTACCATTACTCTCTTCCATAGCTAGAGAACTTTGACCTCCTCAGAAACCCTAAGGGTTTGCTGCTGATACTCTCTTTTTTCAGAAAGCTTAGATGTTTCAAGTGGTCAGGCTTTGGAGGAGGAAGGCAGTCCCCCACAGTCTAGGCAGACATGCCCCCAAACTGTCGGGTCAGCTGCAGACTCCTCCTCCCAAAGAGGACAGTGTGAGCTCTGGCTCTGCTATCTACCGGCCAGGATGCTGGAGTGGCCCCACACCATCACCTGGTCCCACTGTCCGCTTCCTCCTTGAGAAAGGAGGGCTTCATCCTGTAATGTTAGAGCCAGAAGCAAATTCAAAGCTCACTTAGCCTAAAGCCTGAGAGGTCACATGATTTGCCCAAGGTCAAACGGAGAACTGGTGGCAGGGCTGGGACCAGACCCCTGCTCTCCCGGTCCTCACTGCCCTGGGCATCTTTAAGGTCTCAACACCCAGTAGATGGCTTTTCAAAGCAGCTCATAATCACACCTTGGGAGATGCAAACACTCACCCCAACTCTGCTCACTTCCACATCTGGGATGTAGTGCTTTCTAAAAATGCGGCAGTTTCCTTTTCCTTTTCAGTTTCCTTTTCTGGAGTGTTTTTTATCCTCTCCTGCCCCCAAACTGCTGAATGGTTTCTATCTTCCCACTTCGTCCCTCTCTAGTCTGTGACCCAGAGGCTCCTCAGGCTTGGTGGGGTGTGTGCCACCCCCTCTCCTGCCCCTGGGTTCAGAAGTGCCCACTGCTTGAGTGGCACAGCCTGCTACCTCCCCAAGCACAGCTCTGCTCATCACCCATCTTCACCCAGTCATGGACGGCTGGGCATCCCCAGGGAGCTTTCCCACCACCCTCAGCCTACCCAGTCCCAGGTGGTCTGGGAGGGCAGCCTCTATTGGTTCCTCCTATAGAGGGTCCGGGGCCAGGCAGGTAGATGCAAAGATGAACAAGAAGTGGTATTGCCTTCAGGAAGCAAAGATGTGGGGGAGATGGACGATGCTTCATTCCCCTGTTGGCCTTCACCCTGGCTGCTGGCCTGTCTCCCCACTGTGCCCCCCCGGAGTCCTGGGAGGGGATGTCACCTGCCTGAGTCCCTACACCAAGCACAGGTCCAGGTCTATACAGTCCTGAGCCCTCAGCGGATGCATGAACTGCTGAGTGAGCGAGCAAACAGACTCAGCCGTGGAGGTGCATGCTGGCGTGTAAGGTGCCATCCCCCCCGAGGTGCTACCTGCAGACTGCTGTCATGCTGGAGGCTGATAACCTGTTGGGCATGTGTGCTGACGAAGAAATTCATACTCTGGAGTTCCTTGAGCAAACTCAAGAGACAGAGGGGAGTCCCTTTCTGAGAGAGTCCTGCTGAAATTCTCACTTCCTGCAAACCTGCACTTTTCTTACAAATGGGAGTCATTAGGTCCCTCCAGGACAAGAATTCGTGTGAGTGATTTATGAAAGGCTTGCTCCCGGGGACCCAGGTGGCAGTGGGACAATTTCAGGACCCATCCAGCCCCAGCCTGATCCCACGGGAGTTCTAGAGCATGCGTTCGCCTGTGATGGCCTATTCTGTGTGTCCACTTGGCTGGGCTAAGGGGGCCTAGAGAGCTGGTAAAATATGATTTCTGGATGAGTCCATGAGGGTGTCCCCAGAAGAGACTGGTGTTTGAATTGGCAGACTGAATAAAGAGCACCCCTCACCAGGCAGATGGGCATCGTCCAATTTGTTTAGGGCCCAAATAAAACAAAAAGGCAGAAGTGAAGTCTCTCAGTTGTGTGTGACTCTGTGATCCCATGGACTGTAGCCTACCAGGATCCTCCATCTATGGGATTTTCTAGGCAAGAGTACTGGAGTGGGGTGCCATTTCCTTCTCCAGGGGATGTTCCCAACCCAGGGATTGAACCCAAATCTCCCACACTGCAGGCAGACACTTTACCCTCTGAGCCACCTGGGAAGCCCCCAAAAGGCAGAAGAAGGGCACATTCTTTCTCTGCAGCAGCTGGACATCCGTCCTCTTCTGCCCTCAGGCATTGATCTTTTGGTTCTTGAGTCTTCAGACTTGGACCAGAACTCACACAACCAGCTCCCTGGTTCTCAGGTCTTGGGACTCAGATTGAATTACACCACCAGCTTTCCTGGTTCTTCAGCTGGTAGACAGCAAATCATGGGACTTCTCAGCTTCCATAATTGTTAGGGGAAACACTGAATGAAACCGCCCACCCTGGTCACCACAGTAGTCAACGGCATGAGTGATTTTGTGACAGGAGGTCCTGGTAAGGAACACGGAACTGACCAGCCACCACCGACCGGAAGAGTTCAGGAAAAGTCGAAAGGAGAGAGGAGACGGCAGCCCATGTGTCCTTGCGACCTCCTGGAATCCCCCGCACTGCAATCCATCTTGGCTGAGCAGTGTGTTTCCCACCAGGGAGGATCAAGTCAGAGTGACTGTCCAGAGACAACCAGGAAATTAACCCCATCACTATAAAACCTGAGGCTGCAAGCCACGTGGCAGAGCAGTTCTCCTGGGTTACCCGCTGCTCTCTGCCTAGGTGCCCCTTCCCAATAAAGTCTCTTGCTTTGTCAGCCCACGTGTCTCCTGGACAATTCATTTAGTGAGTGTTAGACAAGAGCCCACTTTCAGACCCTGAAAAGGATCCTCCTTCCTGCAACATAATCACCTGAACAACTTCTGTAATAAATCTCCTCATGGCCATGTCTGTATCTACATCTACACATCTGTATCTCTGCCTACACCTCTGTCTCTACCTCTGCTGGTTCTGTATCTGTGGAGAACGTGACGAATGCATCGCAGAGCTGAGCCTAGGGGAACATGACCTCAAAGGCCCTTTCGATCCCAGTACTGGCAGACAGGCCTCTGAAGGAGACAGGCCAGGAGAGCCAACGGCCAGGAGGCTGGGGGTCTGGGAGAGACACCTACACCTTGTGGGAACAAGACTGTTTGAAAGCCCTGGGCTGGGCGACCCCTCGCTTCTATTTTTATTTCAGAGTCTGTTTAACTGGCAAAGGCTGACAGCCACATTCAGCTTCCTACATGCTGAACACCCTGTATACGTCCTGCAACCTCACCGTCTGGCTGGATGGTGAAGGTCAATGCCGTGGGCATGGCTGAACCCAAACACAGGCTTCTGGTCCAGTTCTAAGAGGGACACTACCTGTGCACTCAGGTCCTCTGCTCGGGACTTTATCAGCCTGTGCCAGAGCGGGCAGGGGTGGCTCGGTTAGTCCAAGAAGGCAGAGAAAGGCCTTCCTGAAGATCAAAGCAAGCCCCTAAGACACCTGCTGAACCGCTGGAGACTATGAACAGGCAGGTTGTCATGGAAGCCCCGAGGGCTGGGCACGGAGAGATCGGCGCTCTCTTTCCTTCCTTGTGAGTTCATGTCTAGAAGACATTACTGTTTAAAAAATCATTAAAAGCTCCATTCACGGAATGCCGTGGCCAAAACATTTTAGTAGGACATACCGTTCACCTCGCTCCCTGCTGTCTCCGGTTCTCAGGAGTGAAAACGTTTTTTCTCCAGAAAAAAATGAAGGCTAATGTAAGAAAGAAGTGCTCGGGGAATTATACCACTTAACTAACTTCATAAGTGTTTACAGCAAACACAGCCTCAGTGGAAACTTTGGAGGGGAAGAGGAAGCCTTTCAAAGCCTTCATAAAAGGTAGCGGAACCCCCATTGACACTGGGTGGAAGGCAGGGATCACAAATAAAAGAGCGTCTCAACATTCAAGGAAGGATAGCTGGAGGGGGTGAGGGGAGGCTGAGAACACATGTAAAGACATCGTTCCCACTTTGCTGATTACAGAGATCAACCAAATCCTCCCACGCTGGAAAGAACAAAGTACTCATTTCTAGCAACCCCAGAGCAGAAGAAGGGGATATTGGCAGAATCCCTTCTTATTAAGGAGCAATTAAGTTATTAGGCGATTTCAGAGAAGTTTCAAGGGAACAGGGCCATTTTGTACTTTACAAACTACCTCTGAGTCCTTCGCAGAATCACAAGATACAGCACCGTTGTGTTCCTTGCTATTTCTTGGCTGTTGTGTTCACTCACTGACCCAACAAATATTTATCAAGTAGACTTCTATGCACAGGCCATGGAGAACAATTTTAAGGACCCAACAAAATTCTAACAATCTGGAGTTAGAGAGCTACATTCTAGCCCCCATTTTGCAGGGTGCATGCTTTTCCACAGGCATTTCAAATTCCAGGGCTTCAATTTCTCACCTGTTAAATCATACTCTGATATGATGTTTCACATTACAGAAATGGCTGCTGCTGCTGCTAAGTCGCTTCAGTCGTGTCCGACTCTGTGTGACCCCATAGACGGCAGCCCACCAGGCTCCCCCGTCCCTGGGATTCTCCAGGCAAGAACACTGGAGTGGGTTGCCATTTCCTTCTCCAATGCATGAAAGTGAAAGTGAAGTCGCTCAGTTGTGTCCGACTCTTCGCGACCCCATGGACTGCAGCCTACCAGGCTCCTCCGTCCATGGGATTTTCCAGGCAAGAGTACTGGAGTGGGGTGCCATTGCCTTCTCCGATAGAAATGGCTAGTAAACCATAAAGTCCTTTACAATGGTTAGTTATTATTTTTATAAAGTTCTCTGATGGGATGGGGTGACCACACATCCTGGTTTGCCCAGGAAAGTCTCAGGTCGCATCTGTTTTCCCAAGCCCTTTTCACTGTAACAGGTGTCCCAGTTTGGTGGATAAATTATACAGTCTCCTACTGGTAGGATCATCTGTGCAGGAGAACAGCATGAGCAGAGGACCAGAGTTCCAATGAGACTGTTCCGTCACAGGAAATTTCCATAACTCACTAGCTCTTCACCAAGGCTCCGCTCTGCCTGACGATACCTGCTCTTTTCAAAGTTGCAACCAACTCAGGTGTGAAAATTAAATGTGTTCACAGAAATGAGTGCTCTGCTGCACACTTGCAACAGAGGTTTCCAAAACTGAAAAGAAGAGGGGATAAAGTGATTCATGGAACTCCCATTATGAATGTAGACTCTGGACATAAGGAAATATGTTCCTGCACAAAGGCATTCTTGAGTTCATAAACTGAGATATTGTATTTCAAGGCATCGACAGTAAGCACAGAGCACTGGCTGAGTCTGGCAGCAGCTGAAACCCAGGAGATTTGGGGCTTACCAAGTGGAATTAGGCTGCTGAGTTGTGATCAGTGGGGGACACTGCTGAGGTTGGGTCTTGGATTTCAATTCCTGGCTCTCCTGCCCTTGGCTGTGTTTCCCAACCCCACTGGCTTCTGTTCCTGACGTGGGGAGTGGGTATGGCTAGAACCTACCTCCTAGTGCTGTTGTGAATGTTAGGAGTCCTGGTGCCTATAGAGGGCTGACACAGTTCCTGACACGTGGCAGACTGTCTGTCAAGTGTAGAAAGGCTTGTCGTTCTCAGTTCTGCTGCTCCCAACAGAGTGGTCTGTAGGGGTTTCATGAGTAAGAAAATACATGGCAGAAGGAAGGAGCCAGGCCCTGCTATACCCTTCTCCTTTGGCCTTGATGAGAGTTGACCAGAACAGAGCCTTTCAAATGTGGTCAGTGAGTTTGGATCTTATCTGCATCCATTAGCCACTGCCCCAGTAATGCTGCGTAACAAATTATCCCAACCCTCACCAACATGTTGGTGAGCTGGTGTCAACAAACCTGCTTCTGACTGCTCTGGTTGGGGGGATTTTGGTGGTAGCTCTGCAAGGACCTGTGTCTCTTCCTCCTGCTGCACTCAGGGCTGATCCATAGGATGCTCCTCGGATGACAATAATGGGCCGGAGGGCCCAAGGTCGAGGTTCAAACCAGTCACTGTCACTTCTGCCCATAATTATCATTGACCAGAGCAAGTCACGACATGTGTACATGCCAAGTTGCTTCAGTGGTGTCCAACTCTTTGTGACCCTATGGATTATAGCCTACGAGGCTCCTCTGTCCATGGGATTCTCCAGGCAAAAATACTGGAGTGGGTTGCCATGCCCTCCTCCAGGGGATCTCCCGACCCAAGGATCAAACCCATGTCTCTTACATCCCTACACTGGCAGGCAGATTCTTTACTACTAGCACCATCTGGGAAGCCTGCAAGTCACAGGGCCAAGCCCAAAACCAACACTCCCTGGAAAGGGCCATGACAAGAATGTGGTGGGAGAGAGAAGCAAAGAACTGGGGTCAATTTGCAACATTTCATCTTTTGCAGTAAAGGATGGAGCAAACTCTGAATACTGCTTATAGGCTAGGACTCGTTTCAGCTTCAAGAAATCCTCTGAAGTGAGTAATTACTCTCTGTTTTATAGATGAAGAGACTGAGGGCTAGGACTGACTCAATTAGCTTTTGCCATATAACAAAGCACTCCCTAATTTAGTGTTTAAACATCACCGTTTATCCAGCTCACAATGCTGCCCGTCAGCAATTGGGGCTGAGCTAGATGGACTTTTTTGAGCTGATCTCAGCTGAAACCTGTTTCATCCGTGGTCAGCTGGCAAGTTGACTGGAGACTGCTGGTCTGAAATGGCCTCACCCACCCGTGTGGGGGTTGGCTGGTCATCAGCTGGACAATAGAGATGGCTAGTCCACGTGTCAGAGAAGGCAATGGCAACCCACTCCAGTACTCTTGCCTGGAAAATCCCATGGACGGAGGAGCCTGGTAGGCTGCAGTCCATGAGGTCGCTAGGAGTCGGACATGACTGAGTGACTTCACTTTCATGCATTGGAGAAGGAAATGGCAACCCACTCCAGTGTTCTTGCCTGGAGAATCCCAGGGACGGGGGAGCCTGGTGGGCTGCCATCTCTGGGGTCGCACAGAGTCGGACACAACTGAAGCGACTTAGCAGCAGCAGCAGGCCACGTGTCTCCTCATCCAGCAGACGACGTGCGGTTTGTTTACATGGGATATACTGGTTCCAAAGGTAGCAAGAGAGCAATCCCAGGCACTCTCTCCGCCTTCACTGGCTTATTTGCTCATGTCCCAGAAGCCAAAGCAAGACATGCAGGCAGCCAGAGCCAGCGTGGGAAAGGACAAGCCACGAGGGTAGACAGAGGAAGTAAAATGACTGATGGCCATTTTGGTAATCTATACGAGTACCTTGCTCGGGGCACACGATAAATACATGGCAGCCTTCCTTCTCTGGTGCTTTGGGCTGACAGGCATGTGGTAAGCACAGTCTGCAAGTCATCTGAGTCCCTGATGGGTTCCAGACACGCATCACCTCCCACAAGGCTGTATAAACTGCCTGATCCTCATTGGACTCATACACGGCCCAAGAGGCTTGTGCTGCAGGAGTTAAAATAAAAATTAACCAATAAATGTCTTTACATGGCCTTTGGAAAACCGATGTGAATGTCTTAAAAGTAAATTTCACTTTCAGAAAAAGAAATCTTGCATATTTAATTCTAGATAAATTCTCAAAAAGGCATTTTTATAAATGGAAGTAGGGGATTCTGCAGGTATATGCCCTCACACCCCAACAGGGCACCCATTTGTCAGGCTATTACTGAGTCTGGTTTCTAAAGAATTGCCTAGAATTGGCTAACCATGCCCAGGTCTTAGCATCTGAGCTTTTACTATGTAAATATGTTCAAATGCACTCACCCACTTTCCATCATATATCTGGAAAAGGGCAAAATCATTCTCCAAATTGGAGGGGACGCAGAGTAGGGGAAAATGTGTTCAGTGTTACTGCAATTAGTCACGCTTTGGAATATCCTGGGGAAAGTCTACTCTCGAGTTATTATTGACATAGTGAAGTGGAGAAGGTTAAAAAGAAGTCTGCAGGCACCCCTGATTAACCTCGCCATTATTTTCATTTCCCCGTGCATTTTCCTGACGGACGGGAGGTCACGGGGTCAACCCTGTTAAAATGGCCGGCACCCTGGCATCCCCTGAGCCCCAGCCTCCTGCTTCCCTAGACGGAAGGAGCTGCGGGCAGTCTGCACCATCAAAGTGGGCTGCCCGGTGGGCACAGGTCCCAGCCCACTGTATCTGTGAGGCGGTTCCTTCTCCAAACCCTACCCATCCTCCAAATGCTGCTCATATGCTCCGTCTCCAGACAGCCTTCCTGGAATGGACTCATTCTTCCTCTGTAACTCTCAGCCCTTTCTTGGCTCCTAACAGTGGGTAAGAGGGCATTCTGCCCAGTTTCAAGGTTTAGGGGGGAAGCATTTACGACCCCTGCTGCTCACAGAGGCAGGCCTCGCTGGTGATTGCCTTTGGCTGCAGAGAACACACTGGCTCAAGGTCACGTGCCTCAGGGGAGCCTCAGCCCCTCACTGGCTGAGATCAAGTTCAGCCCATTTCCCTCAATTTGGGCACATTCTGGCTTCAGAGCTCCTGTCGGACCATCTGGGGCTGGGGCTGCCCCTGCACGGCGGGCCCTTCCCCTGTTCCATCCATGCTTCCTGAGACCTCGCTCCCAGGGACACCGCTGCATGCAACCCTCCCTCTCAGAGTCTGTTTCCAGGGCATTTGACCCAGGACACACCTCCATGGCTCCCGATGTTTGCCAACTGGGTGCGCTGGGGCTGAACTTAACACTGTTTTGTTGTATAAATTAATGTATATTATATATTCGTATATATTATATTATATATTTATTATATATTTTATATAGTAAATATTAATATATCATGTTATATATATTATACATAAAATAATATATTACATATTATATATTATATTACGTATTTGTTAAATATATTAATATATTGCTATATATTGTATATCTGTTATATATTTATATATATAAATTTATATAACAAAACAGTGTTAAGTTCAGCCCCAGTGCACCCAGTTAGCAAACAAACATATATAAATAAATAACATTTATTTTTCTGAAACCTTGATGGCTAAAAATGAGAACTGCAATTTTAAAGTGGCCCACCGTTTCTTCCTTAGCTACAGGTGGGGTCTCATCTTGTCCCTGAGAAAAGACTGGGTGTCTGGTCGTTTGGGGGTGGGAAGGACATGTCGGTATCCCCGTGGTCACACAGCATGGAGCCTCAAGCCTGCTCTGGGCTGGGGAGACTGATACCTCAACATGATCAGACTCCGTGAGCTGCTGTGCCAAGAGGTCTCTGTCAGGCAGGGAGCTGCTTCTTGTCAGGGAAATCAACTGGGGCATGGGTTTCTTGCCTTCTCTGGGTAGAGAGGAAGCATATAAGCTTGAATCGAATCTCGTTAGAGGAAGATGATGAAAGCCATCTCTCACTTCTGGGAGGAGCTAGCTGCCTCTGCCAAGCGTGGCCATCTGCAATGGACATGTAAGGAGAGAGAGAACCAAAGGAGGGCCCTGCCAAGGGCATAGCCACAGAGTCTAGGAGATATTAGTTCTGGGGTCTATTTAAAATTTTCCTTCCTTTACACTGTGGCCCTGAAGTTACCCCCAACCCTCCACAGCCATGTGGATACAAGGCAGGAGCCTGTGTTGGGTGGCGAAGGAGTGCTCCAGCAGACTGGGTAATGAGAACGGCCAGGGCGTGGATGTGGCCAGCCAAGACGGCAAACCGTGATTTAGTCAGATCTGTAGGAGCAGGGGGTTGGATGAAAACAGGACTTGCTAGCTGGGCACTGATGGGGAAGTGGTTCTGTGGACTCCGGCTGGTGAGCTGTGTCCTTACTCAAGGTCCTAAGCTCCTTGAGAGCAGAACGCATGCCTCATTCCTTCCTTGGGTCATCCTCATCGTCTAGTAGGGTGTTTGCACATGGTAGGACCTTCAGAGACATTCGTATTTGGGTTCTCAAGCAATCACCCCTTGCAGAGAGCATGGTGATGCTGCCTATCCAGGTCCCAGAGTGAGTGGCAGAGCCTGGGCTGAACCTGGATCTCCAGGTCCCTGGGTCTGTGTTCTTTCCATCAGGCCATCCTTTATTGCTCGGGAACTATGAGCGCCCTGAGCAGAACTAGGTTCAGCTTCAACCTCCTGGAAGAAAATAGTGGGTACACACGAACTAAGGGTGCATGGCTGAGCACTCAAGGGCCAGCAGTCCCAGCCCATGACCTGTGACAGGCAGAATGCTGAGATGACCCTCACTCTCAGGTTCCCTCCCTGTGTACACGATGCGTGTATGATGAGCTATAACACCTACGATCATGGTATGTGATGTGGTAGAGGGATTTTGCAGTTGTGATTAAGGTTGCTGATCAGTTGATCTTAGGATGCGAGAGTATACACCCAAATATAATATAATCTGAGACGTTTCTCTGGCTGGTGACAGATAGCGAAATCAGAGAGATTCAAAGCACAGAAAGGATTCAGTGCATCATTGTTGACTTTGAAGGTGGAGAGGGCCACATGCAAGGACTGGAGAGTAGCCTGTATGAGCTGAAAGTAACCCCGGCCAACAGTCAGCAAGGACATGGGGACCTCAGTCCTACAGCCACAAAGAACAGAATTCTGTCAACAACCTGAACAGCAGATTCTTCTCTAGACAAGAGCCCAGCCAACTGACACCTTGGTTTCTGTCTTGTGAGACCCTAAACCAAGCCCAACTGAGCCCAGTGGACTTCTGCCTTTGAAACTGTGAGATACGGGGTGTTTTTCTAAGTCACTACATTTGTGGAGACTCATTACAGAGCAACTGAAGACTGAGAGGGTCTTCTTTGAAAGCTCTTTGCAGTAGGTTTTCAAGCATGATAGACGATGGATGAATTCCTGTTCTCAGCTATACAACCTCTGAGCCCCAGGTTTCTCATCTAAGTGATGGATATAACACTGGCCTTTCTGGGTGGTCCCATTAACTGGAGTCTGAGGTGGGTGGCTGCTCTTTCAGTTCAGTTCAGTTCAGTCGCTCAGTCGTGTCCGACTCTTTGCGACTCCATGAATTGCAGCCAGGCCTCCCTGTCCATCACCAACTCCCGGAGTTCACTCAAAAACTCATGTCCATCAAGTCGGTGGTGCCATCCAGCCATCTCATCCTCTGTCATCCCCTTCTCCTCCTGCCTCCAATCCCTCCCAGCATCAGAGTCTTTTCCAATGAGTCAACTCTTCCCATGAGGTGGCCAAAGTATTGGAGCTTCAGCTTCAGCATCAGTCCTTCCAATGAACACCCAGGACTGATCTCCCTTAGAATGGACTGGTTGGATCTCCTTGCAGTACAAGGGACTCTCAAGAGTCTTCTCCAACACCACAGTTCAAAAGCATCAATTATTTGGTGCTCAGCTTTCTTCACAGTCCAACACTCACATCCATACATGACCACAGGAAAAACCATAGCCTTGACTAGATGGACCTTTGT
The DNA here is from genome assembly GCF_014754425.2 of Oryx dammah. Classification (NCBI taxonomy): domain Eukaryota; kingdom Metazoa; phylum Chordata; class Mammalia; order Artiodactyla; family Bovidae; genus Oryx; species Oryx dammah. The sequence continues at coordinate 43,711,394 of NW_024070198.1, forward strand.
TGGCAAAGTAATGTCTCTGCTTTTGAATATGCTATCTAGGTTGGTCATAACTTTCCTTCCAAGGAGTAAGCGTCTTTTAATTTCATGACTGCAATCACCATCTGCAGTGATTTTGGAGCCCCCCAAAATAAAGTCTGACATTGTTTCCACTGTTTCCCCACCTATTTCCCAGAAAGTGATGGGACCAGATGTCATGATCTTCATTTTCTGAATGTTGAGCTTTAAGCCAACATTTTCATTCTCCTCTTTCACTTTCATCAGGAAGCTTTTTAGTTCTTCTTCACTTTCTGCCATAAGAGTGGTGTCATCTGCATATCTGAGGTTATTGATATTTCTCCCAGCAATCTTGATTCCAGCTTGTGCTTCTTCCATCCCAGCATTTCTCATGAAGTACTCTGCATAGACGTTAAATAAGCAGGGTGACAGTATACAGCCTTGACGTACTCCTTTTCCTATTTGGAACCAGTCTGTTGTTCCATGTCCAGTTCTAACTGTTGCCTCCTGACCTGCATATAGGTTTCTCAAGAGGCAGGTCAGGTAGTCTGGTATTCCCATCTCTTTCAGAGTTTTCCACAGCTTATTGTGATCCAGACAGTCAAAGGCGTTGGCATAGTCAATAAAGCAGAAGTAGATGTTTTTCTGGAACTCTCTTGCTTTTTGATGATCCAGTGGATGTTGGCAATTTGACCTCTGGTTCCTCTGCCTTTTCTAAAACCAGCTTGAACATCTGGAAGTTCACGGTTCATGTATTGCTGAAGCCTGCTCTTTGGAGAGCCCTTAACCATTCAGCACCTCAGCTGTCTCCTGGTAAAATAGGGCCCCATTAATATTCATCTTACCATTGCTCTAAAGATCATATCTCATCAGACGATTGACAGAGGGCACAACACCTAGGTTCTCTATTTATACCATCAGCCTGCGCACAAGCCAGACATCACACAGCCAGCAATAGGCCATAAAGGACCATTTCTTGCTAGCACATTATCAAGCATCATCACTATTCTGTCATTTTGTTGTTAGTTGCCTTGTCCGGTCCGACTGTTGCAACCTGAGGGACTATAGCCCGCCAGGCTCCTCTGTCCATGGGATTTTCCAAGCAAGCATACTGGAGTGACTTGCCATTTCCTTTTCCAGGAGATCTTCCTGACCCAGGGGTTGAACCCGTGTCTCCTGCATAAGCAGGAGGACTCTTTATCACTGAGCCACCAGGGAAGCCCCTTATGTAGTTTCAGTTCAGTTCACTTCAGTCCCGTCACTCAGTCATGTCTGACTCTAATTAAGAAACTTATTGAAAGTTCAAGAAAATTTTCCTAAATATCATATAATTCTCTTGAGTAGGAAAATATCTCAATGCAATGTAACATATCATTTGCATCAAAAAAAGTTAGACATCAAGAAAGTTCAGAGGAGGTCTTGGGCTTTGAGCCTCTCTCAGCAGTGAGCACAGCTTGTTATTTTATCAGGAAAGCATCTTCTCCAAAGAAACTCCACCACCAAAGAGATTTTGCTGTAAGAAGACTTCAAATCCGAAACTATGTTGTCATTCATCTTTTCCTTCAGATTCCATCGTCCCACAGGGAAAGCTCCTAACTAAGACACGGGCAGGCGATAAATTAGGAGAAGCAGCTGACACGTCAGCATGAAGAAGCCACCCGATGGGCGGAACCAACTGCTCCGGGTCTAACTGTCTCCCACTCGCCGCCGCCATATCTGAGCGCCCGTGATTCATGGGTGCCCCGACCACGGGCCCCCTGTTATCTAATAGATTCCTGAAGTTTTCCACCAAGCATTTTATTTTAAATGACAGTTATTTCTATTAACGGGTGGGCCCTGTCAGTTTCCTGACCCCGGTCGGGAAGGATGTCTTTCTGCTCAAATGGCAGTCATCATTTCTGTGAAGTGATGCATGTAAGGGAGGCAGGCGGTGCAAGCACCTCGCACGGGGCTGTCACTCAAGTTGACATCTCCATGTCAGAGCGCTTTCTCCAAGTTTTCTCCATGTGACCTGCAAGTTAAAGATCAGGGGGCTCCCTTCATCCAAGCCATCCATGTGCCAATCATCCTTACCTAAAAATGAAAGTTACAGATAAGCCAGAGCTCCTATTTATACCCCTCTGCCTGGCCCATCTCTCCCCTGTCAATCTCCCTTCTTCATCATGGATCCGGGGCGGCTCTTCCCCATGCCAGATCACAGATCAGCTGCTCCCCTTCTTCCACTATTTGTTTTCCTTCACCTTCTGTGATGTTTTATAAAATAAGCATGTCCTCCTGGCCTGAACAGGAGAGGAGGAAATTCTCCTCTCCGTCTCTTCCTTCTCTTCCCTCCCCCCTCCCTCCCATCTTTCTTCCCTCTCTCCTCTTTCTCTCTTCATTCCTTCCCTTCTCCGGTGTCCTCCTCTTCCTCTTTCCTCCCCATTCCTTCTCACTTCTCTTTCTTTTTCTTCGTTCCTCCTTCTTCGTACCCTCCCTGTCCTGAAGCCTTCATACCAGGAAGTTCAGGGTTTTTTTAAATGAATCAATTTTTCGGCTGCACTGGGTCTCTACTGCGTGCACAGGCTTCCTCTAACTGTGCTGAGCAGGGGCTGCTCCTTCGCGGTGTCTGGGCTTCTCACTGCAGTGGGCACAGGCTCAGTCCTTGCAGTGTGTGAGTCCAGGGAGTGCCGGCTTCAGTCGCCGTGGCACACCAGCTCAGTAGTTGTGGAACAGGGGCTTAGGTGCTCTGTGGCAGGTGGAATCTTCCCGAACCAGGGACTGGACCCGTGTCCTCACATTGGCAGACGGATTCTTAACCACTAAGCTACCAGGGAAGTCCCCAGAAGTCCAGGTTTGATTTCTCCCCGCCCAGCTCCATTCTTTGCACCTGCCCGCTGCCTCCTCCCCCGCCCCTGACTCCGCCTCTCCTACCTGCCAGTCTGAACCCGGCTCATTTGACCTCCTCCTCTTGTTCCGACTGAACTGCCCACTTGTGACTGATTCGGGTCTTCCACGAGGATCTGCCTCACGCCTCCGATGAGCCTCACCTCTCACTCCGCGGCCTCTGCCTCCCTCCACGGCCACGCTGAGGGTCTTTCTCAGCTCCCCCAGTAAAAATCGTCTTCTGCTCATTTGTTTAACAAATTTTTATCAACCACCTTCTATGTGCCAGGCCAACAGACACCAAGCCGATATCTGCCAACCTGTGTTCACCACTTGGTGACGCCTGCCCCAGAGGAAGGGTCTGCCTCGGTCCCACACGTTGGGTGCCTGCTTGGTTACGGCCACCATGGATGCTGCTCCTGGAAAACCCTGTTCTGCTTTTAAGACCCTCCTGCTCTGGAGGATGGAAGGGGGCCCATCCTCAAGGGTGGACATGACTTTCCACTCCCCTCCGCACACCTTCAGGATGCTGAGCTGAATGCCAGAGACTGGAGTGGGGAAAACCACCACCCTGGGGTCCTCTCCTCCGGAGGGTGCTCACCCCTGTTACTAGCCTCTTTTAACTGCTCTGTGGACTCAGCTGCATTCTCAGGTGCTCTGTGAACACGTCTCAATTCCCCACCCTTCTTGCTTCCTCCATCTGTTGCCTCCCAGCATTTCCCATTTGCCTTCACTGGAGCTAAGTTGGACTGTGAACCTGAAGACGCAAGCATGAACTCTGAGCTGGGAGAGCCCCAGGTGCCTTGCTACTACAGAACTAAGAAAAAAAAAAAGGTAAGAGTCTTAAAAAGCCCAGAAAGAGGGAAGCATCTTAGGTCCCAGCTTCCCATATGTGATGGTGGGGACAGATGGATGGATGGATGGTGCCCCCGAAATGTCTATCCCCTTTCCCTGATACATGCAATTTCAAAGTCCCAGGTGAGAACCTGACCCCGACTTAGGGGGTGGAACGGTGGGTTCTGAAGGCGCCACTAGCTGGGAAATGTGCGCAAAGATCGCCAGAGTAGGCGGGGTGCCCGCGTACACCTCACACCCCTTTCCATTCCTCCCTCCTCGTGGGTGACCACATGAGAGGAGGTAAACTGAGGTGTGTGCTTGGTGTACCAGCCTCGGGGTCTGATATACAGATACTGGCAACTGAGACACAAGACCACTTTATGAACTTTCCATGAAATGCATCTCCTTTCAATTCAGAAATTCACATACGTGAAAAAACTGCACAGAGGCCGACGTTGCTGACCTCACTGACCAGGTGTCACTGGAAAATCCAATGATTTACCTGGATTATCGACTTGAGGATATTCAGTTCAGTTCAGTTGCTCAGTCATGTCCAACTCTTTGTGACCCCATGGACTGCAGCACGCCAGGCCTCCCTGTCCATCGCCAACTCCCAGAGTTCACTCAAACTCATATCCATTGAGTCAGTGATGCCATCCAACTACCTCATCCTCTTTTGTCCCCTTCTCCTCCTGCCTTCAATCTTTCCCAGCATCAGGGTCTTTTCCAATGAGTTGCCTCTTCACATCAGGTGGCCAAAGTATTGGAGTTTCAGCATCAGTCCTTCCAATGAATATTCAATAGGTTGATTTCCTGTAGGATTGACTGGTTGGATCTCCTTGCAGTCCAAGGGACTCTCAAGTCTTCTCCAACAGCACAGTTCAAAAGCATCAGTTCTTTGGCGCTCATCTTTATAGTCCAACTTTCACATCCATACAAAACAATTCTTAATTTTTAAACTAAAATAGCAACCCAAAGTCAGACAATTAAACGGGGAAACCATGCACAAATGTCAACACAGAGGCGGAGATCAAAGCAAATGGTGGGCTGTGATAAAGATCGAGAGGGACAATTCAGATTTTTACGGCATATGTGACAAATGGCTGAAGTGGGGGAAAAAAGATTCCCAGTAACTTGATTTCTCAATATGCTGCAGAGATCAAAGGCTGGCCTCAGAAATGAAATACCACACCAAATGGCATACCCTTTGTTTTTATTATTATTTGGGGAGACAATTTGTATTTCAGACTCATAACTCAAGGGCTAGAAATTCATGAGGCAGTGTCGAGAGGTCAGTCAGCTATCCAAACAGGGAGGAATATTGCACTTGGAAATGCTTTCCACGCCTCTCATCCTACCCCCGCCCCTCATCCTACCCCCGCCCCAGTAAAGAAGTTGATGAGACTAATGTAAATTATATGGGATTCAAATTAAATCCTCCACCTCCCAGAATCCTGCTTTCTCTAAGTTCGACACTATGTGACTGTGTGTGTACATGTCAAATGAAAGTGAAAGTCACTCAGTCGTGTCTGACTCTTTGGAATTCTCCAGACCAGAATTCTGGAGTGGTAGCTGTTCCCTTCTCCAGGGGATCTTCCCAACGCAGGAATTGAACTGGGGTCTACTGCATTACAGGCAGATTCTTTACCAGCTAAGCTACCAGGGAAGCCCATACATGTCAAATATCTCTGCACTTTCTGGCATTTTATCCTCTCATAATATATTCTTATTTCCTAAACTTGTTTCCCTGTGACTTTCTCTTCAACATCACCTTTATTATCTTCTGAGTCAAGTCTTCTTTCAATTGCCCATGGTTACATCTGTGTCCACATCACTCAAAATAATCCACCTCTCTGTGATCTGTCCAAATGTGTAAACATTTAGCAGCAGGTTAAAAAAAAAAATCCAGTTGTGCAATCACTTCCGTTTTCATCTGGAACTTTGGCATAATGTAGAGATATCTCAGATAAAAGCTAGCCTAGCCTCTCAATCTTCCATATTTGGTTAACATATATTGTTATTTATTGTTCTTTTTATAGAATTCACCAGCTCACCAAGGTAGCATCAACAGGCATAATAATGTGGTTAATATATTACACAAACAATTATCCCTCAAATGTAAGTTACTAAATGGATTACAAATGAATCCAAGAATATTCTGGCAAATATCCCCGGAAGCTGCACTGGGACTAAAGCCATGGTAACAAAGCAACGTATTCAGGCTGGGGGATCAATGGCATGTTTGAAAAGCTTAATAAAACATCAAGACTGTTGATATTGCCGGTTCCAGGAAGGGAGGCAGAGACATTTAATCAGGTAGCAGGTAACATAGAGAATGTAAATAAAATAGATCAGAAATACATGTCCTAGGATCAGTATATTTACATCTCTCTCATCGAGAATTACACAGAGTTAGGGTGATGTGCAGATTATTGTTGTGTATTAGAGGAACCTGAGAAGCAAAAATGGGCTGCCTGCTGTTGCTGACTAGGTTCCTAACAGTTTGGTCCAGGGTCTGATGGGCAGAGCTGAACTCCCTTCTTTCTCTGTGTGGCTGAAAGTGACCCATGTGCAAACCAGTGTTTCAGTCCAGGCTCACATATCCTCAAACCTCTTGGGTGTTTCAGAAATCCAGATTTCTCAATTACCTTTTCTTTTTTTTGACAGAGAATTCGAGCACTCTAAAATTGAGACAGTAGCATAATGAACTTCCATGTACCTAATCACTAAGCTTCACCAATAAGCAAACTTTTACACCCTTAGAGATGATTTCTTATTTGGTAAAAAGCTCATAAAATTTACCATCTTCACCATTTTAAAGTGTACAGCTCAGTAGTGTTAAGTATTTTCACATTGCTGTAAAAGAGACCTCCAGACTGTTTTCATCTAATGAATCTCTATATCCAGTAAACAACTTCCCTTTTCTCCTGTCCTAGTCCTTGGAAACCACCATTCTGCTTTCTGTTTCTATGAATTTTACTAGTTTAGATATTTCATATAAATGGAATCATGCATTATAGATATCTCATATAAATGGAATCATACAGTATTTGTCTTTTCATGACCAGCTTATTTCACCTGGCAGAATGTCCTCAAGACTCATCCGCACATTGCAGCATGTGACAGGTTTTCCCTCCTTTTTAAGGCTGAATATTATTCCATTGTATGAATGCATTCCATTTTGTCTATCCATTCATCTGTAAATGCACACTTGGGCTGCTTTCATCTTTTCGATATTGTGAATAGTGCTGCTCTGAACATGGGTATCCAAATATCTCTTCAGACCCTGCTTTCAATTCTTTTGGGTATATACCCGGAAGTGAGACTGCTAGATCATTCGGGAGTTCGCTTTTTTTTTTTTTTTTTTGAGGAGCCTCCATACTGTTTTCCATAGTGGTTGTACCATTTTACAATCACAACAACAGAGTACAAGGGTTCTAGGATCTTTACATCCTTGCCAATACTTGTTATTTTCTGAGTTTTTGGTAGTAGCCATCATGATGGATGAGAGGTATAGATATCTCATTGTGGATTTGATTTGCATTTTCCTGATGATTAGTGATGTTGAGCATCTTTTTATATGCTTGTTAATCATTTGTATATTGTCTTCGGAAAAAATGTCTAGTAAGGCCCTTTGCCTATTTTTAAGTTAGGTTACTTGATTTTTTTTTTCTGTTGAGTTATGATTTCTTCATAAGAGGAGACATAAACTGGTTTCTGTTTTGTTTTTAACCAAAAAAATTGTAAGAGGAAAAAAAAAATAGATTCCTGAAATGGAGATCCAGATAATGATACAGAGGTGATTTCCAATATAAGCCAGAGAGAATTAGTAGTTGAATTTGAACTATCCATATGGCTAATGTGAATCAGTAATGTGACTAGACAGACAAACATCCGTCTAGTCAGAGCTATGGTTTTTCCAGTAGTCATGTATGGATATGAGGGTTGGACCATAAAGAAAGCTGAGCACTGAAAAAGTGATGCTTTTAAACTGTGGTGTTGGAGAAGACTCTTGAGAGTCCCTTAGGCTGCAAGGAGATCCAACCAGTCAATCCTAAAGGAAATCAGTCCTGAATATTCATTGGAAGGACTGATGCTAAAGCTGAAACTCCAATACTTTGGCCACCTGATGTGAAGAACTAACTCATTGGAAAAGACCCTGATGCTAGGAAAGATTGAAGGCAAGAGGAGAAGGGGACGACAGAGGATGAGATGGTTGGATGGCATCACCAACTCAATGGACATGAGTTTGAGCAAGCTCCAGGAGATGGTGATGTGTCGACAGGGAAGCCTGACATGCTGCAGTCTATGGGGTCGCCAAGAGTCGGACACGACTGAGCAACGGAACTGAACTGAATTGAACTGAATGTGAATCATCATTCAGTCACCAAATATGTACCCTGCTGAGCCAACTCTCCTAAAGGCATTGGTACACAAGTGTGTTCAAAGAGCTTACAACAATTGAGAAGAAAAGCAGGTGTTTCTGATTTTTTTAAACAGCTTTACTGAGATGCAGCTCCCATAACCATAAAATTTAAAGGATATAATTAAATGGGGTTTTGTATATTAAAATGTGAGATTATTATATATACGTCAAAAAAGTTTTCATTTAAGCCATTTTGAGTGGACATCACGGGACCAGATTTGGGGGTATGCAGTCCAGAGGCTGGCAAGTAACATTCTGTGGGATTGGAGTTCTTCCTGCTACCTCGGGCTTGATGGTAAGGTTTTTTTCTTGAGTTGCTTGGGAGACAAGACAAATGCATTAGCCCTTGTTTCTGCCTTCACTGTACCCTTTGGGCAAAGGACAAGTACTAGAGTACCTAAAGATGACACTCCTTTGTTTAGTCACTAATCACCAATTACTTTGTATGAAGGTCTTTAAATTTAAAAAATTATTTGTTTTTTGCCAAATTATTCATTCATATACTTCAAATGTTAAAAAAAAATTCCTAAAAGATGCCAGTTCCTCATCACTCCCAACAGAGGATAAGCATTATTAGATTTGCGATTTATTTTTGTTTCTTTTAATTAATTAATTACTTCACTTGGCTGCACCAGGTCTTAGTTGTAGCATGTGGGATCTTTAGTTGCAGCATGAGAACTCATAGTTGGCATGCAGGATCTAGTTCCCCTGACCAGGGACCAAACCCAGCCCCCTACTTTGGGAGTGGAGAGTCCTAACTGCTGGACCACCAGGGAAGTCTCTGTTTTTGCTTTTTTTTCTTTGCAGAGATTTTAAAGCATTTACAATCCAATGCAAACATATATTATTTTCCTCCTACTTTTATCATAAATGGTAGCATATTATGTACATTATTCTGCAACTTGCATCTTTCATGTAGCAATATACTTTAAGTGCTTTCATGATGAGTTTTTGATCATCATAAATAGTAAGAAATCAAGACTTCTGGTGGGAATAATTTTTTTCAAAGTATTTAGTTATCACTGGATGAGTCATTTATTAATGGATCATTTAGTAATGTATGAGTCATTTATAATCAGTGTCTATCAGAGCACACCAAAGTTCACAGCCTAAATTACCTGGATCATTTAGTTGGAAAGAGACCCCATTTCTACCTGAATTAACCAGGTAGTTGTGGTTGATTAGCGTGGATCTTAAAATATATGGCCCTTTTCCCCTTTCCCTAACAGGGACATACTCCTTCATATTTTGATCCCAATTTATTTATAAAATCAGCATCACTATGGCTTGAGTGGCTTCACAAATGCTTCCAAAGTGAAGCAATAGCTCAGAAAGATGAGAAATGGGCGAACGGGGAACATTTTGTATTCTCAAACACCAACAGGACTCTGAAGAGTAAATAAAGAGCACCCGAAAGGTGAAAACCATTCACTACAATGTGAGCTCCTGAATTCCTGATCTTGAATCAGTAGATCAGCTCTTCCAAGCAAAATGGCAACATTAATCAAAACGGAATGAAATCCCCTCACAAGAGTGATAGGCACTGTGGGAAACAGAACTCAACTTGAAAATTCACTTCACTGCTGGTGGGCTGTTCCTGGGGAGAGCTTCTGATGAGTATAGCTGGAGAGCTCAGGACACACCAGGGAGGTGAGTGGGATTAATTGCATCAAAAGAAACAATGGGGTACAGAGAAGGCCTATTGAATATGAAAAGGGACTAGATTTGATAGATTTCAACTGATGAAACTTGCCTCTTGACCTTACATGGAGAAATAAAGAAACATAAGAAACTTGAAAGCTTAATTTCTGGCTACAATATTCCATCTATGGACCTCCATGATAATACTTCCCATCACTCAATAAATTATCATCTCACTGTTAAATTATCATATGAGCCAGACCACCAGCTATCTCACCCTACCCCCTTTCATTCATTCATTGCACCTCAGGTCCCAGTGGTTTTGAGACAGATACTTCCAAAGTGATCCGTGTCCCTTTAGTTCTAAAGAAATGAACAGGCTTGTGTGCTTGTCATAACCCAGCATGGACCTCATTCCCAGGGTTCTGTTTCCATCTTGGATTAACTGAGTCTGCTGCCTGGTTCTGCAGTCTACACGCCGCTCCTTCCAGTCTTCCTCTTGCATACTCAGGAATTTGCAGAATTTTAATATTAATAGCTTCCCCCAGATGTCCCACAATTGTGCCAATCAGTGCTTTAAAATTAATCTACATTTCTTTAATTCCATTAACAGATTTATGATTTAACCTTTCATCAATAGCATGAACTTGTGAGTTTTTAACCACAGAAAGGAAGTTTAATCACTCCTCAGTTAGAAATTGTTGCAAGATATTCCTAAACCTCTAGTGAGAGTTGCTGGCTGGAGGTGCCTGCCTGGGGGTGAATCCGTTTGTGCACCTGCCCTGGAGCTATGGCACTGCTTGAGCGAAGAGAACACAGGGGTTTGTGAGTGCATTGTTTTGGAGAAAGATAACGTGGCAGGAGGTTGTTATTTAATAACCAGTTGCCTTCTGAGCTGGAGAGTTAATCACTACCATTAAGTAGTGATCGCTCCAGGTGAGATGATGAGAGTTGTTTCACATTTGAGAAAGTTCGGAGGATGAACAGCTAATGGGCTGATGCCGTGGAAGCTTGACAAGAATGCTGTTTTCAGTTCCAATTGTGTTGGAGCGTCAGCACCTTCCTTTTGGGTTGAGTTCTTTTATTTAAATGAAAATTAAAATAAAACAGCTTGATACTGGGGACTGCCCCTTTCTGGGTTTTACCTGTCCATCATGTCTGAAAGTTTTTACCATCAGCCTGTATAATTTTTGTAATTAGAAAAAGCAACTGACATTCTTTAACACAAAGGAAAAAAATTTGTTCTTTTTTTCATGCTTGCTTTTTGTCTAGCTCAGTCTTTTGTGGACAGCAGTGGCAGCTCACGGTTCAAGGATGTTTATCCAATCGTGGTAAACAACAGAAGATGTTTGCTTCTGCTTTCTTACTCCATGAGACAGCAAAGTCAAAAACAACAAAAAAGATGGAGATAAAACAGTCACAGTTTCTATCCTGTTGCTGTTTGTCTTCAACTCGTCTTTTGGTTCCCCAAAGCCATTCTAAGCATGCTGCCAGGAACCAGCTCTGCCATTAAGAGCCAGAGAACTTAATGTACAGGGATGGGAATGGTGTGGCTTATGGAAGGGTAATCAGCTGATACTGGCTCGGAGACAAGGCCATTCAACCTTGCCTGCAGCTTTAACCACCTGGGGAGCTTTATAAGACACTGATACCTAGCCCCACCTGCAAAGGTTTGGCTGTGACTGCTTGGGATACCAGCCAGATGAGTCTATTGTGTGGCTGAAGGCAAGAATCTTTTCTGTTCCCATCCCCACCTCCTGCTCTGATAAAGCCCTTCTGTTTAGAGTGGTCCACGGACCACTGGCATCAGCAGCAACCGGGAGCACGATAGAAATGCAGGCAGACCCTCAGGCCCCACCCAGACTTTCAGAATCAGAACCTGCGTTAACAAGATTCCCAGATGTGACGTGTGCACGTTGCACTTTAAGAATCACTGATCGAGGCCTCAAAATCTCTTTCCTGAAACGCATCACAGTCTCTTGGGGAGTCTTCTAGGTTTCTCTGTTCTCTTCCATTTTAAGGCAATCTCCATACTGTTGAAGGGGTTCACAATAATGCACCATCAATTTATTTTGAGCCGAGGCATCTGAGTTCCTGAAATCCCTTATCTACCTAAAAGCAGAGCCTCCCCAAAGAACTCAGTGGTCATAAATCCCCTCTCCTACAGCAGCTCTAATCTTCCTTTCTCTGACCCAGACAGACACTGTCACAAGACTATCATGTCTCCCATCTATTCTCCTAAGGGCTCATGTATCTTTCCAAAAAGTCATCTGCTTTTCTCAAAATGCCCTTCCCACCACTTCTAAGAAGTCATTTGTTCTCCCAGAAGGGCCCCTCTGCCTCATCCCATCCCCTGTGTGCTGAGAGCTAAGTTCCCTCAGTTGTGTCTAACTCTTTGTGACCCTATAGACCATAGCCCACCAGGCTCCTCTCTCCATGGGATTCTCCAGGCAAAAACACAGGAGTGGGTTGCCATGCCCTCCTCCATGACTTCCCAACACAGGGATCAAACCCATCACGTCTCCTGCACTGGCGGGTTCTTTATCACTAGCACCACCTGGGAAGCTGAGTAAAATAAGATGGTGTATAAGCCACGAATTCTAACCACCTCCTTGAGTCACACTTCTTTGTGAACTCTTCTGTACGTAGCTAGTTAAATCTGTTTTTTCTTTTGCTAATCTGGATTTTGTGATTTTAATTTGCAGGACCCCAGGCATTTAACATAAGAGGGCAGAGGAAAAGCCTTTCCTCCCCAACACGAGTATCATGTATTGCTGGTGTCTATAGGATAAAGTACAAACCCCTTCACCTGGCATCAAGGCCATTCAAAACAAGGCTCCAACTGTGTACCTCTCGAGATTTGTTGTGTGTTCCTGGCTTCCTGGAACCCTGCCATCAAGCCATGTTGAAACCTAGACATCAAAGCCCTTTCACGAATCCATACATCTGCACAGACTATTCACTCTGAATAGTTCTTTTTTTCTCCCTCTTCTCTTCCTGGAGATCTCCCACTCTCAAGAACATCTCCAAGTTACCCATCTATTCGGCCTTCCCTATTTTCTTCCCCCAAAGGGTTCTCAATGGCCCAGTCTGGGACTCCAGCACCTAGCACGATACCTGGCACATGTGTGCACGTGCTAAGTCACTTCACTCGTGTCTGACTCTTTGCAGCCCTGTGGACCGCAGCCCTCCAGGCTCCTCTGTCCAGGCTCCTCCAGGGCATCTTCCCCACCCAGGGATCAAACCTGTGTCTCTTATGTCTCCTGCACTGATGGGCAGATTCTTTACCACTAGCACCCCGGGAAGCCCACCTGGTACATAGGAGGTTTCAAAGAGCAGTTTCTGTGGTTTTTGTGATTGGAAGAAAAGATGGATGGACTGGTAGATGGAGAGACTAAAAGCCTTGTTTCCCAAATCTCTCATCCAAAAAAGTATTTAAGGGCCAGCTCCACCCTTAGGCTCAGGCCAGAGGGGCCTCTGTTCTGGGGCCTCTGAAATTCTGAAAGTGAAAGTGCTAGTCACTCAGTTGTGTCCAACTCTTTGCGACCCCACAGACTGTAACATTCCAGGCTCCTCTATCCATGGACCTCTCCAAGCAAGAATATGGACATGGGTTGCCATTCCCTTCTCCAGGGGATCTTCCCGACCCAGGGATCGAACCCAGGTCTCCCACACTGCAGGCAGATTCTTTGCCTTCTGAGCTACCAGGAAAGCCACAGTTCTGAGGGGTGTGCACATCACACACACACACACACACACACACGCTGTAAAGAACATGCGGCGCCTCTGTCACTGGAGCTCTGACAGTTGATGCTGGTAGAGTGCCAGCAGCAACTTGAAGCATCCACTTAAGTGAATAACACAGCTCAGGCCCTAGAGAAACACATCTATACATTTCTTGCTCTATGTCCATGAAACAAAAAAGTGCCAGGTTCTACCTGTAGATGTCAGAAATAGACACAGCTTCAGAAAAGGGGAGAATCTGAGCAGCAGAAATGCTTAGGTAAGATAAACTACTAATTAATTACCTTGTCAAATGCTTTCTCCTGGACAGGACAAACAAGAGGTTCTGGCATAATGAAGCATTCTTTGTGAGGCTGAGAGTCCATTTTCCTGTTTTTCTTCCAATTTGTGAACCAGATGTACTGAAAAACATTTTGCAATAGTGAAATAATTCATAATACTCTTAAATATGCATATATATGGATCTAGATACAACGAGAAGCAGCATGGTATCAACTCCTGTGCTTGCGACTAGATATTGAACATTAGAATTGAAAGTAATCCTGCATTTGTAAACAATCTAATCAGTTCAGTTCAGTTCAGTCGCTCAGTTGTGTCCGACTCTTTGCGACCCCATGAATCACAGCACACCAGGCCTCCCTGTCCATCACCATCTCCTGGAGTTCACTCAGACTCACGTCCATCGAGTCAGTGATGCCATCCAGCCATCTCATCCTCTGTCGTCCCCTTCTCCTCCTGCCCCCAATCCCTCCCAGCATCAGAGTCTTTTCCAATGAGTCAGCTCTTCACATGAGGTGGCCAAAGTACTGGAGTTTCAGCTTTAGCATCATTCCTTTCAACGAAATCCCAGGGTTGATCTCCTTCAGAATGGACTGGTTGGATCTCCTTGTAGTCCAGGGGACTCTCAAGAGTCTTCTCCAACACATGATTAGCTAAATTTGCAAAGTTAAATAAAAGTTCAACTTTATAAATAGTTTCACTTTTTATAGTCATTAATGATATTTTCCATTTCCTCCCTGGATTTTAATAGAGATTTTTACTATTTTAAAAGAAAGTAACTTAGTAACATGGAAAATGTTGATTTTTGTCACATTTGCTTTCATTTTTGATATAAATATGTGTAAATTGTTTTTACTTTACAAGTACATTTCATTTTTAATCTTTGAAACATTGAGAATAAATATAAGGCAAGACCATGATAGGAACAAAAAAAAAAAAAAAAAAGAAAGTAGAGCTCAGAAAAAAACTGAAAAGAAAAAATAAATAGAATACCTTTGAATAAATGGTCCATCTAAAATATTTTAAGCTAAAAATAATAATAATAAAATGAGAAGTCCACGTGCGTGCTTAGTCACTCAGTTGTGCCCAACTCTTTGCAACCCCATGGACTGTAGTCCATCAGGCTCCTCTGTCCATGGGGATTCTCCAAGCAAGGATACTGGAGTGGGTAGCCTATCCCTTCTCCAGGGGACCTTCCCAACCCAGGAATCAAACCAGGGTCTCCTATACAGCAGGCAGATTCTTTATCAGCTGAGCTACCAGGGAAGCCTGTGACAGGTATAACCCATCCAAAATTTACTAGTTAGATATTATAAATTCTATATTTAATAAAGTTTTAATTACTGATCAAACAATGAAAATGAGCCAGAGAATTATTCAAATAAAATTCACAACTTCAAGAGCTTGGATGAAATCCCTGAAACCTCATATTCTTTACTACATGAAGACTCAATCGCTGATCAAAGCAACAGGAATGAAAAAGAGGATTGTTCATAATGAATTCGCAGCTCAGAAGCAGCAGGTGTGACTCTGGTCTGTCCACTGCAAGGAGCAGAAAAATCCCTTCATGACACCAGCAAACTGGATGAGAAAGATGAACTCTCTGGAGTGTTACTCATTTATCGTAGGATGATCCTAAAGTTGGCATCAAACCCACTTTGACTACAAAAGAATATTTCTAGCAAAACACAATCCGATTCAAATCAGCTAATTCAATTTTTCACTGGATGAGTATGGCAGCAAACTCAGTGTTTAATTTTATACCAACGTTCTTTCAAATGGAAAAAGAACCTCTAAAAGCAGGTTTTCGTAGTCCAGGGAGAAAGACGAAGTGTGCTGTTACATAAAGTGTTATATAATTTACAGCCAATTTTCAAGATTACCTTTGGCCAAAGAAGTTATTTGTGACCAAAAGCATTTGGACTTTTCAAAACTATATAAAATGTCACTTATACACGTATGAAAAAAAGTACACATGCAAGCACCAAAAATTTAAAAGTGGGCTGAGTAAACAGCAAATGACCAACCATGGTCACCAATGACACGTAAATACCAGTTTAGAACTCTGTTGTGATGTTCTGAGAAAATATTCTTTGGGGTCCAAGAGTTATGGTACTTTTTACGGCAATAATAGCACAATATTTACAGAACACAATAAAATTTTTCTAGGTGTAATAGAAATAATTCCAATTTTTATGTTAGAATGGCCAAAAATGTAAGACAGTTAAAAGTAATAAAACAAGCAATCATTATCTAGGATGGATAATTTTAAATTATTAATGTATCAGAAAACACGAGAGAATCATTTATATATACCACGAAAACATAAGCAAACATTACTGAATGCACCTAGCTGCCCCTGTAACCACTAACAAAAGTCATACTGAACAACAAGCGTCTGCTATCTGTGTTGTTGAAGAAAACAAGAACATATTGCATTGTTTTCACACCTAGAAGTACAGTTTTTTTTTTTTAGGAAACTAGAAAAAGAACTTTTAATCTTAGGCATTGATTTGAAAGACTGGTGAGAGTAAGTCTATGAAACTGGCACAAACATAGTTGTGTAAGGAAAAGGATGTATGGGCCAGAATTTTGTAAAAAATTCAGAAGCTTCCACATGTAGCTCACAGTAGGGATTTGTTACTAGGACACATGATCTCAAGTTGGTCCCTAGCAATGTGTCCTTCAGAATAATTAAGCAAGTATAAAAAGTATTTTCTGGATCTTCCCAAAATGGAAACAGCTTCATCAAACATATATCAAATTTGACTTTATAAGGTTCCTCATACATACAATGGGAATGCCAACTAATTGCTGTTCAAGCAACTAGATTTAATTTAAACAAAATATGAGAAGAGTTAAGCAAAACAACAGAAGCTCTACCAAAAGAAGCAAATGGGTGGAAAATGAAATAAATCTTGAATTTGCATTATCCACTGTTGCTTGGTATATATTATTGCTTGCTCTCAATAATATTATCAAAAAGTTCAAAAATAAAAGAATAGTGTGTGTAGTGACTTCATTTTTTAATTATTAATTAAAAAAATACTTGTGAAATATGTGGCATTTCATTAATTATAACAAAATTAGTACCAAAAAAATTAATGGGATAACTATGAATATCTACATAAAAATAATTCCCGTTATTTTCCATAGAGAATATTTTCTGGTCATTATAGAATAAGAAATAGAGATCTGAAAGAAGTAGAGATCTGAAAAAGTTGAGTCACTTAGTGATATTTTCAGTTTTCTTTAGAATATCCTAGCACTGAAAGAGTTGAAAAAAGGAATTAAGAAATATTGAATAAATCTAGACATTGCTTTAAGAGATGACCAAAATCGCTAACTGTGCTTAGCCATTCAGTAGTGTCCGATTCTTTGCAACCCCACGGACCACAGCCCGCCAGGCTTCTCTGCCCATGGAACTCTCCAGACAAGAATACTGGAGCGGGCTGGCGTTTCCTTCTCCAGGCGATCTTCTGGACCCAGGGGTCGAGCCAGTGCCTCCAGCACCTCCTGTACTGGCAGGCAGATTCTTTTCACCACTGAACCACCTTTTTATCGTATTTGATTCCATCTTAATATGTGAATGTGATATGTACAATTCACAATTCATTTTGGACTCAAACTATTGCTTGAAGTTTACTGACGACTCCAGGAGTTACTATTAAATAACTCACAAAGTTTCTCCAATTTGAAATAATAAAAAACTAAGAACTATGATTACCCAAGAGAGGTCTAATGTGGCATTATTCCATATTAATAAGTAAGTTAAATCTTTACTATGATGATAGAATTAATAATTTTGCTTAAATAAAAACAAGAAATGTAAACTTTATGCCATCAGTGTATAATTTATGAATTATGCATCTCTGCTCTATTACTAAGAATCCATGAATAGTGACCCATCAGCTGTATGTGTACATATACACAAGAATAACATTTGGTCATCTCTGATGTTTTGCCAACTTCCTGTCATGTAAAAAGTACAGTCAAACAAATTTTAACATATGATATTTATTTTAATGTGTTAATGTTTAACATATATCTAAAATTTTAGCAAATATTTAAATTGTTCTTATGAAGGTGCAGCTCTCAAGTGAGCAAGATGGGGCATGTTCTGCTTAATAGCTTGTTAGACTGACGGCATTTTAAACCATCACCATCGACAGTGTGGCAGGAGGGCTTCCACTTGAGCTCTTGTTCCAGAAATAGACCTTTTCTGATTTAACGACACAGACATTTACCCCCTGTTCATTCAGTGACATTCCTGGAACTGACAATTCTTTCCTTTCTCCTCTCCTTGACTGGTTTTTAACTCAGTGTCTGTGAGGCCGAAGTGGAGGTTGGGGGAGCACCCAACAGTTGCCTGTCCGTTGACCCCTGGGACTCAAGCTGCCTGGATGGAGTCCTCAGCGCCCGCCCCTGGACCCTTCAGCTGACCTGTCTGCTGACGGCTCCCATACAGCAAGGCCCCTCCACCCCTAGTGCCCTATTTCTGCAGGACATGGTGGGAAGGATGGTCTGCTTGTGGTGTTGCAGAGTGACTGACCCTTCTCATTAACCCCAGGACCCAGCATGGACCCCTAGAACTAAAGCTTGGAGTGCCATCACTGACAGCTGCCCCTGAATGTCATGGCTGCAGTGGGGAAGGAGGGGTTCCCCCAAGTGGGGTCTACAGCCAGCTGGCTGTGCCTTGGTTCCTGATCAACACCAGACTCCATATCCAGAACCATGCTCTCCCTTCCGTGGGTGAGTTTCCTGCTGCTGCTGCAACAGGCGACCACAAACTTAGTGGCTTAACACCATACAAATTTAGGGACTTCCCTGGTGGTCCTGTGGTTAAGAATATCCCTTGCCTTGCAATGCATGGGATGCAGGTTCAGTCCCTGGTCAGGGAACTAGGATCCCACAGGCCACAGGGCAACTAAGCCCGCACCGCAACTGGAGAGAAGCAAGTGTGCCACAAAGAAGGTCTTGCATGACACAACTAAGACTCGACTCAAATAAATAAATTTGGCTTACTTATTTGATAAGTAAAATGCTTTTTTAAAACACAGGCACTCTGTACAATAGGCTCTAGATTCATCCACCTCATTAGGACTGACTCAAATATGTTCCTTTTCATAGCTGAGTAATATTCCATTGTATATATGTACCACATCTTTTTTGTCCATTCATCTGTCAGTAGACATCTAGGTTGCTTCCATGTCCTAGCTATTGTAAATAGTGCTGCAATGAACACTGGGGGACACGTGTCCTTTTCAATTATCGTTTCCTCAGGGTATATGCCCAGTAGTCTATTATATAGAGTGAAGTAAGTCAGAAAAAGAAAAACAAATATCATATATGAACGCATGTAGATGGAATAGAAAAAGATGGTACTGATGATTCTATCTGCAGGGTGGCAAATCAGACAGGCATAAAGGGCAGGCTTTTGGACACAGTAAGGGAAGAGGAGGGAGGAACAAATTGAGAGAGTAACGCTGAGACATATACTTTACCATATGTTTTAATAAAAGAGGTAGCTGGTGGGAATTTGCTGAGTGGCACAGGGAGCCCAAATCCAGTGCTCTGTGACAACCCAGAGGTATGGGATGAGGTGGGAGGCGGGAGGGAGGCTCTGGAGGGAGGGGACATATATATACATACAGCCAATTCATTTTCATGTATGGCGGAAGTCATCAAATTCATTAATACTGTAAAGTTATTATTCTCCAACTAAAAACAGAATTAAAAAAAAACCACACAAATTTATGAACTGAACTGATACAAATTTATCTGGAAGTCAGGAGTCTACAATGGTTCTCACTAGGATAAAGTCAAGGTATTGACAGGGCTTCCTTCTAGAGGCTTGAGGGTGAGCCCATTCTTTTGCCTTTTCAGGCTTTAGGAAGCTGCCTGCACTCCTTGTTTTGTGACCCCTTCCATCTTGAAAGCCAGAAACGGCATCTTTCTTACACTGCATCATCTGACCCTCTTTCCTGCCCTCCTCTTCTACTTACTAGGACCAAAGGAAGGATTTGGTGTGGCCTGGCTTGATTCCTATGCAGGTCCCCGAACTGGGGTTAGGGAATGGGGTGGCATTACTGCTCAATTTGAGTCGTATATGTGTTCATCCCTCCAACCAGAGAGGTGGGATTTAGTAATGGGCAGCCCTCAGCAGGAGCATAGGATTCAAGCAAGGGAAGATGTTTTCTGAAAGGTCTCAAATGTGCTTTCTGATTTAACAAAACAATATGTATCTACTACAAATATTCATTACTTAAAGTCATGGGAAAATATTAAGAATTCAGAGTAAAAATAATCCTGTCGTCCCCAAACAACTGTGGTTAACATTATGGAATATTTCCTGCAAGTCTTTTTTTTTTCCCCAGGCACATGGGTGTGTTGAATATAGTCTTACCAGATTGTATAGGCAATTTTGCATCCTGCTCTTTTTACTTGAAATTATAACAGAAGGATTTTCTCATGTTATTTCCTTTGACTCTGTGCCCTGCACAATCACTTCCTTTCCCACTCAGCTCTTTGGCAGCAGAATTTGTAGACTGCGCAAATAACGGGAAGGAGTAGGGGCTTTTTTAATCTGGGGGAATTTGAGCTAAGAGAGGAGAAAGAGGGATTAAAAGGACAAGGCTCTGTGACCTCACAGAGCTGCTAAGATGAACAAGTGACATATTATATGTGAGAGTGCCTTGGAAATGGCTTATTTATCAGAGTTATAGTCATTAAGCACCAAATACTCTTTTCTCCAATTAATAAATAATTGGGGGGCTTCTTTGGTGGCTCAGTGGTAAAGAATTTGCCTGCCACTGCAGGAGGCACTAGTTTGATCCCTGGTCCAGAAAGACTGCACATGCCACGGAGCAACAAATCCTGTGCGCCCCAACTACGGAGCCAGTGCTCTAGAGTCTGGGAGCCAAAGCTACTGAGCCCATGAGCTGCAAGTACTGAAGCCCGCCTGCCCCAGAGCCTGTGCTCTGCATCAAGAGAAGACACCACTGCAGTGAGAAGCCCAAGCACCGCAATCAAGAGGAGTCCCCACTCGCCACAACTAGAGAAAGCCTGCACAGCAACGAAGACCCCGCACAACGAAAAGAAAAGTAATTAGTCACTTAATTGAAAAAATAATTGTGTCCATCGCAGAGTCTTGAAGTGCAAACAGAAAGTTGTGCCCATCCACCTGCAGGATGGAAAAAGAAAGACTTCCCAGAAAAATCCATGGACTTGGTATGGCAGAGGCTGGGGGGAAGGAGATGGTGGTTTGGGTTTCCCCAAATCACTTTCAGCTTCAGGTGAGGAGCGGATGGTATTCTGAGAGCTGCTGATAGTACATGCATCCAAACCCACAGGCTTTGAAGCTGTTTAATTGAAATTCACATCAAAACCTAATTCTGGCGTAGCTCAACTTGACTATGAATGATGAAAATAAGTCCTTGGGTCACACAAGGATAGTGATTGAGTAGAACTTGTTGGCTGGCACAGAAACAACATTTCAACTGGCATTAGATTGTCTTCCTTGAACAACACTAAATTTTCTGTCATTCTCTGACTTGGATTTCCTTCTCTCCCAAGATAACACAAACAAGACCCAGGTAACTCTCAGTGACAGAGAAGACAGTTCATATGTGCAACCAAATTTGGATGTGGGCTGACCCGGTATCCAGTGGTCTCTGCTTTCCTTAAAGAACAGAGCCAGGGGAAGCTGGGGTGCCCCGTCCTCCGACCTTCCCATTCCTCACCCTGTTCACCCTACCCATCCACAAGTTCTGCCTGGTCTATCTCTGGTTTCTCCTCTGCTACCACTTGAAGCTCATTCTACCTGCACTCCTGCACGCTGGCCTCACGAGAGCAAGAATGACCTTTCAAAACCCAAGACCCTCAAACGCTATTCCCCAGCTCACAGCCCTTCAATAGCTTCCTGTTGAACTGAGATCAAAATCCCCACTCTTTACCACGACCCTGGCCTGCCGATGGAATCCCTTTCTGAGCCCCCTCATGTCTCCCCCACACACGCTGCACTCCAGACACTCATGCTTCTGTTTTCATTTCTGAACAACCCAAACTAGCTCCTTCCTCTGGCCTATGCACTTGCTCAAGCCCTGCCTGAATTGCTTCTCCCCCAACTCATCATCCAAGGACTCAGATTATTTAACTCTTGACTCAAGGTCCAGGTTTCATCCTTAGTGAGACTTCCTTGACACTGTCTATCTGATTGCATTTCTAGGACATGCAGTCTTGTTTTTTCATTCATCCATGTTTATCTTCTGTCTCCCCACTCAAAGTTAGCTCCTTGAAAGCAGGAATGCTGTTGGTCTCTGCCAACACAATTTATTAAGAACCTACTGGATATTTACTAAATATTAGTTGAAGGAGAGAATGAATTGACATCCATTTCTGAGAAGACATTTTATTTTTTGTCAGACATGGAAAATGATATTTTGGAGAATCGGTTTCAGTTTCACACTAGTCAATGTCCCTTGGTTTTACCACTAGTTTTCTGCATATTATACTTGCCTTTAAGCTATGAAAGGATCCCCTTAACATTCACTAAGGTCAGGCAAGTGAGTATTATTTCCAATAAGGGAGAGCAAAAGCATGAATCTTTAGTAAATGTCAATTGCCCTAAGGTGTGAAAAATATTTTAAAATTCTCCATTCACTCTTTTGTGGTAATATCCTCTGTGAAAACCTTTTCTCTGAATTTTGTTCATTCTTGATAAATGGAAGGAGAGATTTTCTCCAGAAACCATAAAACAGACCCAGGTAAATGGGGTTTATGAGTTTTAAGCACCTTCCTAATTTGCAGTCCTTGGTCAGTTGGAAGTAAAAGTGGAACAGAGGGAGAAAAGGCCTAATTTAGTGTCCAGAAACCTTCTGAAAGAGGAGGGACCAAGGCCCCCAAATCTTGTGCATTCTCAGTCGCTCAGTCATCTGACTCTGTGACCCCATGGACCATGGTCCACCAAGCTCCTCTGTTCATGGGATTCTCCAGGCAAGAATACTAGAGTGGGTTGTCATTTCCTACTCCAGGGTATCCTCCCAACCCAGGGATCAAGCTTGCGTGTCCTGCATTGCAGGCAGATTCTTTACCACTGCACCAGCTAGGAAGCACCCAAAATCAGAGTTCAAAGTGCCTGAAGCCTGCCAGATGGACTGCCTGGTGTTTGCCAACATGTAATGCGGAAAGTTCGCCTTGTCTAACTCAATGAAACTAAGCCGTGCCGTGTGGGGCCACCCAAGACGGACGGGTCATGGTTAAGAGGTCTGACAGAATGTGGTCCACTGGAGAAGGGAATGGCAAACCACTTCAGTATTCTTGCCTTGAGAACCCCATGAACAGGATGAAAAGGCAAAATGATAGGATACTGAAAGATGAACTCCCCAGGTCGCTAAGTGCCCAATATGCTACTGGAGATTAGTGGAGAAATAACTCCAGAAAGAAAGAAGGGATGGAGACAAAGCAAAAACAATACCCAGTTGTGGACATGACTGGTGATAGAAGCAAGGTCTGATGCTGTAAAGCGCAATATTGCATAGGAACCTGGAATGTTAGGTCCATGAATCAAGACAAATTGGAAGTGGTCAAACAGGAGACAGCAAGAGTGAACGTCAACATTCTAGGAATCAGCAAACTAAAATGGACTAGAATGGGTGAATTTAACTCAGATGACTACTATATTTACTACTGTGGGCAAGAATCCCTTAGAAGAAATGGAGTAGCCATCATGGTCAACAAAAGAGTCCAAAATGCAGTACTTGGATGCAATCTCAAAAATGACAAAATGATCTCTGTTCATTTCCAAGGCAAACCATTCAATATCACAGTAATCCAAGCCTATGCCCCAACCAGTAACGCTGAAGAAGCTGAACAGTTCTATGAAGATCTACAAGACCTTTTAGAACTAACACCCAAAAAAGATGTCCTTTTCATTATAGGACACTGGAATGCAAAAGTAGGAAGTCAAGAAACACCTGGAGTAACAGGCGAATTTGGCCTTGGAGGACAGAATGAAGCAGGGCAATGGCTAAGAGTTTTACCAAGAGAACACACTAGTCATAGCAAACACCCTCTTCCAACAACACAAGAGAAGACTCTACACATGGACATCACCAGATGGTCAACACCAAAATCAGACTGATTATATTCTTTGCAGCCAAAGATGGAGAAGCTCTATACAGTCAGCAAAAACAAGAGCAGGAGCTGACTGTGGCTCAGATCACGAAGTCCTTATTGCCAAATTCAGACTTAAATTGAAAAAAGTAGGGAAAACCACTAGACCATTCAGGTATGACCTAAATCAAATCCCTTATGATTATACAGTGGAAGTGAGAAATAGATTTAAGGGACTAGATCTGAGAGACAGAGTTCCTGATGAACTATGGAATGAGGTTCGTGACATTGTACAGGAGACAGGGATCAAGACCATCCCCATTGAAAAGAAATGCAAAAAAGCAAAATGGCTGTCTAGGGAGGCCTTACAAATAGCTGTGAAAAGAAGAGAAGTGAAAAGCAAAGCAGAAAAGGAAAGATATAAGCATGTGAATGCAGAGTTCCAAAGAATAGCAAAAAGAGATAAGAAAGCCTTCCTCAGTGATCAATGCAAAGAAATAGAGGAAAAGAACAGAATGGGAAAGACTAGAGATCTCTTCAAGAAAATTAGAGATACCAAGGGAACATTTCATGCAAAGATGGGCTTGATAAAGGACAGAAATGGTATGGACCTAACAGAAGCAGAAGATATTAAGAAGAGGTGGCAAGAATACACAGAAGAACTGTACAAGAAAGATCTTCACAACCCAGATAATCATGATGGTGTGATCACTCACCTAGAGCCAGACATCCTGGAATGCGAAGTCAAGTGGGCCTTAGAAAGCATCACTACGAACAAAGCTAGTGGAGGTGATGGAATTCCAGTTGAGCTATCTCAAATCCTGAAAGATGATGCTGTGAAAGTGCTGCACTCAACATGCCAGCAAATCTGGAAAACTTAGCAGTGGCCACAGGACTGGAAAAGGTCAGTTTGCATTCCAATCCCAAAGAAAGGCAATGCCAAAGAATGCTCAAACTACCACGCAATTGCACTCATCTCACATGCTAGTAAAGTAATGCTCAAAATTCTCCAAGCCAGGCTTCAGCAATACGTGAACCGTGAACTCCCTGATGTTCAAGCTTGCTTTAGAAAAGGCAGAGGAACCAGAGATCAAATTGCCAACATCTGTTGGATCATGGAAAAAGCAAGAAAGTACCAGAAAAACATCTATTTCTGCTTTATTGACTATACCAAAGCCTTTGACTGTGTGGGTCACAATAAACTGTAGAAAATTCTGAAAGAGATGGGAATACCAGACCACCTGACCAGCCTCTTGAGAAGCCTATATGCAGGTCAGGAAGCAACAGTTAGAACTGGACATGGAACAACAGACTGGTTCCAAACGGGAAAAGGAATACGTCAAGGCTGTATATTGTCACCCTGCTTATTTAACTTCTATGCAGAGTACATCATGAGAAATGCTGGGATGGAAGAAGCACAAGCTGGAATCAAAATACCGGGAGAAATATCAATAACCTAAGACATGCAGATGACACCACCCTTATGGCAGAAAGTGAAGAGGAACTAAAAAGCCTCTTGATGAAAGTGAAAGAGGAGAATGAAAATGTTGGCTTAAAGCTCAACATTCAGAAAACGAAAATCATGGCATCTGGTCCCATCACTTCATGGGAAATAGATGGGGAAATAGTGGAAACAGTGTCAGACTTTATTTTTTTGGGCTCCAAAATCACTGAAGATGGTGATTGCAGCCATGAAATTAAAAGACACTTATTCCTTGGAAGGAAAGTTATGACCAACCTAGATAGCATATTCAAAAGGAGAGACATTACTTTGCCAACAAAGGTCTGTCTAGTCAAGGCTATGGTTTTTCCAGTGGTCATGTATGGATGTGAGAGTTGGACTGTGAAGAAGGCTGAGCTCCGAAGAATTGATGCTTTTGAACTGTGGTGTTGGAGAAGACTCTTGAGAGTCCCTTGTACTGCAAGGAGATCCAACCAGTCCATTTTAAAGGAGCTCAGTCCTGGGTGTTCTTTGGGAGGAATGATGCTGAAGCTGAAGCTCCAATACTTTGGCCACCTCATGCAAAGAGTGACTATTGGAAAAGACCCTGATGCTGGGCAGGATTGGGGGCAGGAGGAGAAGAGGACGACAGAGGATGAGATGGCTGGACAGCATCACCGACTTGGTGAGTTTGGGTAAACTCCAGGAGGTGGTGATGGACAGGGAGGCCTGGCGTGCTGCAATTCATGGGGTCGCAGAGTCAGAAACGACTGAGTGACTGAACTGAACTGAACTGAATGTGGAGAGTGCTCCAAAGCTGCTTCTGGCCTCACAATTCCACTTCTGGGAACAGCCTCCACCCCTCAGATGGTAAATGACCCATCCTGGATCAATTATAAACCCCTATCACCTGGACTGCCCAGGGATGGTCACATGATTCTACCAGATCAATCAGAGTCCTTCCCTGGGACTTTGCTGGAGCTGGAAGGGAAGAGTCCTCCCTGATGGATATCAGCCCAGAGGGGCTTGAGATCAAGTTCCCTGAAGAAAGCCCCCTTGCTGTCAGAAGGAGCAAAACAATCAGAGGCCGACACAGAGAGTCCCTCAGGCATCTAGGCCCAC
Organism: Oryx dammah; assembly: GCF_014754425.2. NCBI lineage: Eukaryota > Metazoa > Chordata > Mammalia > Artiodactyla > Bovidae > Oryx > Oryx dammah. The sequence goes on from NW_024070198.1 coordinate 43,737,853, forward strand.
AGCAGAAGGAGTTGTGCCCAACTTGATGGCCCTGGCCCCACTCAGACTCTTCAGGAGCAGCAGCCAGGGACCAGCTCCCCACCCTGAGTCCTGCAGCTTTCTTCTTCTCTACCACGACTTTCTCCAGCAGGCACAACCCTAAAGTACAGGAAAGCTCAGGTTCCCAGTGGCAGCCCTCAGTCAGGAAGGGAAGAGAGTTGGTGGATAAGGGCCCAGCCTCCCTAGCCTGCCCTGAAAGATTTGGCTTCTCCAGGGTCCCTGCCAAGAGCCCAGCTGCCCAAGGGAATAAGTTATCACTCACACATGTCCTGATGGGTATTCTTGCTTCCTTGTTTTACTTTCCCCTACATCCTCACAATTCTGGTGCTAGGGAAGACTCTTGAGAGTCCCTTGGACAGCAAGGAGATCAAACCAGTCAACCCTAAAGGAATTCAACCCTGAATATGCATTGGAAGGACTGATGCTGAAGCTGATGTTCCAATACTTTGGCCACTTGATGCAAAGAGCCAATTCATTGGAAAAGACCCTGATGCTGGGAAAGATTGAAGGCAGGAGGAGAAGGGGGCAACAGAGGATGAGATGGTGGGACGGCATCACAGACTCAATGGACATGGGTTTGGGCAAGCTCTGGGACATAGTGAAGGACAGGGAGGTCTGGCGCACTGCAGTCCATAGGGTTACAAAGAGAAGTACCTGCCAGGTCACTGCTGGGTCTGCAGCTTCCGCCCTACATGCTAGTCATCCAGAGGAGGAGCCACGGCTTTCCATGGCTGGCAATGAAGCACTTTCACCCCATTATCACTCTCTCTTCTCAACCTAGAGGCTAGAACAGACTTCAGGCACATTTCATACGGGAGGGCGCCAAGGCTCTGGGAGGTGAGGTGGCTGCCAGAACCCCACGGACAAGTGCTTCCCTAAAAAGAGAAAAGAGAAGGACTAGAGCTTTAGCAAGTCCTTGAAGTGCAGACGAGTAACCTCCTGGCTGGTTTCCCCATGCTGCTGAGTGCGTACTTACAGACTGGAACTGGTGACCAAATGTACTACATTTTACTGTTTATTTGTGTGAACTTGATTATTTAATTAGCTGCTTAAAAATTGAGAGCATGACTCAGCTGCAAATACACCTACAGGCACAAATCTACCATTTGTTCATTCAAACCATCCACAAATAAACCCTACGGAATTTGCTTGGATTAAGAGCCCCAAGTCTTCTTGAGATGTCATTTTTCAGTGCTTATTTCACTTTGGGTTGCTAGGAGATAAATTGGTTTTTTAAAAAAGCAATTTGCATAAAGACCAGGAAAGCATTTTAATAATGTCAATATATAGCCAAATGGACTAAAGTGCTAAAGTGACTATTTTTCACTGGATAATTAAGCCTCCAAATTTAAATGTTATAAAAAGAGATATACTTGTATTCCGTGGAGGTCTACCCACTTAGGTAGCTAATTATTTCTCAAGAACAACACTGAGTCATGTCAGACATCTTCTCGCTAATCTAATAATATTAAGCTACTGGGAGATGGTGCCTATCCCATCACATCATCGGGAATGGAAAGCGGGTAGGGTTTTAATTGCAGAACTGTGAGAAATTCATTTTTCTAGTCACTAGCACAAATCTGACAATCTGTCTGGCAGCCAGGAACTAAATTAAAGAAGTTTTCTTTCCCTGATACATATGCTGTAAATCTCACTAATTCAAACTGATGGAGAGGAACAGCCAATCTATTTTGGTAAAAAATATTCACCGTAGGACTTATTTAATACTTTTTAAAATTTCTTCTTTCAAGTTCAAACAGAATCTTGCGTCTGGTACAGAATGGTCAATACAAAAGTGTTAGCCATTTTTATGGTCTTCATATGCGTTCACAGGACTTCCCTGATAGCTCAGTGGTAAAAGAATCTGCCTGCCAAGCAGGAGATGCTGGTTTGATCCCTGGGTTGGGAAGATCCCCTGGAGAAGGAAATGGCAACCCACTCCAGGATTCTTGCCTGGAGAATCCCATGGGCAGAGGAGCCTGGCAGTCTGCAGTTCATAGGGTCACAAAGAGTGGGACACAGCTGAAGCGACTGAGCATGGATGCATGCAAGTGCTTTCTGAATGCTCATATAAGAGGTGTATGAGACTACATCAGAAACAAATGCACTGTACTGATGTTCAGTTCAGTTCAGTTGCTCAGTCCTGTCCAACTCTATGGACTGCAGCACACCAGGCTTCCCTGTCCATCACCAACTCCTGGAGGTTACTCAAACTCATGTCCATCAAGTCGGTGACGCCATCCAACCATCTCATCCTCTGTTGTCCCCTTCTCCTCCTACCCTCAATCTTTCCCGGCATCAGGGTCTTTTCAAATGAGTCAGTTCTTTGCATCAGGTGGCCAAAGTATTGGAGTTTCAGCTTCAGCATCAGTCCTTCCAATGGATATTCAGGACTGATGTTAGCTACTATCAGTGATATTGTCTGGTGAAGAAGTACGATCCACATTATGCTGATCTTTTGAGCCATGTGATTTATAGGAACATACAGTGACACCACTTACAATCAATATATATGAGTATCAAGCAATCCAGGGGTACAAAAGTGCCAAAAGTTGTCCTACGGCACTCTTTCAACGTGTCTCTGCAGTTTTGTCCCATTAGTACCCTTAATGAAATATGTTTTTCCCCTAAACATGACCGGGAGGTAAGGAGCCTCAACAACAGAACTGGCCTCAGCCTCAGTGCACTCAAGAGACAGTGCAGCCCAGTGACTAGGAGCTCAGATTCTGGACCTGAGGTTGGGTGTGGGGCTTAGTCTTGTGTATATCTGTAAACTGGGAATGATGATGCTAGAAGTCACCTCATTTGGAACTTTGTGAGAATTGAACACTTTACTGAAGGTAATGAGTTTATAATAGTCCCTGGCCAATGGGATGTGCTCCATGAGAGTCTGATGTGACCCATACTCTTCCCATCACTGCACCCAACGTTCAGTTATCAACAGGAAGAAAGATACAGGGGTTTTGGGGTGGGTGGTGGACATTTGGGAAATTGCATATAACTGGTTTCCATCAGGGATCTCAATCCCCAAATCCCCAACAAGCTGGTCATTTAGTTCTACCTGGAGTGAATGAGAGGTGGCGGGGCGCCAGTGCAGAGGTGACGGACACCAGGCTACATGGATTTGGTGGTGAGATCCCTCCCAAAAGGGGCAGTTGTTGGCTGGCTGGCTGCCTTCACTCTGTGTACAGAAGCACGCTGGGAACCTCACGGACAGAACCCGTGTCCCCACAGTTCTCCCTGCACTCCGACTTCAGACCACAGATTAGACCCCCGTACCAAAGCAAATCTTAGTTGGTGCATTGATAGAGTATGTAGGACTTCCCTGGTGGTCCAGTGGTGAAAAACCTGCCTGCCAAAGCAGGGGACACGGGCTCGATCCTTCGTCTGGGAAGATACCACACGCCACAGGGCAATTAAGCCCCCATGCGTCCCAACTGCTGAAGCCTGCATGCCTAGAGCCTGTGCTCCGCAACAAGAGAGGCCACCACAATAAGAAGCCTGGGCACCGCAACGGAGAGTAGCCCCCACTCACCGCAATGAGAGGAAGCCTGTGCACAGCAACGAAGGCCAGTGCAGCCAAAAAGAAAAAGAAAACAGAAAGAACGTGCGTGTACAAGGAGCTGCCACCCGAAAACGAAAAACCCCTCAAATTCAGAGGATCGACCAGCAGATGCATTCACAGCGGTCTTGATTACTCTGCTGTTGTCAACTTTTCTGTTTAATCCAACCTCCCCCACTTTCATGAGAATCTTTAGTGCTTGATGAGGAAAGACAGACCTTTGCATTTCATATGTCAGCTAGCTTTCATTTCTGAGCAGGGTTTGCACAGAGTGACAGCTATAATCAAATCCTAACAAATGACCGTCCCACACAATAGAACTACAAATAAAACTCGAGATGATGAATACGTTTATTGTTTCTTCTTGTTTGCAAACATGTACCCAGTGAGATCTTGATTAGTTGAGAGTTTGGAAAAGCAAAATTGTCTTGCAGCCTGTTTGTGCGCTGGCTGCTTTTCCTGGCACCTGGAGAAATGCCCAGCTCTTTTGGAAGAGCATCTCCTGTGTGTCCTAAGCCTTCCCCCCGGAAGAAAACCCTGGTGAAGACAGTGGGCCCGAGGGTCACCACGGCATGACAGACATGGCGGCACTCCAGCCCACATCGGGCCCTCCACCGGAGGGCTCTGACCCACACAATGAGTGCCCCTAACCACACGCTCATCAACTCAGCACGACTCCTCCTTTGCTTGTACGAAATGGAGTTACTTGAAATTTATATTTAGATTCCAAAGCAAATAAATCATTCCCAACTTCTGTGAGGTTGCCAGATGCTAAAGAAGATAATAAAATCTGAAGATGCAGTCTTCTCATCCTGATTTGGCCACTTACTGTGTGACTTTAGACAACACAATTAGCTGCTCTGGACTTCGGGCTCATGAAAGCAAGAAGGTCTGCTGTGCTTGCCTTAAATGGTTGTTACGTGACTCAAACAGGCTAATACAGTAGAAAACTCTTAAAAGATGCAAAGTATCATGCAAATATAAGGTATTTTCTAATGACCCCATGTGAGGTTAGCTCCTAGGGAATGCTTTGATGATGAAACATAAAATTTAGAAAGTGAGCAGATGCAAGGGGACAAGTATTGTGTGATTCCACTTGTATGAGACACTGGAGCAGGCAAATGCGCAGAGAAGCAGAATAGAGGTCACCTGGGGTGGGGCAGGGGGCTGGAGAGCTAGAGTTTAATGGTGACCGAGTTTCTGTTTCAGATGATGCAAAAGCTCCGAAATGGATGGTGGTGCTTTTTACACAACATTGTGAATGTATTTAATGTCACTGAATGACACTTAAAAATGTTAAATTTAATATTATATGTATTTTCCTGCAATGTAAATAAATAAACAGATGGCTTGGGAGACATCTGTAAACAGGATTATTTACAACAAGGAATTTAACTTACATGTAATCGGAAATGGTTGTATCCATGTTTGGCACGTTCTCTTTCTGCGGTCAACATCTATAAGAAGCCAAATCATCCTCAGAAGACATTTATTTTTTGCCTTTTAACCGGTACTACTCAGGTTCATTGGGCTTCTTGCAGAATCTGCCTGCAGTGCGGAAGACCCAAGTTTGATCCATGGGTCAGGAAGATCCCCTGGAGAAGGAAATGGCAACCAGTTCCAGTATTCTTGCCTGGGAAATCCCATGGACAGAGGAGCCTGGCGGGCTATAGTTCATGGGATTGCAAGAGTCAGACACGACTTAATGACTAAGCCAGCAACTACTCCCACCAGGAGGGGAGAGAGGGAGTTACTGGTTAATGGTATGGGTTTTATTTGGGGTGATGAAAATATTTTGGAACTAGAAAGAGGTGGTTGTTGCACAATGCTGTGAATGTTACTAAATGCCACTGAACTGTTTGTTTTAAAATGATTAATTTCATGTTATTTGAATTTCACTGGAATTTTTTTTTTAAAAAGACGTGATTTCCCCAGCAGAGCAGGTGCAAAAGGAGTTATTGGCAGAGGAGCACAGGGGACAGGCAAGCAGGGCTGGACTGAGAGCTCAGGGTCCCCCACAACCAGACTTTCAAGAAGCAGAAGGCCCAGCTGCCATCTGGGTTCTGCTTAAGGGAGAGGGGCTCACCTCACTTTAGCCCACAAGAACTTACATGTTAAGCTTCTGGTTTCCAGCATGTAGTAGCTAACTGTCTTCTCAAATAAGTAAGGCAATAGACTATTTGCTGGATACACATTTAAACAAGAAAAGGTTGAATGCAAAGGTATGAAAAAATGATGTCCCAGCTAAGTGAGCACAAAAAGAAAGCAGATGCAATAAATTAATTCCAGACAAAATTGAAAATCATTAAAGGAGGCAACAGGGATATTTATATTGATGAAAAGTTTAAGCCTGAGCTTTTATACACAACATAGTTTCCAAATCTGTGAAGCACTTAGAAAGATCAGAAGAGATTGATAAGCCTGTCTTATAGTTTAACACACCTCTCTCAGAAATTGATCATGAAGACTAAGTTTCCCCTCCAAAAGAACACCCAAACCCACATTCTAGAAATTTAACAACACAGTTCAGTATTGTACATCAAAATCTGTGAGCTTTGCTAATGTTTTATACAGAGGGAAAGTCAGCATTTTAAGTATATAAATTAGAAAAAAGAAAGGTTAAAAATGGATAAACTGGCTGAACAAGTGAGAGTAAAACACCAGCATAATCACAAAGAAAGCAGAAGGAAATTATAAAGCCACCGAGCAATACACAGCATAAAAGAAGAGAGTCCACAAAACACAATATCTGTTTTAAGAGATTAAATAGACAAATATATGGCAAGCTTGGATGAAGAAGAGATAGAAGGAGATAAAGAGAAGGTAGAATACAAACAGGAGACAGGATGACAGAGGATGAGATGGTTGGATGGCATCACTAACTCAATGGAAATGAGTTTGAGTGAACTCCGGGAGTTGGTGATGGACAGGGAGGGCTGGCGTGCTGCGATTCATGGGGTCGCCAAGAGTCAGACACGACTGAGGGACTGAACTGAACTGAACTGAACTATCTCTCGTTTGTATAAACTGTTCTCCAACAGTAACTGGAGGAAGAAATGGCAGCCCACTCTAGTATTTTTGCCTGGAAAATCCCATGGACAAAGGAGCCTGGAGGGCTACAGTCCATGGGGTCACAAAGAGTAGGACACGACTGAGCAATTAACACACACTTCCCAACAGTAAATAAAGGAAAAGTTCCCCCAACCCATTTTATGAAGCAACATCATGTTAATGTCAAAACCCAGACAAGAACATTCAGAAAAGGGAGAGTATTGGTCAGTTTTACCCAGAAGTTTCCAGCCTAACACTCCTGCTGTTCTTGTCCCCTCAGAGTTTATTCCACTTGCAGCCCAGCAGGCTCTGAAGTATATCAGAGTGCAGCACCACCTGTGCACTCTGGCTCTGGTCACCTCTCGAGCCTGTCCTCTGTCTTGCTAAGGGTACTCCTGCCCCTGGGCCTCTGCACTGGAAGTCCTTCCACCAGGACCACTCTTCTGCCCACATTCGCACGGCTCCCTCTCCACCTTCATTCAGCCTCTGCTCCAATGTCCTCTGACCACTTTGCCTGACATGGCAGTCACTCCCATCTCCCTCACCTAGGTGACTTTCTACATCGTCAGTCGCATTGCTGAGTGCTGTGGACACTGAACTGTGTCTCCTCCCATTCTCCCCCACAATTTCATACTGAAGCCCCAACTCCCCAAATGGTATTTGGCATCACAAATACCTTTGGAAGGTGATGAGATTTAGATGAAGTCATAAGGGTAGGTGCCCCATGAAGGCATTAGTGCCCATATAAGAAGGACCTTATAAGCATCTTGACAAGATAGGGTTTATCTCAGGAATGCAAGAGTAATTCAACATGAGAAAATCTGCTGATGCAACTAGTGTGGGCTGAATAATGCCCACCACCACCACCAAATATGTCCATGTCTTCACCCCTGGAACCTGTTACTTTCTGTGTCAAAAGAAATGTTGCAGGTGTGATTAAGTTAAAATGTGGAGCTTGGAATCTTATGCTGGATTATCTGGGGTGGGCGGGGAGAGGCTGATACAATCACAGGGATCCTTATGAAAAAAGACAGGAGGGTCAGAGTAGGAGATATGAGAACAGAAACAAAGATGAGAGAGAGAGAGGAAGAGTGGGGGGAAGTGTTGAGGTTTAAAGATGCTAAACTGTTGGCTTTGAAGATGGAGGAAGGGGCCACAAGCCAAGGAATGGGTGCAGCCAATAGAAGATGGAAAAGGAAAGAAAATAGCTTCTCCCCTGGAGCCCCCAGAAGGAATGGAGCTGGGCTGATACCTGAATTTTAAGGCTTTGACCTTCAGAATTGTAAGATTAAAAATGTGTTATTTTAAGCTACTAAACTTGTAGTAATTAGGCTGAACAACAGTAGGGACTGAACACAGTAACTTACATTAGCAAATTAAAGAAAACCATCTCCATAGATTCTGAGAGTGCAATCCACACCTGCCTATGACGTGGGCAGGACCGGCCTTCGGTGCTAGTGGCAAGACCATGGCCAGACATTTGTTATGCAGCACAGTTCCCTGTGGAACCGAGTGCAACGGGCAGCCTGGGACTCTTGATTCCGGCATTTCCGGGCCGGAATCTTGGCTCATGATGCAGTGTGCAAATTTGGACAAGGGACACCATTTCCTGCACCATTTTTCTCACTTGTAAAGAATAAATCTGTATCAAAAGACAGCCTGGGGTTACATGAGGTGGCCCGAGCAGCACTCCTGGAAGGGAGCCTGTACTCAGTAAGTGCTCAGAGCAGCTTAGCTCCTGCCTGCTGCGTGTCCTGGAACGCTGCCCTGAGGGTTTAGGGCAGCGACCACATCACACTGTTGGCTTCACCGTCCATCACCCAGAACCACCAAAGGCCACACTGCCCAGCTTCCTGTTCCATCCAGGGTGGGAGGAGTCTGGACCTCAGGCTTGGGCTGAACCTACCTCCCTCTGCGTGTGAACTCAGTTCTCTGTCCCACTGGATGAGGTCCCTCTAGAGCCCAACCACCTCCTCAGGCTTCAGCTCACCTGCAAATGTGATTCCAGCCTCTTCTCTGGCATCAGCAAGACACATGGCTTTCCCCACCTCTCCCCTGTATGACTGTTTCCACATTCTCCAGCCTGCCTTTGAAGAGCCTAATGCCAAAAACAATCTAACAACGGCAATAATAACATGTATGGGTTGGGGTCACAGCCCAGGGCAGGCCCTGCCCATCTGTTATTCATTAGCTCATGGCAACCCTGCGGTGGAGCCACAGTGGAGGAAACCAGATCACATGGGCTGAGTTAGCCCCCGGGTCACCTGGGTGACCCCCAGGCCAGAGCTCTTTCTGCCTTCACCACCACCCTCCCACTCCACCTCGGTCTGGGTTTGCACAGCTCAGCAGCAAGTTCATTTTGACCAGCAGCAAGCGGGACCTTAGGAAAGTCCATACTTGGGGCCTCCCGACAAGGCCAACTGCTCCCAAATGCCCAGAGCCCCGCTGATGAATATCCACTGTTCAATGGGCCTAATTTTTGTGCTCAGAAAAATAAACCCAGAAAGTGCCTTCCTGCCATTCTCAACACCTGTTTTAACTCCACTCTTCACTAATCAGTCGATTTTTACTGATTTTTCACTTGGAGGTTTTTAGAAACCCAGAAGATTGATTATAGGAAATCAAATTCACTCAGAGGAGCCGAGCCCTGTTTCATCACTGGCCAGGCTCATAATTGTTTCAACAATACCTGATTTTACCTGAATTAATTTGTACTTTTTCTGTAGAAAAAAAAAAGAAAAGAAAAAAAGGAGAGAGACAGAGAGAGACTAACACTGAGTAGTCTTGAAATTTACATACTACTGTTGGAACCTTTATTCCAAATTATTTCTTTGGTCCCAGTGACCAGCCCATTATCAGTAATGTGGTGCTAAAGGTGGAGCTGACCGTGTCAACCACGTGCTTCTGAAAGTGGAAACTCCTGGGGAGTCTTGACTCTCTGAACCACCACCTTGCTCCCCCTTCCTGTGTACTCTCTATCACCTAAAAATTCACTCACTTTATGGGTGCAAGGATGTACTCATCGTGGGGTTTTCTTGTTTAAAAAAAAAAAGGAAAAAAAAAACACTGTTTCATTATAAAAGGTAACCACAGTCGAGAAAATCTGGAAAAATGGAAAAAAGAAAACAAAAAACACCCATAATCTGAACCAGGTAATGGTTAATGTGAATGTCCACGTGGCGGTCTCTGCAGATGTCCAGCTGAGGGCCACCGCGTGGTGAGAGGCCACACCACTTCCAAGCAGGGAAGGCTTCCTATTTGGGGTGTGCACGTGTGTGCGTGTGTTTCCTCCTCTCTTCATTCTCGCTGTTGATGCTTCCTGCTATTCATTTTTCATTTTTTTGGTCTTGTTCTTCTGCGCTTCCTTCCGGGCAAAGTTCTTTAAGAGATGGTATCTGTCATTATACAAGCTCTTGGATTCCACACATGTAGGAGGAAAAGACTATAGAGCAAGTGGAAACTTCCCCTCTCCTTGAGGGAAGTTGGCCTCCGCGTGCACAGGGTTCAGCCACAGGGACCACAAGCCTCCCCGTAGAGTCTCAGTGCTTTAAACAACTTGCTGAAAAATCCTGCAGTGAAGCCTCCCCTGAGTTTGAGCAAATATAGCATTATAGCCCGATACTTCAGGGTGAACACTGGTCAGAGGCCCCCAAAAATGAATTAGAGCCCTGATTGCGATCTTTCACAAGTGACTCACTGCTCAGAGCCACGTGTAAATGTGCACCTCGGTGTCCCCATCTGTACGTGTGAGATGTCTCTAAGGATCCCAGGGAGCTCCCAGCCACCACAGTCCTCTCGTGGGGGCTGTGACAGAGACACCCACCCCAGCTGGGCCCCGCCCTGGACTCCAGGACCCATGCTCCCCTGAGGACAAATGAAGCTTCAGAGCCTCATTCTGGGATCTGCCACGTGTCCAGTTCTGACATCCCTACCCCACTTTAGGAAACTAAAGTCCGATCTACTTAGGCAGCAAAACCAAATGAGCTTCTGCTCAGAGCTGGGCATCATCAGGATGTGCGGAGCAGCAGTCCTCGTCCTCCCCAGAGCAGCCGGGGAGGCAGACAGGACAGCACTGTCCTCATGCCCGCTCTTACCTGTGCCCTGGGCCCAGCCCACGAGCAGATCTGCCTGCTTCCCTGGACCCGGCCTGCACCTGCGACCTCCTAGTAACCAACCCACACTTCCACTCCCACCTTTGACGGTGCCCTTAGACTTAGACTTCTGCTCTGAGCCTGGGTCTGGGAGCCTGAGACCAAGATTTCCAGGAACTCACTCCTCCCAGCCTCCCTGAGTCTGAGCTGCTCTCTCCTGCTGAGACTCCACCACTCAAGGCTAGGCCTCCCGAGCACCCCACAGCCTGGGAGCATTGCCCCAGCACAGAGCATCTGCTTGGACCCTCTCTTTCTGAGCTATTCCTTCCACCACAGGCGCAGTGCCCCCAGCAGCTGCCATACCCTGCCCCTCTGGCCATAACTGAGAAGCCTAAGGGGCAACATGTGTCCTACGTTCAGATTGCCAGAAAAACACTAGATGCCCAGCTAATCTGAATTTCAGATCAGCAATGAGTCATTCCTTGTGTAAGTATGCTGCCATGCAATATTTGGGCTTCCCAGGTGGTGCTAGTGGTAAAGAACTCACCTGTCAATGCAGGAGACATAAGAGACTTGGGTTCGATCCCTGGAGAAGATCCCCTGGAGGAGGGCGTGGCAACCCACTCCAGTATTCTTGCCTGGAGAATCCCACGGACAGAGATGCCTGGTGGGCTACAGTCATGGGGTCACAAGAGTGGGACATAACTGAGGCGATGTAGCACACGCGCACAGATGCGATATTTAGGTACCCTTTACCTTTGTTGGCTAAATCCGGCCACTGCACCCAAGCTAGACCAATCAAATTCTCTCTGGCAGGGTTCTGAACCTAGAGTTCAGCAAGACTATAAGCTGATATCTCGGGGTGAGAGTGGGGCAGTTAGACCCCACCAGATGAGAAGAGAGGAGTTAGGTCTGCAAAGAGAAGGAAGGAAGCTGAAGGAGCTAAGAGTCAGCCACCTTCTTCTGTGTCATGATGGAGACCTCTCCTGAGAACTGTCTGGTTCCTGGCATCAGTGCCCTAAGATGCCCTGGTATCCTTATAATTAATTCCGCTCCAGTGAAGGCTCTCGGGCAGTATGTTTTAGGCATAATCTGTCCCCTGGAACCCGGGCAGACTACCTGGTGTGAAAGATGCTTTGTCTGCTGCTTTCCACCCCAAAAACACCAAGACAGTCCCCTCCACGTCCCAGGCATCGCTCTAGACTCCTCCCTCCCCTCCCCGCATGCCTGCATCCAAGTCCCGTCTACTCCATCTGCCAGGCCTACATCAGCTCTGTCTCCTCTCCATCCCAGTGCCTGCCAGCGCCCTGCTTCTGGCCCCCAGCACTTCTTGCCTGGATTAATACAATGGCTTCCTATTTTTCTTTCCTCTGGCATTCTCTACCCTCCAAAGCAATTGTCGTAACACATAAGTCTGAATTGCTCCGCAAAAGCTCCATGTGAAACTCCTCAGTGGTTTGCCCTCCAAAGGCAGAGAAGTTTCTCGGTGACCTAACTTCTAATGAGTCTTCCAGGGTCACCTCTTACCTTGTTGACTCCATACTCTTTAATGGGCTCTGGCTACACTGACCAGCTCTCACGTCCTCCTCCAGACTCTCTCTCACCTCAGGGCCTTTACAGCTGCTCCTCTTCCCACCCGTCTTCACCTGGCTTCCTCCCACCTTTGGGGGACCGGCTCATCATCTGCCTTGATGCCCTCCGCCCACCTCCTGTGCATGCGTGCTAAGTTGCTTGAGTTGTGTCTGTTGTCTCTTGGCAATGCCATGGACTGTGGTCCGCCAGGCTCTTCTGTCTGTGGGATTCCCCAGGCAAGAATACTGGAATGGGTTGCCATTTCCTTTTCCAGGGGATCTTCCCGACCCAGGGATGGAGCGCGCATCTCCTGCACTGGCAGGCGGGTTCTTCACCATGAGCACCACCTCGGAAGCCCTCACCCGCCCCTCGCAGGTGCGCTAAGTGTTTCACTGGTCTTGCGCTTACTGCCTCCTATGGTGCCTGGACCGCCAGCAACATGGGAGCGGCACCTGGGAACACGTTAGAAATGCAAATTCCCAAGAGTCGCCCTGCCCCAGACTTCCTGAAAAAGAAACCCTGGGCGGGACCCAGCAGTCAGTGTTCCAGCTAGTTCTCCAGGTGGGTCTGATGCTCACCAACGTTTGAGAACCACTGCTACACTATGACTGAATATTTATGTGTCGGAAATAGTTTGAAAGCCTTGAGGGGATTAGAAAAGCATAGCATTGTCACCAGCGGATACAGTAGCTGGCACATGATAGTCTTGGTAAATGTCTGGAAGGAAAGGGAAGAAAGGGGGAAGCTAGAAGGAGGGGCGGGAGGAAAGCAGGCAGGCACACTCGGTCTTCCTGATCTTCCAAGCGTTTCTAGACACAGCCGCCCCCTTTTTCACTTTTCCCTGGCTCTCCCCCGCCTGCTCTAAGTCTGGCCATAGAGACCATGCAGGACTTGGGCTCTGGGCACCTGTCACCACGAGTACAGAAGGGGCCACAGGACTCACTCAGCTACCAGTGGGCTCCACAGTTCTTGCATGCAGTCGGGTGCTTGAGGAGGCCCAAGGAGCTCTGCGTTCACGCAGATGGCCAGAGATGGTGCTGCTTGTCAGCAGGAAGGGGCGATGGCTCTGTTGCTCCCACCCTCCCATCAGACCATATCTTTTGGCCACACCTTCCATCTGAGGCAGGATGAGGGGCTCTGAGACGAGCCCCTTTTTGTTCTCAGTGGCACACGCTGACCACGGTCCCTGATGGTTCATGGAATCCTTGATGTCCTGTTTCCGGTTTCCACTCCCCAGGCCTGCTTCTGAGTCAACGAATCTCCAGTTGCCAGGCCTGAGCCGTCACCAGCGTGACCAAAAGGAGTGGGCAGAGGTCAGCAGGAAAACCCAAGAAGTGAGTCATCCATGGGGGGTGGCAGGGATGTCCTCCGATGCAGAAGCTTCTGGAAGCGATCTCTGACTGCCTGCTACCAGCACCCCTCTCACACGATGAGAAGGCAGTGAGGGGATAGGCTCAGGCCTGTATTCCCAAAGAGAGGAGCCGGGAGGAAGTGAGGGACATTGTCTGCTACTGAGTGTCAGCCAATGGGCCCTTCTGCAGAGGAAACTGCAGCCATCTTCAAACTGGCAGATAAGATGGCCTGGTCCAGCCGTAGCCACAGCCCTCCTCATGCCCCGAAAAGTGAGACTCTTACTGCTGAACTCCAGCTTGGGGACATGGGGGGAGGGGAAGGGGTCCTTCAAAAGGAAGAGGCTCCCTCCCACCTTCCCCTGCTTGTTCACAATAATGTCACACTTGAAAAGCTCTCCACCGATTTCAAAGCCTGTATCTCACCTAATTTTTGCCAATATCCTAGGAAGACAGAAGCTTTCAATACATCCTGTAGTAGATGAGAAAACCTAGGCTCAGAGAGATGAGGGCACTGGATGAGGAAGGAAAGGAGCAGAGAAGGGAACTTCTCTTCAGATGCACAAGCCAAGTCTCATCCCCCTGCCCAAGTCCTTCACTCCATCTGACCAGGGCAACACTAACAAAACAAACAATCAGAAAAGCCTGTACAGAGAAGGCACTGATGGAGCTGGTCCAAGTAGACAGAAGGTTCCAGAGGCTTTCTTAAGCGTCAACAACCTTCTCAGCATGTGGGAAAGAGGCAGGAAGGGTCTAGATGCAGGACTGGTCTTTGGGCATTTTCTGGGTGGTTTTATGCTGTCCGCCCTCCCAAAGGTTTATGCAGGGAAATGCATTTTCCTCTCTCTTCCCCTAGTCCACCTCTTCCCCGAACCCAGGCAGGCCACTGATCTCAAGGGAGCCCCTCTACAGGCTGGTCAGTAACTCAGGATCTGTAGCCTTCATTTGATAAGGTGAGCTGAGCCAATGCAATTCCTTTCTCAAAAAGTCACCATGAGAAAACTAAGAGATGGGGGCAGTTGGCTGTGGAGATTAATTGTGAGTTTGTGTAGAGGGGGTTGGGAAGTTGTGATGGGTCATGTGTGGCTGGTGATGGAATGGAGACTGGGAACCCAGGGGTGGGAAGAGAGAGATCTGGGCAGATGCAAAAAGAGATGGAGGGGTATCCTGGGAAAGGCCACATGACTGTCCCATCACTGTCCTCACTCTGGTGAGAACCACTCAGCCTGGAGACCCAGATTCCTCAGCCTTCCATGCTGCAGTCCAACAAACCTTCCTTTACTAAGGCAGCTGCGGGTGAGTCTAATTCCTATTTGAATTATTTATAATCAAAGAAAAGGAATCACTCACTGCTAAACGACCACTTTCAATATCTATGAAAACCAAGAATCACAAGTAATCAAGAACTTGAACCCAGGCTGCCCAGTGACACCCCAGGATCCAAGTCACAATCCTCATGGTGATGGCCTTTGATTTGAAGAGCTCAAGAGAACAAGACACACACTTCCATCTTTAAACACAAATCAGTCTGTTTTTAAATACAACCCCATGGAAAAACCTGGAAATCTCCTGGCATCTCATTAGCATTTCAAGGAAGGATTACATGAAGCATTGTCTATGAAAAAATAAAAAGGCTTGATTTTATAAATGTTAGATGCTGAATATCCCCCAACCCTGGCCGTTTCTATTTGGGTCTTTCTTGAAATGTGCAAATAACAAAAGCCTAGCTGATGACCTGAGCCCCTGGGAGCAACTGCTGAAGAACACAATATATTTGCCAAATCCAAAAGCAATTTTGTTTTAGCTTTCTTGCTTGGCCAGAGGAGTTGGCATGTGTAACTGTTGATTCAATTTGGCTCTCTTTTTAAAACATAAAACTTGGAAAAATTAAACATATTTGTGAAATCTAAGCATACTTTTATCTATTATTATCCATATCCTAATTTTTTAAATTTAATTTTCAGTTAAAAATAACAGCTAATGTTTATTATATGCTTATATGTGCAAGGAACTTTGAGCAAATAATCATTTTTAATCTTCACAGCAACCCTATGGGACAAGTATATTATTACAGATATGAGAATAATTATTACATGGGGACCTCGCAGGAACTTGCCCAGGACGCACAGCCAGGAAGTGGCAACGCCAGGCCTCCACCTCGGAGGCCCAGTCTTTCTCAACCTTTCAGCCATCTCACCCCAGGGGAGGTTAGCTAAGGAAACAGATGATTGCTTGTTTGTTTGAGGTACAGACAGGGAAGATAATTCAGGAATTTGTAATTGCTCATCCCTGCTGGGGGATATTAGCTAGACATTAGCCATGACATGTGAATCATGACACTTGTTTCCGGCTGAGTTATTACCTACACACAATGGTGCTCACCAGCTTGCCCGCTTGCTTTAGAAAATACTGGAAAAAGCCAGTCCTCGCTGCTTCCAGCTGCTCCCCACTGTCAGTGACTCAAGCAGAAACCCAGGGATCCCCCTCCCCATCCTGCACTGTTAGTGGGCAATCCCTGGCTTCAGTCCTCCATCTGTAGGGTGAGCTGTGGCCCTGACACAGTTTTTAGGGAGGCTGACGTATCACAGGCAACTATTCAGACACCTTCTGGGAATTCCTGACTGTGCATCCTTGGGGCAACAGCAGATGCTCAGCAACCCTTGACAGAATGCATCCTGAGGGTCTTCAGAGTCCTCTTGTCTTTGCTCTGGACAGGGGCCCAGGGCAGGAACTGGCCTCTGGGAGCCTCCTTTGTCCCTACTCTGGATGCTCTGTGGGATGCCTAGGCCACGCATGCAGGGACTGCCCTGGCCACTCCACTCCCAAGAGGGGACTGGACAGATTCCTAGTGAGATCCAGCAGGAAAAGACCTGCCCACGTGCTACCCCTCCTGCTGGGCCAGTCATTGCCTATCTTCCGTGCTTCAGCTTCCTTATTTGTCCAAACGGGTGGCAGTGGCCTCAGGGAGGAGAGGAGGATTCAGCTGTGACTCAGTGAGACAGAGACACTTACTCTTGGGATGGGATCCAGGGGAAACCCAGGGCCCGCCTCCTGACAGATCCTCCACCAATATTCCCATCTCATTTCTGGGGATATACAAAGCCTTCACTCTCATCAGACTTCCCCGACTGCTCAGCAGGTAAAGAATCTGCCTGCAATGCAGGAGATGTGGGTTCAATCCCTGGGTCGGGAAGATCCTCTGGAGGAGGAAACGGCAACCCACTCCAGTATTCCTGTTTGCTATTTGGAGTGAAAATTGTCATTCTTGTGCTTTAAAATATAGGAGAGGAACCACTTTTCAACTACTTAAAAAAAAGAAAAAATCTCAACTACCAATACATCCCTCCCCACTTTGTGTGCTACTCTGGACAGATTTCCTTACTCCCCAGACACCACCTGGCACTTTCCTGCCCTTTCTCATTCTGCCGCCTCCTGTCTGCCCTTTAGGAGTCAGCCTGAAACCCCTTGTGAAGCCCCTGCCTCTGGAAGCCTCTCTAGAATTCATGCACCCTCCTGTGTGCTCCCCTCAGGGCACTGCATTACTCTGACTTGTATTGATATGTGACCCACTCAGTCATTCATCGAACAAACCCTGAGGGCTGACTCTTTGCCCACAAGATGCTCAATGGAGGACCAGAGAAGACATATGGCATCTCAGGTGGGTAGAGGGCACAGGTGAAAACCTAACTGAATAAACTACCTGTATCCCAAAACTCTCTCCATCCAGTTTATATTCTTGTTTATATGTCTAAGTTATCAGTGTATAGAATTTCATTCCTTTTAAAAGAAAACTAACGCTGCTGCTGTTTCCATGGAATTCCTATCAAAATACACCACATGAATGTGGTATGAATGAGACTTTCGAGTGAAGTGTGATTGCTAAAGGGCACGCGGAGGATTCCTTCTCTCTGCATTTGTGTTCCCTGGGCCCATGCTCTCACCTGGCGCTCCAATGTACACAAAAGGTATGAAGGGCTCCCTTGGGCAGAAAGAGGGCAGAAAGAGGTTGGGATAACTTCTCACGTGTGAGTGCTGCCTGGGGGAAGGCAGTAAAATAATTTGAATAAAAGTACCACCACTCCCCGGGCTTTCCAAGTTGCTCTGGTGGTAAAGAACCCTTCTGCCAGTGCAGAAGCCATAAGAGACAGGGGTTCAATCCCTGGGCCGGGAAGATCCTCTGTAGGAGGGCATGGCAACCCGCTCCAGTATTATTGCCCACAGAATCCCGTGGATAGTCCATGGGGTCACAAAGAGACACGACTGAAGTGATTGAGCGTGCACGCGCATGCGCGCGCACACACACACACACAAACACACACATTGTGTGGGTTAAAAAATAAAAAGATGGATTTAATTCATTTATCTGGCTTCACTGGTGGCTCAGTCAGTAAAAAATCCACCTGCAAGGCAGGAGACCGCCTATACAGGAGACCCAGGTTCAAACCCTGAGTCAGGAAGATGCCCTGCAGAAGGAAATGACAACCTACTCCAGTGTTCTTGCCTGGAAATCCCATGGGCAGGGGAGGTCATAGGATTTGGACACAACTTAGCGACTAAACTGCCGCCAATTCATTCATCTACCAATGAATCGCCTACTGTATGAGTTTTGTATTAGGGAGTTTATTGGCCCTGAAGGGTTTTTGTATCTGAGGACAGACTCTCCTGGTGCTCTGAAACTCAACTCCTAGAATCCCAACAGACACCTAACTAGGAGTAGGAAAAAGATACTCCTTCTAACTGAGCACCTTTGTAGAATTTTTCCACCTTACAATGAAATATATTCAAGAATGACAAGATGTCAATAGATTCCTGTTTTCAGACATCTCTCCGAAAATCCAAACCCTGGTCCACATCTCTGTGTCTATCTAAACAGGTAATTATACTTTGTGTATTAAAGTCTTCTATCTCTGACCTACCCAGTGCACAAAAAACAGTTTAACCTTTAGACCAAGTCATGTACACCATTTTACTCCTCGAAAGATGAATTTATGTTATTCCGTCAAATCAGTATCAACCTGACCTTTAAACACATCAGTGTTTCTTGGAAAAAATATTATGGCTGGCATGCCGACCGAGGTAAACAATATTAGCTGCTCCTACCCAGCACCAAGCCACGCTGCGCAGAGGCCTATCAGAATAAGGGGGCGGAAGGCAGCAGGGCCCAGAGCTCTTCTGACAAACTCCACGGGATATGAAGAACAATGCAAAAGCACCAGCGTTGGCAGATATATTTCTGTATTACTGTTCCAGAGACAGCAGCTAAGGTGAATCATTTCCCACCACCTACCACTCCAAATTATTTCAAATTCTGAAGGGACCCTATTTATTTCATTGGTAGCTAGCAATTTACTTAGCTGAAGATCATTATATTTATGTGTCTGTGAAATTCTCACAATAATTACACATTTGAGCTGTCTCCAATGTGCTATACGTAGTCTCATTAGTCATATCCTTGGAAGGATATTATCACATTTTGTAGCAACCTTCGCAATGTATGTCTAAAGCACCCAACTGGATGTGAACTTTGATTCTCGTGGTTTTCTTACATATCTGATTTATCTAACAGCAGGACAGCCTGCATTCACAAGCCAACGCTTACAGGACTCGAGGAAATTGTCTTAATTTCTCTTTTCTCTAGATCGCTTCAGTACGGCAGCCATGGAAGATATTGTATTGGGCAGCAGGGAGAACAAAACTAGCTGAGATCTAAAATTACTTGAGGAGCTTACCAGAAAGTTCCATAATGGGAAATATTTATAAGCCAGTAAGCTTCCTTCCCAACCATAAAGTCATTGAAGGGTAAGGCGGAAGCAGTGAAGATTTCTGGTATTCTCAGGCAAGTGTCCCCAGGTTGAATTCTCAGGACAACCTTTGTGAGGCTGCTCAGTTTATCTAAAAGGTCTATTTTGTTATTTTAAAGCCAGAGATTATTAGAGAGACCCGACCACCTGGTGGTTTTGCCTATTTCTGCCTTCTGCGCATTTATTTCAGAAGAATCCACTATTACTATAAACAGAATGATTCTCAGAACATCTCTAACCTTGATAGCAAATAACCATGATAGAAGAGCAGTTCCCCTCCTGAGCAATGATTCTAAGAGAAGATGGCAATTCATGCCCCAGAGAACACTGGAGGACCACCGATGGGATGAGGAGGGGGGTGGGTTCTAGGACACGTGCCATGACTTACCAGGGCACATATGTGTGTGATCATCGCATTTACACACATCTTGCCTCCCCCGAGAGATGGTAAACCCCATCGGCATCCAGGCTGTATCTACATATGCTCCCCTTCACATCCTCAACACCTAGGACAGTGCCTAGCACACAGTAGGGGCTTGATAGTTATTAGAAATTAAGACATGACTGAGGGCATTAATCCAGACCAGCTATATATATATGCCTTTCACCTTCAGATGGGGCAGTGTGACTATCTGATATTCCAGCGGAATGAAGCTGAGAAGCTATGTGACTTTCTCACACGTGTCTGAAGCCAGAGTCTCCAGACCATCGTGCTCTGTCACATTCCATTTATTAAACGGTGAGTTAATGAGCACCTACTACATGCTAGGAACTATGCTAGGAACAAGTCACACAGAGCTTCTGGTCTGAGAAAACAGACCTCATCCAGAACTCCCAAGAAAGGCAATTCCCAGAGTAGGAAAAACAGTCATCCAATAAGTACACAGTAAAGCCAAGAGAATGTGCTGCCTGCCACTCCTGCTGTGCGACAGTGTAGCCGGAGCTTGGTGGCCTAGGAGGTGACTTTGAGGGGCAATTGAAATGCTTCATTTCTCGGTTGTGATGACGGTTTCATGACTATACATTTTCACGACTGTAAGTATATATCACCAAAGTGTACACTTAAAAGGAGTGAATTTTACTTAATGAAAGTTGTTATCATTCAGTCACTAAGTCATGACCGATTCTTTGCAACCCCATGGGCTGCAGCAAGCCAGGCTTCCCTATCCTCCACTATCTCCTCGAGTTAGCTCAAACTCATGTCCATTGAGTCAGTGATGCCATCCAACAATTTCATCCTCTGTTGTCCCCTTCTCCTCCTGCCTTCAATCTTTCCCAGCATCAGGCTCTTTTCCAATGAGTTGGCTCTTTACATCAGGTGGCCAAAGTATTGGAGCTTCAGTTTCAGCATTGGTCCTCTCACTGAATATTCAGGATTGATTTCCTTTAGGATTGACTGGCTTGATCTCCTTGCAGTCCAAGGGACTCCCAAGAGTCTTTATCCAGCACCACAGTTCAAAAGCATCAGTTCTTCAGCGCTCAGCCTTCTTTATTGGTCTAGCTCTCATATCCATACGTGACTCCTGGAAAAACCAGTTTTGACTATACAGACCTTTGCCAGCAAAATGATGTCTCTTCTTTTAACACACTGTCTATGTTTGTCATAGCTCTTCTTCCAAGGAGCAAGTGTCTTTTAATTTCATGGGTGCAGTCACTGTTCATAGTGATTTTGGAGTTCAAGAAAATAAAATCTGCCACTGTTTCCATTTTTTTCTCCCATCTATTTGCCATGAAGTGACAGGACTGGACGCCATGATCTCAGTTTTTTAAATGTTGAGTTTCAAGCCAGTCTTTTTGCTCTCCTCTTTCACTTTCATCAAGAGGCTCTTTAGTTCCTCTTTGCTTTCTGCCAATAGAGTGATATCATCTGCATATCTGAGGTTGTTGATATTTCTCCCAGCAATCTTGATTCTAGCTGGTGATTCATCCAGCCCAGCATTTCTCATGATGTATTCCGCATATAAGTTAAGGAAGCAGGGTGACAATATACAGCCTTGACGTATTCCTTTACCAAATTGGAACGAATCTATTGTTCCATGTCTGGTTCTAAGTGTTGCTTCTTGATCTGCATATAGGTTTCTCAGAAGGCAGGTAAGGTGGTCTGGTATTCCCACCTCTTTAAGAATTTTCCAGTTTTTTGTAATAATGTAAGCTATACCTGAATAACCAACTTTAAAAACTAAAGCAACTTTGGAGGCTAAAAACAACAGTCCTTGGTTATCCTCTTGGATTCTTTGGACTGGGAATCTGGGCTGACAGAGCAGGCGTGCTTATCCTGGGGCCTTAGCTGGGAAGAACTATAGGGCGGACGTGTCCAAACAGCTGAGGAGCCCCGCTCCCACGTGTCAAGTGCCTGGGCTCTGTGCTCCGGCGATTGGAAGGATGTCACCTGAAGCACCTCCATTCAGGCAGTGCTGTGGACACTAAGAATACAGCAGTTAACCTACGAGACAAATATCTTTGTCCTGGTGCAGTTAACAGATGGAAGATAAACTGTAAATAACGAACATTATAAAGTAGGCTGATGGTATGTTGGAGGTAATACGTGCATGGAATGAAGAGATGGAGAAGAGAATATTCAGTGTGAAAGCCACCCCCTCCAGTCCTGATATCTTGCTCTAACAGTGCTGTACAATGATGCAGCTTTAATTGCATTTCCCTGGTTACTAGAGCACTGAGCATCTCTTCAGAAGTGTGGCAGACTGCTAGCTGCTCACCAAATGCAGTTCCTCTTTTTCCTGGGTCCAGCTGGATTACACTCCCCAGCCTCCCATGCAGTTGGCTGCAACCTCAGAGTTCTAACCAGTAAAAGGTGAGCAGTAGCGTCCTCACCAGGTGGCTCAGAGGTAGAGAATCTGCCTGCCAAGCAGGAGACACGGGTTCCATCCCTGGGTCAGGAAGATCCCCTGGAGGAAGAAACGGCAACCCTCTCCAGTATTCTTGCCTAGGAAATCCCATGGACAGAGGAGCCTGGCAGGCTACAGTGCTCGAGGTCACAAAAGAGGCAGACATGACCGAGCGAATAAACAAGCGTCCTCACCATTTCCAAGACCGACCCATAAAAACCTCTTTTGTTCTTCCAGCTGCCCAGTTCCAAGAGCAGCTTTGCCAGTTCCACAGTGAAAATGGCAGGGCTTCCAGCAGCTGGGCTCCAGGCTGCTGTGAGGAGAGAGCCCCACCCTGCCCCCACCTACGGAGAACATGCGCCTCCTTTACAAGAGCAAGAAACAAATCTCTGTCGTGGGGCCTCGGAGTGACAGCACAAGCCCATCCCAACTAAGATGCTTAATGCTCCTGCTGCTGCTGCTAAGTCGCTTCAGTCGTGTCCGACTCTGTGCGACCCCACAGACGGCAGCCCACCAGGCTCCCCCATCCCTGGGATTCTCCAGGCAAGAACACTGGAGTGGGTTGCCATTTCCTTCTCCAATGCATGAAAGTGAAAAGTGAAAGTGAAGTCGCTCAGTCGTGTCCGACTCTTCGCGACCCCATGGACTGCAGCCCACCAGGCTCCTACGCCCATGGGACTTTCCAGGCAAGAGTACTGGAGTGGGGTGCCATTGCCTTCTCCTAGGGTTTGTCTTCTGAGCATCGGCTGTTCAGACCCTCTGCCAGACTTAGGGTGGACTTATTTCTCCTTTCTTATTTACTTGTGCTACTGCTGCTAAGCCGCTTCAGTCGAGTCCAACTCTGTGCGACCCCACAGACGGCAGCCACCAGGCTCCCCCATCCCTGGGATTCTCAGGCAAGAACACTGGAATGGGTTGCCATTTCCTATTTATCTGTAGGAGTCCTTAATAGCCTTGCTACTCAAAAGGTGGTCTGTGGGCCAGCAGCATAAGCTTCACCTGGGACCTTGTTAAAAATGCGGGCTCTCAAGCCCCACCTGCACCTGCTTGAGCAAGGCACCTTTTCCAAAGATCCGGTGATTCCAATGCACTGTCAACCTCTGTCACCAGCAAAGCCCCATTAACAATTCCCGGGAAGTAAAACCGGAATGTGGGTAATAAATCTAACCTTTGTTTTCTTCCTTTGTGCTCAGTCTGGTGTTACTTGTTCACAGGGGGTCATAGGCAGAAGCCTCATTCAGCAGGTGAGACCACAGTTTCTGGGGCAAAATGGCCACACTAACACCTCAGCCTCCAGGCAAAACCAGAAGACTGCACTCAAGATTCAAGATGGCTGCAGTGGGCCGTGTGCAGAGAGGCTGAGCCTGCCACTGGATCTGGAGCATAAGCATTGCATTTGCCCCGCCCCCTTGATAGCCCCCCTTCCCCCAGTTAGATCCCTGCACAGCAGCCACGCCCACTGGCTGATGTGGAAGAGTATGTGCTCGCTTCTCTCCAACCTGTGATCAAAGAATGAGGTTTTCATTAGTTTCTGAAGAAAATTCACTCTCCTTCTATTGGCTCAGATGATACAGAGCAGAAGGACCTTTGCTGGACACTGTCTCAGAATGTTGGTAACAAGCTGAGCGGCACTGCTTCACGTATTCTGCAGTAACTGTTGTTGTGTAGTCGCTGAGTCATGTCCAACTCTTTGTGACCCCGTAGACTGTAGCCCACCAGGTTCCTCTGTCCATGTCATTTTCCAGGCAAGAATACTGGAGTGGGTTTCCATTTCCTTCTCCAGGGGATCGTCCCTCCCCAAGAGTCGAACCCACATATCCTGCATTGGCAGGTGAATTCTTCACTACTGAGCCACCTGGGAAGCTTCTGCAGTAATTCTCCATCTTTTATATGCATTGCATTCATTTTCTTCCAGCCTGCTGCTATCTTTGCATTTTTTGGCTCTATCCTCCCATGTACATATATATATATATATATATTTTGACGTTTCACATTGTAGTATTTACCGAAATTTTAGTGTATGGCTTGTATGACCTCTCTGTATTTTAAGAAATTCAAAAATTCTTCTCTGAGATCACACAGACATTATGCTATATTTTCTTCTAGAAGTTTTAAAGTTTCTTTTCACATTTTGTCCTTCCACCTGAAATTTGTTGGTCTGTGGTGTGCGCCGTTAGGCTCTCCTTTTATTTTTTCATATGGATAATAATTACCTGAGAGCCATTCATTGACTCATCTCCGTCTATTCCCTACTGGATTGTAATGCTACCCAACCATAGGTCACATATCAAGTTTCCATACATGAGGGGTTCATGCCTCTGGTCTCCCTACTCAAATTCTTCTGTTGTGTAACCTGTTGTTTTCTTAGGTAACCATATATTGCAACATATTTTGTCCCCATAATGAGGTTTTTCAGTAACTGTCTAATAGTCTGCCATCCTTCATTTCATTAGGCTGTGAGATTTTTTTCAGTTTTGTTCTGTTGTAAATAACGCTGGAGTGAATATCCTTCACGCCATCTTTGCTCAAATACATATTGATTTAAGATAAATTCTTTGAGCGAAATTAGCAAGTAGGCATACTTTTAAAGCACTGGATAGATTTTTCCAAGTTGCCCTCCAGAAAAATTGTACCTATTTATATTTCCACCTGTTTCCTGCCACCTTCCTCACATTTTAATTCATCAGCATTTAAATCTCTGCCAATTTCATGGGCAAAAATCTATGAAGACATACCACTGTAATTCATGTGCCTTTTAGGACAGATTGATGATGA
Source organism: Oryx dammah (assembly GCF_014754425.2). Lineage (NCBI taxonomy): Eukaryota > Metazoa > Chordata > Mammalia > Artiodactyla > Bovidae > Oryx > Oryx dammah. Next base: position 43,762,939 of record NW_024070198.1, read on the forward strand.
ATATTTTTATGCTTATTGGCCTTTGTATTTGTTTATTTTAACATATATGTGTGAAACCATCCTGTTCTAAGCCTATCTGTGTGTAAGTGCATGTGTCTTTTTCTTATTTATGGATAAAGCTCTTTATATATGAAAATGACAACTCTTGCTTATGTAGATTGCAAATTCCTTTGTAATTTACACTTTACTTTTGCTTCTGGTAGTTTCCTAACGTGCAGAAGCTTTAAATGTTAAGATGATCAAGTCTAGCGATCTTTTCCTTTAATATACTGAGAGGAAAAAAAAAAGATTCTACCCCTAACCATTCCTTGATGTATTCTTTTGGATCTTTTAGACTTTGTTTTTCACATTTTATTGTTTAATTCCCTTGCTAGTTATATTCAGCCCGCATGTGGCAACTGTGTCTTTCCTGTCTTCTTTAGCGCAGGGAAATCTCCCTGTGTGTTGTGCTGTGCTTAGGCTCTCAGTCGTGGCTGACTCTTTGTGACCCCACACACTGTCGCCCGCCAGGCTCCTCTGTCTATGAGATTCTCCAGGCAAGAATACTGGAGTGGGTTGCCATTTCCTTCTCCATGGGATCTTCCTGACCCAGGAATTGAACCCGTGTCTCCTGTATCTCCTGCATTGCACGCGGATTCTTTACCCGCTCAGCCCTAGGTACCTTCCCTCTTACCAGGTTCACGATGGTGATGTTTCATGGTGTGTGATTCTTCCATGAATGTCATCTCCTACTGGAGCATGCAAGCCTGGTGAGGGCAGCATCCCTGTCTCTCCTCCACCTTTGTGTCCCCAGCACCGTCAGAACGCCAGGCTCCTGCTGCCACTCATGTGCTATCCCTCTAGCTTTGTTTAGGGCATATGATAATTTCCACTTATTCCTATCAACCCTTATATCTATTTAGCTTAACTAATGTACATATGTGTGTATATAGTTTTATACTTATAGAGTTGTATCCTATCCAGCCTTTTTATGAGTCTGCAGCCAGTTGAGGATCTGCCTTGGCTCATTTGACTGTGTCATTCTCTTCTAGCTTAAAACTCAACATTCAGAAAACTAGGATCATGGCATCCAGTCCAATCACTTCATGGCAAATAGATGGGGGAAACAATGGAAATAGTGAGAGACTTTATTTTCTTGGGCTCCAAAATCACTACAGATGGTGACTGCAGCCATGAAATTAAAAGACACTTGCTCCTTGGAAGAAAAGCTATGACCAACCTAGATAGCATGTTAAAAAGCAGAGACATTACTTTGCCAACAAAGGCCCATCTAGTCAAAGCTATGGTTTTTCCAGTAGTCATGTATGGATGTGAGAGTTGGACTATAAAGAAAGTTGAGCACCAAAGAACTGATGCTTTTGAACTGTGGTATTGGAGAAGACTTCTGAGAGTCCCTTGGACTGCAAGGAGATCAAACCAGTCAATCCTAAAGGAAATCAGACCTGAATATTCATTAGAAGGACTGATCCTGAAGCTGAAACTCCAATACTTTGGCCACCTGATGTGAAGAACTGACTCATTTGAAAAGATCCTGATGTTGGGAAAGATTGAAGGTGGGAGGAGAAGGGGATGACAGAGGATGAGATGGTTGGATGGCATCACCAACTCAATGGACATGAGTTTGAGGAAGCTCTGGGAGTTGGTGAAGGACAGGGAAGCCTAGTGTGCTGCAATCCATGGGGTCGCAAAGAGTTGGACACAACTGAGCAACTGAACTGAACTGTTCTCTTCTCAGCAGTAATTCTCTAGGTAGTGCCCCTGGGCTTTATAAGCAAGCAAACACAATATCTAAAAATAGTCTTATGTCTACTAGTCATAATTCACATTTTTTTAATTTGTTTATCACATTGGCTAAAGCTTCTAGAACATGTAGTTCTTAATAAACAAGAAAGAAACTATACAAAACCAAAATAGAAGATGGTTATATTGTATTTAGATTGCAATTTCTTTCAATTATAAATTTCAAAAGATATCCAGATGGTCTCCTGATGTGCACACAAAGATGATTTTCATCACTCTCATATTCTCATACTAAAAGTAGCCTCCATCCACCCCCACATCCCAGCAGCCCGCCCTGGTCTCCTTTGCACCACTGCAGTGAGTTCTGGTGGGAAGAGAGGGTCATGCCACTCCTCCAGCAGCAGGGGGCAGTGGACAGGCACACTGCCCGGGTGCCAGGAGAGCTAGGACCCAATCCCAGCTCTGGCCCTGAGATGGCATCCTGTCTGGGACAAGCCACTGCCCCTCTACGGGTCTCATTTCCCCACTTTCTTTTTTTTAAATATAAATTTATTTATTTTAATTGGAGGTTATTTCCCCACTTTAGAGTCAAAGCATCCACCTCCTAGCTCTGCAGCCTGGGACTCCAGGCTTGTGTTGGAATGGCCCTTCCAAGAGTGTGGGTCTTGCCACATTCTAGCCCTGATCTCTGGGCAATGTGATCCTTGCCAGTGCAAATGCAAGCCAAGTGATGCCTTAAATAAGCACTGACTTGAAAGCCTGCTGCAGCAAGGGTATTAAGGAGATAAACCTTGGAGAATATCCTGTATTGGTTGAGTTGAGCCTACATAGATCACAGAGAGAATAAACCCTAAAGCACGGTCAACCCACCGTAGGGGCAGTGTGCCCAAGACAAGTGATCTCAGGGAGGGAGAGGCAGAAGAAGCACCACCAAGTCCAGTGGAAATAGAGACAAAGGTTCCAGTCCTTCACCGCTACCCAAGCACCACCCCTCTGCAGAGCCTTCCACATCCTGTCCAGTCACCCTCACACCAAGACTCCTAGCACCAGGGCAGAGCTCTCCCAACTGCATCACCCCTGCTTGAGGACAGGGAACAGCCTTGCCACTTTTGCCTTCACCGAGCCCTTTCAAATGCTCAGATGGTGACATAATGCTTTCCTTTTTTCAAATCATATTTTTTAATTAGAAAAATATCAAATGCTTATTTTAGAATATGAGAGCTTCCCTGATAGCTCAGTTGGTAAAGAACCCACCTGCAATGCAGGAGACCCCAGTTCGATTCCTGGGTCAGAAGGGATAGGCTACCCACTCCAGTATTCTGACCTGGAGAATTCCATGGACTGTATAGTTCATGGGGTCACAAAGAGTTGGACATGACTGAGCGACTTTCAGGAGCTAGAGAAAGGTAGAGGAACGTCAATCACTCATCTCATCCAGAAATTAAACATTATATTTTCAAAATTTTTAATTGGAAGATAATTGCTTTTCAATATTGTGTTGGTTTCTGTCATACATCAGCATGAATCAGCCATGGATATACGTCCCCTCCCTCTTGAAACTCCCTCCCGGTTCCCACGTCTCTAGGTTGTCACAGACCCCAGGTGTGAGCTCCCTGTGTCCATACAGCAAACTCCCCCTGGGGGTCTGTTTCACAGGTGGTCGTGCATACGTTTCAGCGCTCCGGCTTCAATTTGTCCGTCCTTCTCCATCCCCACCGTGTCCATGAGTCTCTTCTCTGTGTCTACATCTCTATTTCCTCTCTGTCTTCAATTTTTTATATAAAACTAATCTTATTACATGCATAATCTATATGTACATATAATTGTAAAAATTTCTCATGTTATTATTTTCTAGGATATGATTTTTAGTGGCTACATAATTTTTCATCTCATACCTAACCATTTTTCCATTTGCCAGACGTTTAGCTATGGTCTTTGAACTGTTATAAATGACTCTGTAATAAGCATCTTTTCCCCTAAATCTTTGTCTAAGTATCTTATTGATTCCTGAGGATGTGTTCTTAGATAGAGGATTATTGGGTCAAAAGATATGAATTTTTATTAGAGCTGTTCATATATACCACTGTGTTTCTTACAGAAATGTACCAATTCTGTCTGAAGTTATCCATCTCAACAAATCCTTGCCAGCTTTCGGTATTTAAATTATAATAATAAAAATCTTTGCTCATTTCATAGTGAGAAATGGAAACTCATTGTTGCTTTAATGGGCTTTTCTTTGATTACTAGTGAAGCTGAAAATTTTCTCATTTGGTTACTGTCCATTTGTAATTTATCTTTTGTGGATTTTCTATTCATTCCTTTTTTCCCTTCCTCTCTCCTTCTTGACTTCTTTTCCTCAGACATTTAGTAAAACTGTGCTGAGCTTCTAGTTGCCAGACCCTGTCCAGGGACCACGGTGGACATGGGGGAGCACGATACAGCCAAGGACTCAACATACCTAGGTGAGACACACTCCCGCAGGACACTACTGGCCAGTCAGTTACTGTGAGGAGGCAACCACGTGTAACTTTGTAAAATTACGGTGAAATATACAGGATGCAATCTACACCATTTAGCCATTTTAAGTGTGAGTATTGCCAAGTGCAGCCACACTGTTGTGCAACCAGCCTATACAGCTTTCATCTTGCAAAACGGAAACTCTGTCTCCGTTAACCAACAACTCCTCATCTTCCCAGCCTCTGGCAACTGCACTTCTGCTGTCTGTCTCTGGGATTCTGGTTCCTCTAGGGACCTCATATGAGTGGACTCATACAATATTTGTTCTTTTGAAACTGGCTTATTTCACTTAGTGTCATGTCCTTAAGGCTCATGCATGGGGTAGTGTACAATATACAGTGCATCAAGGCTGTCAGTCTCAAAGGAAATCAACCCTGAATTTTCACTGGATGGAGTGATGCTGAAGCTGAAGCTCCAATACTTTGGCCACCTGATACAAGGAGATGACTAGTTGGAAAAGACCCTGATGCTAAAAAAGACTGAGAACAGGAGAAGGGGGTGACGGATGGCATCATCAACTCAATGGACATGAGTTTGAGCAAATACTGGGACATAGTAGAGGGCACGGAAACCTGGCATGTGGCAGTCCATGGGGTCTCAAAGAATTGGACACGACTTAGTGACTGAACAACAAAAGCAATGATGTAGCATGTGGTAAGGTTTCCGTCCTTTTTAAGGCTGATTGATATTCCATTGTATATACAATATATACATCTTTCATATTTTCTTTGTTCATTCATCCAGTGATGGACACTTTGGTTGCCTCCACCTTTTGACTATTGTGAATAGGACTGCTATGAACTTCAGTGTACAAATGTCTCTTCAAGACTCTGTCTTCAGTTCTTCAGGATGTATACCCAGAAATGAAATTGCTGGATCATAAGCTTATTCTATTTTTAACACTTTGAGGAATCCCCACACTATTTTCTGAAGCAGCTGCACCATTTTGCATTCCCCTTAACAGTGCACAAGCCTTCCTATTTCTCCACATCCTTGCCAACACATTTTCAGTTTTTTTGGGTAGTAGTCATCTTGATGGATATGAGGTGATGTGGCGGTTTTGATTTGCGCTTCCCTGGATGATTAGTGATGTTGAATGCCTTTTGGGGTGCTTGTTGGTGCTTATGATATCTTCACAATGGGTGATTTTTGACATCGCATTTGCCATCATCATATGAAGCATAACCAGAGGTGTTGGGAGGAATTGTTGTCTTTCTGCATTAGCTCATTCTATTTTGGTGATGTCTTTAACATGACGCTGACTTGAAATCACCTCTGTGATTGGCCAATTTCAAAATGAGAGAGAAGGCTTCTTTGAGTTCCTCCACAGGCTCTGAAACCTCAAGGTGTGAGGCTCTGAGGACAGCTGATACGTAGGTTTGAAGTGACTCTGTAGGTGTGAGAAAAGCACTTTAAGTACATCCCAGCTCTTCACAGACTCACGATGAGTGTTACATCAGCAAATATGTACCCAGAGATTTAATGACATGTTAAAGAGGAGATTGGAGGTCAATTACTTTGAATGGCAGTCCACACAGTTTGAATTTACAAATAATCAGTCCCCTCTTTGCTTTGGCTCTGGAGATGGGGTGCAGAGACACATTAACACCAAATGTCTCATCCTCGCCTCAGAGTGGACACACACGTGAGAATCAGCTGAGGGAAACCTGCATGGACAGGCTGGAAGGCTTTCTAAAGCAATGGTATTTTCCTTCTTGGTGTCATCAATCCTCAAGTCTCAGCTTTCAGAATTTTCTGCAGTGACTGTTTTCTTCGCAGGTGGACAGACACCGTAGTCCTGCATCTCATCTCCCAGCCATGAACTGTGGCAGGCTCAAGAAGAGCCAATTAATTCCAGGGTTTATGGAAACAAAACACACTCTGGCTGCTAAATCCCCTCATCTCTCAAGATGCCCTGTGTGACTCTAAGAACTTCCCAGATCATAAGGAAAGGATATGGGACAATGCCTGACATCCCCAGAGACTATTGGCAGGATGCTTCCTTCCCTGGAGCTGGGGGCAGTGCTGGGGGCAAGTCAGGAGCCGGCAGCGACCAGACAACAAAGCAGCTTTAAGCAGCCTTAAAGCAGCTTGCCGAGTGTGTGTTTCCTGCGGTCTGGAGGTTGCTTGTGGTCTGAACCCAACCAAAAGATCTGGTTCTTAAAACTGTCCTGAGAAAAAGCATCAGTGGCTGGCAAAGAATCTGCCTTGCCAGTGCAGGTGGCACCGGAGACTTGGGTTCGATCCCTGGGTTGGGACGATCTCCTGAAGGAGGGAATGGCTACCCACTCCAGTATTCTTGCCAGGATAATTCCATGGACAGAGGAGCCTGGCGGTCTATAGTCCATAGAGTCACAAAGAGACTTGACCGAGTGACTGAGTACAACCCTGAAGGAAGGGGTTGGCGGGTCTCTGCTGGTCGGGCTCAGTCTGGGGGTGCCCCCCAGGCCCTGAGGTCCCCAGGCTCCCCTTCCCACCTTGGTATTGTGAGCTAATCTGTTTTTAATATTTATGTTTTGTTTGTTTTGACTGTTCTGGGTCTTAGTTGCAGTACACGTGATCTTCAGTTGCAGCATATGGGATCTAGTTCCCTGACCAGGGATTGAACCCAGGCCCTCTGCATTGGGAACATGGAGTCTTAGCCATGGGCCCATGAGAGAAATCCCTTGTGGACTAATCTGAAGTAGAAGTTTAAGAGGAGTGAGATGCAGAAGGAACGTTCTGCAAGGTGAGAGGTACAATTCTGCAGTTATATATATATAAAAAAAAAAGAGGGCAGAGAGCAGACTCCTTATGAATTTAATGGAGCGGTCACCAAGGAACCTGGGGACACTGCAGAGAGGGTTTTGTGAGAGGAGGCTTGAGTGCAAAGGAAGCCACTGACCCTCCAACAGCAAGGACGGGGATCTGAGAGCAAGCCACCTTTTTGCACAGAAAGATAAGAAAGGGCGGGCATTCAAAGGCAAGAGTACAGATGCACAAAGGCTACGTAGGAGCCATCACCGTGGGGAGGCCAGGGTGACCTGGAGTTTGGAGAACAAACATAGCAAGATGAAGTTTCCAGGAGACAAGCCAGACCATTTAGATCGCAATCTCTCCAAACTGGCAAGAGAGGACTTATTCCAGAAAGTCTATGCGGAGCCTTGTCCCCCTGCCTCCAACTCTAGCTCCACGCACCCAGCTCAGCCACCACGTAGCTGGCTTGTGTGCGCAGACATTCTCATCAGACTGTGTGTCCTCATGGGGCCAGGCCTCATTCTCTGCTCTCTCCAAGCCCAAAGACAGAGCAGTGGCTGGCACAGAGTAGAGTTACAGTGAAAGCCTGAGAGGGAAAAAAAATTAAAATAGTTGCAATCCCACCCCTCTCCAAAAAAAAAAGTTTTTAAAGTTTCTTTTGAGGGAAATGGGAGGCCATTAAAGGGTCTGAGTAGAGAATGGAGAAGTGTCCAAAGACAAAGTGAAATTCAGGTTTGATCCAAAGATTAGTTTGATGTCCTGGCTCAATTCATAGTTTAAAGTGTTTGTTTCTATCTAGGGGTTGGCAGGATTGTGCATTGTAAAACCCCAGTGATGTTTTTCTGTTTTAAAAGGAGAAACAGGAGGCAGACTGGAGGATTGAACACGATAGACTTTTTAAATAATTTGAGGAGCATCGCTGCGATGTAGGTTGCACGATGCACATAGGAAAGTCGATAATGTCGTAAGTGCACGGCTCCATGTGACCTCACACCCAGAGCAAGAGATGGAATGTTCCAGCACTGCAGAGGCCCTGCCTGGACTTTGGAGGGTCTTGGCACCTGGCCGAGTACAGAGCCACTGTGGCAGCAAAGACCGCGCCACCGCGCCACGTCCCATGTACACACAGGGCTGTGTTTTTCCACAGGCCGCCTCCCCTGGGGCTGGAGGATTCCCCAAGCCCAGCTTCCTCAGCTCCGAGTGTGCTCCCGGGTCCTGGGTTCTGTGAGAAGCTGCTGTGGTGGACTCTGGTGGGCTGCTGGGCACCCCGAGCCCTGCCCAGCACACACCTTTAGAGACTGAAGGTCTGCCTGGCCCAAGCTCGCGGCCCTTCCTCAGTGATCCACATCCAGCGTCTGATCAATGCAGGGGATAAAAGGCCATCCTGGCCCCAGTCAGGACAATGCCAAAGGGGAATCCTAGCTTAGGGCTCCCTGGCGGACAGCCAAGGCTGTCACGGGGTCACCAGCATCACGTCCCCCGGCCCTCTTAGCGGGTCCCACTTCCTGCCCGCCTTCCCCGGGGTCTGTTCGCAAGGGCCCTCCCTAGTGAACACCTCACACGAATGCCACCTGAGCCTGTGCTTCCTGGGGGCCCAGGCCGCCACCGCGGGCTCCTGTCTGCCTTCCAGCCTCTGTTTCCAAACGTGCGGCTGAGTTCCTGCTCTGTCCCGGCCAAGGCCCCGCCCCGGCAGGTGTAGAGACCGTAATCACCGATGCGCATGTGCGTCACGCAGCGCTGTTTGCAAAGCGCTTCCACGCACACTGTCTCGTTTGACCGCTGCTCATTCATTCCTTCACGTCTCCAGCCAGGGCAGTGCCGGCTCTGGCACCAGGAGTCAAGATGTGAAGAAGAAAACGACCCTTCCCTCATGCCAAGAGTCCACAACCTAGAGCAGAAGGCTGATCCCCTAACCAAGAGTTCTCCCCGCTCTGAAGGGATGCTAGGAGAGGCCATGATGAGGGGAGAAGGGCAGCGATCAGACAGCTGGGATTTCCCGGGGGAGGAGCCGCACGGCTGAGCCACCAGCTGCAGGGCAGCATCGCCGAGACCAAACCCAACACCAAGACGCACAGTCAAGGTGGGCGGTCAGTCACAGAACGGGCCACCCTGCGGTCTCTCAGGCTTCACCCAGGATGACTGAGTCCGTGAGCCCAGAGGCCTCTCCCTTCCACCCATGTGCGGCCTCCCAGGGGTCTCCTTCTCCCCGCTCGGCACAGCTGGTTGGGGCCCCGGGCAGCTGGATGGGAAGAAACGAGAGAGGCAGAGAAGGAAGGAGGGAGCTTCCGGGCAGTGGTGGGGGGCGGCGTGGGGTGTAGGATTCCAAGCGAAAGAATAACATGATCTTGGCAAGCTGCCCCGCGTCCCACTTCAAGCACCGGATTCACATAAATCCGTCTTTGCTACTTTCCAGAGTCAACAGGATTTGTTGAATCTCCAGGAGGGGAACAATCTTGAGGGAACAAGATTTTATAAGTGTGCATAAGTGAGATGTTTTCCCTAATCTGAATTTGGGGCACATTGGCTCTTGGGAAAATTTTCAGTGGCTTGACTGGGGGCTCTGATACTTCTTTAAAACATCTCTGTAGAGAAGGACGATGGATGTCAGATTATGCTTTTAGATGTTGCAAAGATGAAAATACATCTTGGCTATTTATCAAATTAATCACCTTATAATCTAAAGACAAATGGGATTCCTAGGGCAGTATTCAGCCAGTAATTTAATACTTAAGTTTTCTGATCAATAAACCATTGGCCTGTTAGAATATTTAAGGCATGCTTAGAGTCATTCAGAAAAAAAAAATCTATTAACTTAAGTTCTTTGAAGGGATGTCTTTAATTTACAATGTCATTTTCTATTTAAGCATTGCATTTTACATTATTATAAAACAACACCAAACTTAATTTAAATAAAGATATTAAATTTTTAATCAGAAATATGTTATAATTTATTAAATGTTTTATTCAACAAGTAAGTGCTAATAGAGCATACACACACACACACACTATGGACCACCACACTGTACAACTCCAGGGGGCACCATTCACCTGTTGATCTCGGGAAATGGTCCAGGACTGTGCAAGGCTCTTGGGATACTGTTGTGGATGTCTGTGACCCCAAAATTCATGTGTGAAACCTTAACTCCCACTGTGATGGTATTTGGAGGTGAGGCCCTTGGAGGTCATGAGATGGAACCCACCTGATGGGGTTGTGTCTGTTAGTAGCTCAGTTGTGTCTGACTCTTTTCAACCCCATGGACTCTAGCCCACCAGGCTTCTCTGTCCATGTGATTCTCCAGGCAAGGATACTGAAGTGCATAGCCAGTTCCTTCTCCAGGGGATCTTCCTGACCCAGGGATCGAACCTGGGTCTCACACATTGTAAGCAGATTCTTTACCATCTAAGCCACCAGGGAAACCCATGTCTAAACCTCACTTGATGGGGTTAGTGCCCTTATAATAAGGCTCTCTCTCTCCCTCTCTCTGTGCTATGTGAGCAAGAAGACAGCTGTCTACAAACCTGGAGGAGAGCTTTCCCTAGAACCCAACTGTGCTGATGTCCCAGCCTCCAAAACTCTGATAAATAAGTGTTTGCTGTTTAAAACACACCAGTCTAGGACACTTGTTATAGCTTCCTGAACTCAGTGGATGCCATGGTGATAAGACACAGTCCCTGTGCTCAAGGAACACTCAGTGGAGTGTGAGACCATCTGGGGAGGGGAGCCTCAGGGTACCGAGGAGCAGGACCAGAAAGAAATGAGCCCAGGGCACCCTGGACCCTAGAAAGGGCACCAACTCCGCCCAATGTGGGATCTGGGAAGTGCCAAGAGGGACTCCAGGAATGTTAAAGCCACGAAAGTCTCTTTACAGACTCTCTAGCTGAGAAGTTAAAGGATTTATCCACGCTAACCCAAGGAGCTTTAAAAGTAGAGTCACAATTTACTGCCTGTCCAAATGTAGCGTGTTTACACTCGCGGGTTAAAGGTTATGCGAGTTATTGGTGCTTAAAAAAAAAACTTCATAGTAAAATATATTTGAGACCATGTAATGATAAGAAACATTTGGCATGTTGAAGGGGGAAAAAATGCAGCTGTTGTAGAATTCTCCCCTATAAAAACATCTGACTCTGTGAACTGGGCTGGGAGGAAGTGAAGTTTCAAAGAAGTCCATTTGGAGTCACGCATAAACTGGGTCTGCTTAATGCAAAGAGTGCATGTTCTGTCGTAAATGATTTCCACCTCGGCACCTTGGACGTGGAAACACAGCCAGCGTCCCTCTCCAGCTAATTTGTTATTGTGGCCTCTGATGTGGGTTTGGGGCAGTTGTGTGAAATCTTCCTAGAATTCCATTGCAGCAAATCTTCAGAGGGAAAAACAGCAGACGGGTGGCTTTGGAAGTCACTGCCATTTGTAATAGATCAGTGTGTCTGTCCTCACCACTGCTGACCAGGAAAATGAGATGCAAGCCTTCAGTAATCTGGAGTTTTTTCCAGTGGTAATGTCGGATCTTCAGATGCAGCATGGAAGTGTGGAAAGGAACACCCATTCTGGAAGTGTCTTCTAGGAGAACGTAGAGAGCGTGCATGTGTACGCAGATGGTAATTGAGATGCAATACTTATTTAGCATCTTTGTTTTTAAAATCATTTTTTAAGATGTTTATAGGACTAAAGGCAGGGCAGTAATCCTAGCTGATGTCTGCCGAGTGCTCCTGTGTCCCAGGTAATGTAGTAGCCAACCTACACATTTGGTCACAGGAGAGGCGTAGCTGCGGGGAAGGGGGTAGAACAGACCGCTATATGCCAGGCACAAGGTCAAGTGCTTTTCATCCATTATTCTAGCCGATCCTCACAACATCCTTTTGAGAAAAACACAAATACAAGCTTCATTTTACAGATGTGAAAGCTGAGGTTCAGAGAGGCTCCTGAGTTTTTCAGGATGACTTCTACAGGCCAGTTCTCTAGCGCTGAATTCCACAGCCTCTGCTTGGCAGCTCTGGGCCATGTCACGTGCTCAGCGGCTCAGTCATGTCCAACTCTTTGCGACCCCTTGGACTGTAGCCCGTCAGGTTCCTCTGTCCGTGGAATTTTCCAGGCAAGAATCTTGGAGTGGATTGCCACTTCCTCTCTAAGGGATCTTCCCGACCCAGGGAAGAACCCACGTCTCTTGGGTCTCCTGCATGGGCAGGCGGGTTCTTTACCACTAGCGCCCCCTGGGAAGTCCTAGCTGGTGCGGGGCAAACTCCAAGTGTGTGCTCGGTCGCTCTGTCATTTCTGACTCCTGTGCAACCCCATGGGCTGTAGTCTGCCAGGCTCCTCTATCCATGGGATTTCCTAGGCAAGAAAACTGGAGTCGCTTGTCATTTCCTTCTCCAGGGGATCTTCCCCACCAAGGGATCAAACCCTGTCTCCTGCGTCTCCTGCCTCGGCACTTGGATTCTTTACCACTGCACCACCGGGGAAGCTCAAAAACTGCAAGGGAGCGACCCCTTAAAGCCTTGGAAGTTCCGGTGCTGTCAGACCCATTGATGTTCAGTCGCTCAGCCGTGTCCGACTCTTTGCGACGCCATGGACTGCAGCACGCCAGGCTTCCCCGTCCATCACTATCTCCCGGACATGTCACACCCATAAGTGCAATTAAATCGTGTGCACTGACCAGCCACTGAAAAGTACCAAATGTGTGGTGTGTAAGAAGCTCTCCAGGAACAAAATTGCCTGAAGTTTGCAAGAAACATTTTGAGTAAAACAATTTGCAATCAGTAAAACCCCGGGGTCTGAGAAGCCTATTTCTTCATCTTTCTTGGAGAGATTGAGGCGACTTTAAATTACCCAACAAATTAGTTCATTTTAATGTCAGAATGTATTAGGGGGAGGGGGATTCTGAGGTGAAAGAAAACTAAGTGTAATTGCTTCTTTTTTTTTCAAAATCACATATTACTTTGTTCATTATGAAATAATGAAGCATTATTTAATCCCATTATGAAACAAATGAGATTGAGTAAACAACACATCTGCATTCATGCAGTGATAGAAAGTCAGGAAATGTTTGTCCCACTGACACTTGAAAGTATCGGCTCCATTTTTCTCAGTAATGAAACTGTAGGTGTTTTCATTACAAAAATATGTTTTATAATAAATACAAATATGGCTTTATTAAATGAACTGTTAGGGGACCTTTCCTACTGAAGTCTTTCCTAGATGGTCATGTTTTGAAATGTAGATTCATGTCTTTAAAATGAAGCCGTCTGTAGGCAGCGATCAATATCTAACAAAATCATCAGTGAAATGAAAGAAAAAAAAAGTCAATAGACTAAGGTTAAGTCCATGAAAGCCCTATTTCCATATGTACACCTGCCCTCTTGTGGCATTCATCTGTACAGTGGCCTACCATGCATTTTTAAGACTTTGAACATGGATTATTTTAACCAATATCCTACGTAGCTGTCTGTCGCCACAGCTAACTACAGAGCCTCATCCTGGAATAGTTATTCTTTCCCACAGGCATTTATCTGCTAGACCTTAGAGACTGCAGGGCATGCTCACATTTGGTGAACATAATACTCAGGAAAAATTCTAATTAATTGGCATTTTGCTCCTTGGTCTAGCTGCTAAGCCTGCTTAAAAATTTACCCCAAAATATAAACAACCATTCAGTGAGTCAGGATCTCAGAAAGGGGATGGTTTCTCTAGGGCCTCATGCAGAGACAAAGACCTAGAGCTGGGAACATCTGAAGGTGTCTCCACTCGGATCTGGGAGTGGAGACTGGCTGCAGGCTGGGGTCTCAGGTTCTTCCACACTGGGCTCTTCACGAGGGCCAGTTTGGGCTTCTTCAGAGCATAGAAATCAACCCTGAACATTCCTTGCATGGACTGATGCTGAAGCTGGAGCTCCAGTACTTTGGCCACCTGATGAGAAGAGGTGACTCATTGGAAAAGACCTTGATGTTAGGAAAGATTGAAGGTGGAAGGAGAAGGGGATGACAGAGGATGAGATGGTTGAATGGCATCACTGACGCGATAGATGTGAGTTTGAGTGAACTCTGGGAGTCGGTGATGGACAGGGAGGCCTGGCGTGCTGCGGTTCATGGGGTCACAAAGAGTCAGACACAACTGAGCGAGTGAGCAACAAGCGCAGAGCATCAGAGGCAGAGAGAGAATGTCAGCAGAAGCTCATTCTTATGACCTAGCCTCAGAGGTCAGATATGGTCATGTCCACTCATTCTATCTGTCACCAGGAGCCAGCCCTGATTCAATATGAGAAGGGACAGCATATTGTCCCCTGAAAGGGCATGAAAACAGTGATGCATGGATCTTTGGGGACCGTCTTGAAGACTGATTGCATACATTTCAACAATGAACCAGCACTGTATTTTATCTGTATGTGGGATATGACTGCCTTCATCTGCTGCCCATGGTCCTAACATGGTCTCTAGCCAGCTGTGGGTCAGCATTTAGGATTGAAGACCCCTGTTCCTCCAGGAGAAGGACCGAGGGAGAAGTCCCAATCAGAGTAAGTCATCCCGGGAAAGAAGTGAAATCGTAGAGAATTTAGTTCTGGAAGGAAAAAAGGGAGGGCAGGGGAGGGGCTCTAGCCCCCGTCCCAACTCCCTACTCTCACCTCCACCTGCACTTTAAGAGGATTTCATCAAGGACTCTGGGGGAAATGCAAGTGACTAATACGGATGAAAACACACACACCTCGATTTCATTAGTAACCGCGGAAACAGACATTGAAGCAACAATCAGATACCCCAGAAGGACTTTTTCAGACAGGAAAGGTGTTGTCAGCATGCTTTCTCAATGGGTGCGACCTCATTTAATCTGAAATTTTACTGTTGTTTATAATTATCTGAGTATATCTCAAGTCTTAATTCAGATTTTTTTTCAATTTTTAAGAATATGAGTATCTTTTGGTCTTAAAAAAAATTGTCTGTATTCAGAAATACCAGGGCTTCCCAGGTGGCACTAGTGGTAAAGAATCCGTCTGCCAATACGCAAGAGACCAGGGTTCGATCCCTGGATCCAATCCCTGGGTCGGGAAGATCCCCTGAAGGAGGAAATGGCAACCCGCTCCAGTATACTTGCCTGGAAAATTCCATGGACAGAGGAGCCTGGGACCACAAAGAATCAGACACAGCTGAGTGACTGAACATGCCACAACTGTGAGATGGAGACTTCACTCCTGATCTCACACTCTTTTTTTTATTTTTCAGAAAGGAGACACCCCAGGGGCAAGTCTGGGGAGTGTGGGGATCCTGAGAAGATGCCACTGGACTTGGGCCACGAACAACAGATGAAAAGGACTTTTCCCAGGACTCCTCTTTCTGATAGGGTGTGGGAAAGCGTTTGAGATAGAGAGAGCAGCGTGACCCAACGTGGTGTCAATGAGCACCATATGCTTGGGAAGTGATGGGCGCTTAACGCCCAAAGGTGACCAAGGGAGCAGGTGGGTGAAGCTGCACATGGAAGTTGATGCTAAAGGCCATGGCGGGGAGGTGAACTTGATTCGCTGATGGGAGCCTCCAATGATTTTTAAGCAAGGGCACCATGCAGTTGGGTGTGTTTTAGGGTCATCACTCCGAGCATGGTGGCCGTGGAGGAGCAAGCGCATAGGACAACAGAGGACTACATGGGAAGGATTAACCGGGCAGTTGTGGTGAGAACGGAAAGAAGGGAATTATTAAAGAGATGATCCTAAGGTGGAAGGGCAGGATGCTGGGGGTGAGAGGGAGGGTGGAAGGCATCTAGCTTCAAGCTTTGGTGACTATATAGACAACGATGTCTTTAACCAAAATGTGGGCTACAAGGGGGAGGAGTGCTTGAGCTCACATTTGGACTTGCTGAGTTTCCATGTTTATGGGACATATAAGGATACTGCCCAAACGCAGGCCTGCCTTGGGGAATATTCATCTCATTAAAGTTAAATCACTTTTCCCTGTCTGCATGTCTCCTCCCCACAGGAATGTAACCTTCCAGAGGGAAAGATTGAAGGCAAGAGGAGAAGGGGATGACAGAGAATGAGATGGCTGGATGGCATCACTGACTCGATGCACATGAGTTTGGGTGGACTCCGGGAGTTGGCGATGGACAGGGAGGCCTGGCGTGCTGCTGTCCATGGGGTCACAAAGAGTCGGACACAACTGAGCGACACATTTGAGGGAAGCCACTCTCCTTTATCTCGAATCTCCTGTGCCCCAGGAGAGGGTACAGCCTGTTTTGCTGCATCAGTGGTTGTCTAGGTAAGTAATTGAGCAACAAAATGCATGCAAGGAGGAGGGAGGGGGAGGTCGAGGGCGAAGAGCAGGGCTCTGAGGACCACCAGTGGAGAAATTATTTGGAAAAAAAGGGAAGCCAGGGAAGGTACTGGCAAGGAGCAAAAGAGAGGAGGCAAGAGATCCAGTCAGCAAATGCCTCGATCCCAGTTCTTCCAAGTCAGCAGACAGAGCGGCAGCAGCAGCAGCAATGAGTCCCTTGGACGCAGTCCCTGGATGGAAAGCCAGCACTGGCCTGCTCACCCAGACGGTGTGGGCTGCAACAAGTCAGGACTGGTTCTGTCCCCTTGTGCAGTCTGCTCCCTGTAAACAACCCCTGTGCGCAATCCAGCTCGTATCGCCTGAGCTGTTTTCAAAACAATGGGAAATGACCAGAGAGAGGACTCATACGCTTGGTTCCATGCTACACCTTTCATATCATACTGATGGAGAAAAAGTTTCCTAAGTATTATTAATGACCTGAAAGAGTTCACCAAGTGGAAAGACCTGATGAGGGATTAATTTTTACTAATGGAGCTCCTTGGGACAGCTGTAAAAATCAACAGTCCTCCAGATGAAAGTGAGACCCTCTGTCCTCTGACACTTCGTTGAATTTCTTGGTTTTTAATGGATTTGCTTAACGAGGGAAGCCTCCTGTGATGTTCTTTGTTCTGGGGACTAGGAGCTGCTAGACAATTAACTAATTGTTTTACTGATCGATATCTAATTTTTTGCTGTTGTCATAAAACCAAAGTAGCAGCAGAAAATGTAGAAAACGGGAAAAAAAAAAAAATTTCCCCGAACCCTGCCCCCATCACAAACGTCTGATCGCAATTGCACATTTCCAGTCCTCTGCCCTCAGCAGATAGTTTTGTAGTTGTAAACACTGAGGACATTGTGCCCTGCTTTTTTTCACTTAACATAATCTGATTCTCTTTTATGAGCAATGAAATTTGATACGAGGTGCTGCTCACACAGTTTTTTTTTTTTTTTGAAAGACCATCATTGCAAGGATTGGTGAGTATTTTCTAAGCCCCATCGACTTCAGAGAATCAGGAAATTAAACTTTTTATTTATTGGTCTTTGACTTTCCCATAAATGGACACAGTTCTACCTTGTTTGACTGCGCTGTAAAAGCAGGCACTGGCTGAACAAAGGCCACGCCGATGAGTAATTAGGCAGCAGGCAGAGACCGGGCAGTGCTTTATGGGCCCATTAGTACTTGCCCAGCTGCTTTCAAGGTTCCAGTCTGCAACTTGGGTGTTAGGTACCTTTAGTTTCTTCAGTTTAAAAAAAGAAAAAATGACCTACGTGTTTTTTGTTGCTGTTGTTTTTGTCCAAATATTCAAAGACATGAACTGATCTCTGCAGTCCTTTAAAGGAAACGATAAACGGTGCTTGTTACATACGTGATTTTTTTTTTTTTTTTAACTGTGCTGGGTCTCTGTTGCTGCTCAGCTTTCTCTAGTTGCAGTGATCAGGGGCTGCTCTCTAGTTGCAGTGCTTCTCACTGTAGGGCCTTCTCTTGTTGCAGTTGGAGCATGGACTCTGGGGCATGCAGGCTTCAGGGGTTGCAGGTGGTGGGGTCAATATTTGCGGTTCCCAGGCTCCAGAGTGCTGGCTCAATAGCTGTGGTACATAGGCTTAGTTGATTGGAGGCATGTCGAATCTTCCCGGACCAGGGATCGAACCTGTGTCTCTGGCACTGGCCGGCAGATTATTTACCACTGAGCCACCAGGGAAGCCCTGTGGTTTGTTTTTTGTAAGCCCTGTGGTTTGTTTTTTTTAAGCCATGTTCTGGCCCCTCTCTCTATGAAATCCCCATGACGGCTAGGACCCCGTGCACGTGTCCTGACAGCTGGGGGGCCTGAAGACCCTCACTACTGCTCAGTAGAGTGGAGCTCAGGTCCCTGTGTTCCGGGCACCACCCAGCTTCCATTTCGGCCAAACCAGCTGCACCCCCAAATTGCTCCATAAATTTCCCGCCGGCAAGGTTCCAGCCTTTGAGGTGGATTCTGTACGTTGGAGGGCGATGTCGCTGCCTCCTATGTGAGCCCCGAGGACATCCTCCCGAGGCAGCAGTACAGCTGGGGTGGTGGGTGGGCTTGGCTGGTGGCGGCGACACAGTGTCCCCGGCCGGGGCCCTCCGGTCCCCCTGCTGGGGCGTCATGCATCACGACAAGGAGGCCACAGAGGAGGAGGGGGTGAGGCGGATTCTGGGGCTGCTGGACGCTGCCTTGACAACTCGGACTCTTCTGGTGGGTGAATGGGTGACACCAGCTGACATCACCATTGTCAGCAGCCTGTTGGGGCTTTATTCACAGGTTCTGGAGCCTTCTTTATGCCAGGCCTTCCCTAATACCAACTGCTGGTTCCTCACCCACATGAACCAGCCCCAGTTCCGGGCTATCTTGAGGGAGTTGAAGCTGTGTGAGAAAATGGCCCGGTTGGATCCTAAACGGTTTGTGGAGAGCCAGCCTAAAAAGCACACCCAGTGGAAAGAGAAAGGTTCTTAAGAAGCCAGGAAGAGGCCCCAGGCGAAGCAGAAGGAGGAGGAGAAGGCGGCTGCCCTGCTCCTGAGGGAGGAGCTGGGTGAACGTGGGCAGGTGCTGGCTGCTGAGCTGAAGGCCAAGGATCCCTCTGCTCTCCTGCCTGAGTGTACCTTCTTGCTGGATGGATTTAAGCGCGAGTACTCCCATGAGGACACGCTGTCTGTGGTGCTGCCGTATTGGGGAGCACTTTGATCAGGGTGGGATTCCCTGGTGGCTCAGACGGTAAAGCGTCTGCCTGCCATGCGGGAGACTGGGGTTCGATCCCCAGGTCAGGAAGATCCCCTGGAGGAGGAAATGGCAACCCACTCCAGCACTCTTGCCTAGAAAATTCCATGGATGGAGAAGCCTGGTGGGCTACAGTCCATGGGGTCGCAGAGTCAGACAGGACTGAGCAACTTCGCTTCACCTGATAAGGGTGACTGGTCCCTGTGGTACTCCAAATACCGCTCCCCAGGCCTCCCTGAGCTGCAGCCTTGTCACTAGACTGTTCCAAGCCATTGGACAAACTGAGGAGGAAAGCCTTTGCCAATGTCTTTCTCTACGGAACCAACCATAGCAGCTCCGTTTCTGGAATCTGGGTCTTCCAAGGCTGGCGCTTGCCTTTCTGTGGAGCCCAGATCGGCCTGTGGACCACAAGTCACGTGTATGGTGGAGACTGGATGTCAGCAATGAGGAGACCCAGATGGTGGTTGGAGAATACTTTTCCTGGGAAGGGGCCTTCCAGCACGTGGGCAAAGCCTTCAATCAAGGCAAGGCCTTCAAGTGAACATCTCTTGCCGTCGCCTAGCTGCTGTACCTGCCCTTCAAGGAGAATGGAGGTCATTAAAGGAAATGGAATGATGAAAAAAAAAAAAAAGCTGTGTTCTGAATCTAATTAATCTTGTGTACACTTGAGTGCTTGGGGACTTGCAGTATAGATGGAGTGAATCATTCTATACAGCCGTCCCCAGCTTTCTGGAGTGTCTCTTTCATGCTGAGCGGGGATGGTGGTCTGACCTCTGCACATTTTCGTGACATCCCTGAGAGACTATGTGGTTATGACATGCTCCTCTGAGAGCCCACTGGGGTTGTTTGTCTTAACCAGAGTCCTAGGGGGAAAGCGGTTTTTGCCTTGGGCACTTTTCCTCGTGAAATGTGTCTCTTCATATATATTTAGTCCAGAGCAAAAATTGTTATCTTCTCTACCTGTGATCACAGCTATTAAATAAATAACTAAAGGGAATCTATCTTCAGAGGATAAAAATTGGGGAGTTCTTTTCCACCAGTGTGACCTCAATAAAACATTGTCATCTTTGTAGACCCATCTTTACTTACCTGCTGCAGCTTTGTAAAGCAAAACAGTCATTGCCACTTCTAGGATGGAAAATGTCCATTTTACTAAAATTCAGAAGGTTAAAAAGTGCCCAGATCTGCAAACACTGGTTTTAGTGGTTGGTGTTTTGAAGCACTCCCTAGTTCGTCAGTGCAATACAGCGTTGGAGAAGGACAGATAGAGAGCTAAGTGTTGTGACAAGGTCAAGGTGAAAGGAATGGATGTGAGCCTGTCCCCAAGGCCTTGCAGCCTGGGAGGAAGATGAAGCAGATACTCAACAGAGCAGTGGGCTCAAGGCTCAGAGGAGAAAAAAGAAGCGTTACCCTCAGCTTGGGGTCAGGGTGGAATGGCATGGTCTTCCCTTAGCAAGACTGGATGTGGGGTCAAGGCCACATCAGATCCAGGACCCACCCAGTGTTCCTCAGTTCTCTAAGAATCAATGCAATCTACTGTTGGTGCAAGAGAATTACAAGTTGGAACCTGACTTTGTGAAGATACAATGGCAAAGAGTCTTGATAAGTAGTGGGCACAACCCACAGCTCCATGTATCCAGGAAAAAAGACCTAGAAGGGGTCACCCTGCCGGCCTCATTGACTGGCCATTGGAGCCTTCCAGCTGACTAGCTAGAGTGCCTATGTAAAGTACTCACCCTGCTCCTGACACTATGAAAAACATTTTGCATGTATCCTCTCATTAATAAGATGGTTAGCTAGCATCACCAACTTAATGGACATGAATTTGAGCAAACTTCGGGAGACAGTGGAAGACAGAGGAGCCTGGCATGCTGCAGTCCACGGGGTCACAAAGAGTTGGACATGAGTTAGTGACTGAACAAGAAAGCATCCTCTCATATGATCCTTAATCCTAGGAGGTGAGTTCTATAAGTAGTCCCAACAAAAGAATGTGAAAACCATACTTAGGAGTAACTTGTCCAGTTCTACAAGGGTAATAAATAACTGAGCTGGGTACCGAAACTGTGCTCACCCAGTAAGCTAAGACCACCCTTCATAACTGGCCACTGCAAAGGCATTCTGGACACTCTTTTGAAAGTCCCTTCCAATAAAGCTGTATGCTGGGCAGGTGTATCTTGGGCCTGGGGGTACAGCAGAGAGGTGGAAGGGCACAGTCTTCCAAACGCTGCCAGCATCCAGGCCTGAGAACCTGGCCATGTCCTGGTGCCATCTTCTGCCCCAGCACTCTGCCTGCTTTCTCACACTTTCTCCTGTTTTCCTTGCCCACCAGCCAGTGCTCCTTCTTTGAGGGACTAATGAGCTTCAGAGCTGGAGTTCCATTGCATCTCAGACTGGCCCCAGTTTCCAGGGCTCTTTCAACCTCTCTATTTGGTAATTAATTTCTAGGACACTCAAATATTTACTTCTCATGTTGGCTCAACTATTTTATAAAGGCAATTTCTTAAATGAATAGCCAAATTAGATCCAGTTTTGATATCTTTGTAAAGGATCCAAACATGTTCACAAATACACTTTCCTCAATCCTGTGTTCCAATTCTGTAAACCTGCTCCATGCGTTGAACCACCATGGTACTACTGTGCATGCACACTCGAGCGCACGCACGCACATGCACGCATGCGCACACACACCACGCCTGCTCCTGTGCATGCTCAGGTGAGTTCCTCTCTTTTCCTCACCTCTTCTGCAGCATTCTCAGTCCACCTATCACTTCTCCAAAAGCTCCGGTGTGCCGACAGTGCGTTTCACTGGGTCTCACCAGCAGATCTCAGCCCTGGAATCAGCCAGGGCTGGGTAAATGTACCATTCTGGGTGGGACCCAGGCTCTGGCACTGCTGAAGGCTCCTCAGGAGATGAAACGGACAACCGGCCCCAGGAGCCTTGGCTGGCCTCTTCATGACTCCATCTCCTCACTCCTGCCTGCAGGAACAACTTCACCATCATCGTTTTCTCCTGTCTCACTCCTGACCTGTTGAACCTGTTAGGAAACCCCAGTGTAGGATCATGGATTATCTAAATCCAGACCATCTCCCAACTCCAGGGCCTCCTTCAGCTGGGGCCCTGCCCAACTTCCCCAAGGTCCCACATCACTCGTCTGCTAGAGGAAGACCCACCGTCCAACTCCCTGTGAGGGAGTGGTCACTCCAGAGGGACTCAAGTCCTCCCTCTCCACCTGAAGATTTCTCTCATCTTCTCCCACCCCCTCATGCCACGTACCGCTCACCCAGAGGCGCGACCCCCTTCCAGGTGCACCCTCCACCAGCCAAGTGCCAGCCTCGCCTGCTCCTGCTCCATCTTTGGGCATCCTAGTCCATTCATGTCCATTCTCTCCTTTGCCTTGGTCTGCAAGCCCTGCTTTTTCCTATGCTAATACAAATCCTAACAAAGAAAAAAGTGGGGAGGGGACAGGGGCTGGAGGGGGACTCTGAAGACAGAACCAGAGAGGTGGCCATGTGGGAAGGACTCAGATCAGCATCACTGGCCTTGAGGATGGAGGAAGGGGCCATATGCTAAGCTTCCAGAAACTGGAAAGGGGGAGGAAACAGATTTTCCCCTGGGGCTTCCAGAAGGTAGGACAGCCCTGCCCATACCTTGAGTTTTGCCCACTGAGAGCCATTTTGGACTCTGACCTCCAAAACTGTGAAGATAATAAATCTGCGTTGTTTTAAGTTAAAATATATATATATATATATATATATATATCCTTCTACTGACCTTTCTCCATCAAGCTATCATTCCATCTCTTCCCTGCACACCCAGCCTCACCTTGAGTTGACCCTCTCCACCCAACCGTCTGCCGGACGGCTTCTCCTGTCTCCCCCAGGCACCTAGAACAGAACCCAGCTGCAACCACACTCATCACCTTCTCCCCCAACCCAGAGCCTTCGTTCTATCTTGAATAGCTCGATTTATCTGAACGAGGGCTCAATGCTGCCTAACTTTACCCAAGAGCAAACCCTGTAACTTCAAACTCCCAATTATAAGATGGGAAAACAGTAGACCTAATTCCGTCTGCTGAATAAAACCTCACAATTACTCTATTAATTCTTAATTTCACCTATCATTATGCTTTCAGTAAGTCAATGAATAAAACCAAAATAACTGCTTATATCCATAAGTAATCAAAATGTATTTAGTGCTTTAGCAGTTTGTTTTTCTAATTTTCCTTTAATTAGCTGAGAAAGAATTAAAGTCAATTCCTCATCCCGCAGATAAAAAATTAGACTCGTCTTTTGCCCTTACATATATCCAACTTTTAATGTACACAGGATACACAAATTCATAATTGTTCTGTAATGTAATATGTATACAATATTAAACACATTTCTATGACATTTATCTTATCTCCCTGATCACAGATAATATAGTTATAATTATGCCCTTTCAAAGTATTATCGCCTGATCCACACTTAATCGGCACTCTTAGCTTGAAATTCTGGCTACTGCATGCAGAGACTGCGGGATGTTTTTGTCCTCTGATAACCTAGATGATGTGCAGTTTGAGCAAGTATGGGTCTGTTTCTGCTCACCCTTGTAGTCCGATGCCCAAAGAAGGGACTTGAAAAATAGTCACTGAATGATGGATAAACACATAGGATGTTGGGAATGTCTTATGTGTGTTCACATTGGTATCCATGAGAACGTGGCCCACAGAAAGGGGGGGGCGATTGAGAGGGGTGGGGACAGAGTCACATTAGAAATGAGCTGGAAATCAGCCCTGATTCTGTTGGCCGACATATCCGCCTGAACCATCACCAACTCAGTGGACATGAGCCCGAGCAAACTGCAGGAGATGGTGATGGACAGGGAGGCCTGGTGTGCCGCTGTCCACAGGGTCGCAAAGAGTCGGACACGACTGAGTGACTCAACAAAAACAACAGATCCTGATGGAACAAGCTGAAGTCTCAGATGGCTGTATATCAGCAGAGCCAAATCCTTCCTTTAGAGTTCTAGAATGTCACAGATATTAGGCACTGGGGTTTTGATACAAAATATGCTTTGGAGGAACAATATGATTTCTCTGGCGGGCTTATGTTGAGACTTCCCCATCCTCTTTTGGAACCGCGTGTGATGACATTTGTTGGAGAAGGATTGGATACACCACTCATGGCTGGTAACAGTCACGGAAGCTTAGAGGAAGGTTGTAACAGCAGGAGAATATTTAAGACAGCTTTGGTGTTTCTCTTTCAGCCTTAAGGAATAGATAGCAATGTGTTCTTGGGCAGAAGAGACTGTTCTGCTACGATCTCGGATAACCCTGTGAACAGCTATATGGCGCCTGGGTAATGACTGAGTTGTTCTTTCTTCTGGGAACTAGGGCTGTCTGCTACCGATGATACAGCCTGCCTGGGGCCCAGGCGGAGTAGAAACGATAGTCCTTGTATCCTAATGTTCTGTTCCTATTTGGTGGGAGGTGGGAGACGCTCCTGAGCCTATATCCTCCAATTCGGGAACTCGGGGATCTGTTCGATTTTGATGGAGAGAGAAAAGAATGCATTTGAAATTCTCTTGGTTGCTGTGTGCAGAAATCATACGCTCCACCTCACAAACTCACCGATTTCATAGAACCATCGTCAAGCGAGTGAGTTTCGGTTTTCTTCATTCCCCCCTTCATCCAGTGAGTCAGGCTCTGACGGGGTTGATTTGTTGTTTAATATTTGGGGGGATTATTTTGGTATAGCCGCAATGTGTTTACTCAAATACTGTGTGTTAAATGAGATGTTTTCATTTGTTTTGATAGGTACTTATAAAGGCAACGTACCGCATTTCACACTTACACAGCCCTTCCGAGTTCACAGCGCAGCACCCGGATTCCTGCAAAACCTCCCCTGTTTGGGACGCACCAGCCTTGTTTCACCCCGAGAAGAGCAAGGTCTGTGCAGTGCTGTCAAGCCCCAGAGCCCAGAGCTGAGCTGAAGAAGACCCCTTCAGCTCACTGGGACCAAGGTAGTGGGTGGCAGCAAAGAGCTCAGAGGAGGAAATTTATTCTTCTTGCTTGTTTTATGGTTCTTAGGGTGTTACCATAACTGCATGAATTCCTCCCTGAACTCAGCAGAACATATGGGAAACCTATACTTAGCTTATCATTTCAAACCCTTCCTCCCCCACACCCTTCTTCCCCTCCAGGAGGCCTCAATATGGTACCAATTCTGTAGGTAAAATAAAAAATGTTGAATTGAGTGAAGTGGTCGCTCTTCCAGACTCATGGGCGAGCAGTGATGTGTCCTGAGCTTTGACTGGAGTTACAATTGAGCACTAACCTGCAAAGACAAAATTGTTCTCACAGGGGTTGTTGTATTACACACGGAAGGGGAAACACAGCCACCACATCGGACTCAAGTGTGGAGCCACCAGAACAGATATGACTGTGGCCAAAAATGGCCAGAAAATATGCCATACAAAGAGAGGACACAGAGCAATCCTTACAATTGGTCATAAATGTCAGAGCAGACCACACGAGAATGTGCTTCTCTGCTGAAAAACAGACAGTGTTTATGAGTTGATCTCATACAGGAAATCATCACATTGCTCTTTTAAACCATCGAGTCTAAGGGTCTGTAGATCAGATTTTTTACAAGTATCAATTAGGATGTCAGATCAGTATGCACGTGCCTTCAACACACACAGTAAGTAACTGAAGCTTCCTGGTTTGGGTCTCGAATGGATACAAGGCAGCATCACTCCAAACATTATTGAATTCTAAGCCATCAGCTGTTCTTTTAGTGTCTAAGTCATTTCTAGGATGGCACAAGTCCAAGTCTAATTCATTAAAACAGAAGAAATCTATAAACACCTGCATGTAATTGATTAGTAAGTTGGGGTTTCTTTAACTGGTTGTTTATTCCTCTGTTCAAAACAACACACTAAAGCAAAGAACCAACAATGGCATGTCATTGACATTTTGCCAAGTTATTAGACTTATTTTTGTAAAGTGGGTTGTTTTATTTGGGATGTCAGCTTCAGAGCCCCTAACACCTACCCCTCTGTGTAAGTGCTGTACCCTTTTGATCTTGGTTCATTGGACTGAGAATTGTGAGGGCCTTGGACAGTGTTGCTTTTTACATAGAAATCAACTGAGTGAAAAAAAGACTGGTTTTAAGGGCAAATTATCTAATCTGTGTTTATGGAGATGGTAAATACACTCTTCAGTCCCAAAGAGTAGAGGCTGATCTTCCCCCATTCCGATGTCCCTGCTTCACAGAATTGCTGATTTGGCTCCATATGCTTTTTTGGTAATTTTTAAATTTCATCACCAGTACATTGAATGTGGGAGGGGGGTCACTTTTTTTTCTCAATTTAGTTATTTTTAATTGGAATATAATTGCTTTGCAATGTTGTGTTAGTCTCTGTTGTACAGCAGGAGATTTGTGTTCGCACGTCCCCTCCCTCTTGAGCCTGCCGCCCCTCTGGTCGTCACAGGGCGCCAGGCCGGGCTCCCTGTGTTATGCAGCAGCTTCCCACTACCCCCTCCAGTGTTCTTGCCTGGAGAATCCCAGGGACGGGGGAGCCTGGTGGGCTGCTGCCTATGGGGTCGCACAGAGTCGGACACGACTGAAGCGATTTAGCAGCAGCAGCAGCAGCAGCAGTGTGTATGTGTCAATGCTATTCTCTCAATTTGTCCCCCGCCCTGAACTTGAGAGTCAGGGACAGTGCAATCTCCGAGAGGCTTGTAAACACTCGCTTATTTTGAATATCTGCATCCGGGACCCAAGAAATAGGACTGGACACCAGAAGCCTCTCAGGTGTCATAAAATCTGCCTGTAAAAAGAATCTGGCATTCAACCAAACAAAAACAAGGCATCTCTTCGAAACTGGGAACAAGAGAGACCACCTACAGTTTCCCTCAAAAAAAGGACAGTAAGTGGGAATACCCCTGATCACTAGTTTAAGATATATGAAATGTTCCTGGATAGTCTCTTTATTTTAGTATATCATTTTAAATTTTTTATTCTTTTTCTGTTTGGCCACTGGGCTTCCCAGGTAGCACGAGTGGTAAAGAAGCCACCTGTCAATGCAGGACACATGAGAGATTTGGGTTCGATCCGTGGGTCGGGAAGATCCCCTGGAGAAGGAAATGGCAACCCACTCCGGTATTCTGGCCTGAGAATCCCATGGACAGAGGAGCCTGGTGGGCTACAGACCATGGGGTCCCAAAGAGTCAGACACGCCTGAAGCGACAGCACATTTGGCCACTAGGTCATGTCTGGCTTGGCTGTGCATAGGGTTTTCCAGGCAAGACTACTGGAATGGGTTACTATTTCCTTCTCCAGGAGATCCGCCTGTTGCCAGGAATCTTTTCAACCCAGATATTGAACCTGTGGCTCTTGCCACAGCTCCTGCATTGCAGGCCGGTTCTTTACCACTGAGCCACCAGGGAGGCCCTATCAGTGAATTCTACCAGAGGTAGGGCTGAGGCAAGCTCAAACCCTCCCTCTTGGATGGGGCGTCACTACCGTAACTTCAAAGTCAACACAAAGAGTCTGGAATATTTGATTTGTCAAACATTATGTCATTTTCAGAGCAAAAAATCATTATTCACTCAATTGCCCAGACACGGAATCATATATTACAGAATGAAAGCCAATGTTTAAGGGTTTAAAAATTTACTCCTTACAAATTGTGATCAGCATCCTCTGAGCCTGCCCTGCTCGTGTCCCCCACAGGCCGCACCAACGTGGATGTGACGCAGCAGGCATACCCTCAAAGGGGGATATGACCGGTATGGACAGAAACCTAGTCTTTCAGGTCAGAAGACAGCTTTGAGGACACCCATTTCCATTGCTCTCCTGAAGCATAGGAGATACTTTAGGTGTTGACTGCAGCAGCATTCAATAATATATTGGGTTACATATTTTTAAAAGTTCTTTCTTTTTCTATTCCGTTCTAAACCTTCTGTTTGAATTGGGGAGAAAGCCTTGGGTTTGATGACGGTGTGTCTAAATCTCTAACACTAACATCCCTTTTCAAAAATCCGTGGAGAGCCCTCAGACAAGAAGTCTTAAGGAGGCACCCTTGAGGTGTTTGGGTGGGATGTAATCACTCTGGCTTAGTTTTTTCCCCCCATTGCATTTACTTTTAGCTACTTTCTATTGATGACAAGTGATCTTGCTTTTCTAGGAGATGAAAGGGAGGAGTAAGGTGCGCATGTCAGGGATACTCCAAACATGGTAACTATTCCAGGGGTCCTAGTATGAAGGCAGTGGATTTTGGAAGAAGCAGCACCCAGGACAGGCTCCCCTGGTAACTCAGCTGGCAAAGAATCCACTTGCAATTCAGGAGATCCCAGTTTGATTCCTGGGTCAGGAAGATCCCCTGGAGAAGGGCTAGACTACCCACTCCAGTATTCTTGGCTTCCCTGGTGGTTCAGACGGTAAAGAATCTTCCTTCAATGTGGGAGACCTGGGTTCGATCCCTGGGTTGGGAAGACTTCCTGGAGGAGGGCATGGAAACCCATTCCAATATTCTTGCCTGGAGAATCCCCTGGACAGAGGAACCTGGAGGGCTACAGTCCGTGGCATCTCAAAGAGTTGGACGTGACTGAGTGACTAAGCGCAGCACAGCACCCAGGACACTTGATGGGGTTGTTTACAGGGATTATCTGCCAGAGTTGGTCCACATGACATTCTTTGTACCAAACAGTGAGTCAGATCTGAGTCTGCACCAAAGCAAAAGTATTGAGGGTACATGGTTACTTGGGCTGAGGGGGCAGGGCACTGCCCCAGGGAAATGGAAAGAGAGGAGCTAAGAACACTTTCCCAAAAGCAGAGCTGGTGGCTACACCCCAGGCAGACATCCTGCCTCTCAGCCACCCTCACACCAACAGTGTGAAAAGAATATATGCACCACGTAAAACTCTGAAGCACTCAATGTTTGCACCATGCTAGAAGGGCAAACAGACATTGCAGTACCCAAGGACGCAAAATTCAGAAAAATAACATATTAGAATGAATAAAATTATTATCAGACAGAATTAAACATTTCATTGATAAATAGAAGCCAAACAGAGACCCTAAAAATTAAAATGTTGTTTGGTTATAGGACAATCTTAGTACAATGGCTAAATAGCAGAATGGGTCGCGGAAGAGACAATTTGCACCCTAGAAGACAAAGTTTAGAGGCTATTCCAGAATCCAGTGCAAATAGATAAACAAATAGAAAACATAAAGGAATATTGGAGAGTCAAGGGAGATAGGTCCAGATGTTTCGATATCCATCTAAGAAGCATTCTAGAAGAAAAGGGGGGAAATAGAAGAGAGAAAAATAATTGAAGAAAATTTTCTCTAGTAAAAAAAGTGAAGTGAAGTCACTCAGTCGTGTCCAACTCTTAGCGACCCGTGGACTGTGGTCCACCAAGCTCCTCCGTCCATGGGATTCTCCAGGCAAGAGTACTGGAGTGGGTTGCCATTTCCTTCTCCAGAAGGAAAAAACACCTTAAAAAAAAACTGTTAGCCAAAAAAAAAAAAAAAAAAAAACACTTTAAAATTATAAAATTTAAAATAAAAACCCAAGGATTCTCAAATTGAAATAGCCCACTGAATTTACAAGTATGCATACCATGTAAATGTTAGGCTTGATTAGCCAATTAACAAGGTAAGTATAAACTATATATAGGTTTGTAGCCAGCAAAAGAGTCTATACGCATAAAACACACACACTCATGCACACATACGCACACACACACGCACACACACTCACGCACACACACTCACACAGGTAAAGCTGGTAAAATTTGAATAAGGTCTGTGGCTTGTACTAGCATAAATCACCTGGTTGTGATATTTGTAGCAGGTAGCATTCTAAGGGGATGTTGACCCTCATTTTTGTGTAATCTCATGGTCTTGAGTATGGGCAGAACCTGTGAATATAAAGCAATGTCATTCCCATACTTAAGTTATAGAGAAACGGGGATTTTCCACATGTAATTAAGGCCCCAAGTTCATTGATCTTAAGTCACAAAATTTGCATTTTTACCACAATAAATTACAGAGAGCACAGGCCTTCATCAAACACAGAACCGGCCCCACCACGATCTTGGGCTTCCCAACCTCCAAAATTGTGAGAAATCAATGTTTATTATTAATAAGCAAATAAAAAAGATACAGAGATTATCCTGGGTGGGTTAGATCTAGTCATGTGGTCCCTTGAAAGGGCACAGGACTCTTCCTGGTGAGAGAGGTTACAAACGTGAAAGGGATTTGAACTCCTTCCTTGGTTTTGGAGTCGGGGAGACCATGGAGCAAGAAAAGCAGTAACTTCCAGGAGCTAGTAATGCGAAGACCATGATGTAGATACACAGCGGTATTTGAAAGAAACAACCTTACCTGCATTTACAAGAAAACAAGAAAGGCTGCAAAGAACTGAGCTATGCTTTCACCTTGAGAAGCTGGGAAAAAATTCAAAATAAGCTCAAGAACAAAATTAGTAAACACGAAAGCACAAATTATCAAGATCAAAAGCAATCAACAACAACAAACATGTAGATTTGGTGAAAGAGCAAAGAGATGTGAGCAACATTCAGCATGTCAAAGATGGGACATAACTTTAAAGCATGAAAGAGAATATATTAAAGCACCACAAATTTTAAAATCCATGTGAAACAGATGACTTCCTCAAAAATAAAAATGTCCAAAACTAGGGAAAAAAAAGAAATAGAAGCACCATACAGACAGATCTCCCTAAAATACATTGAAAAGATGTTCAAAGATACACACCTGTAAACTACAACAGGTCCAAGAGATTGCACGGCAAATTCTATAGACATTTGCAATTTATATAAGCAGTGTCAGAGCACAATAAAAATAGGTTTTAAGATCCTAAATAAAATATTCGCATATCAAATCCTGGATTTAGCAAAAGAATAATACATCATAACCAGCTTGAGTTTGTCCTCCGAATGCTAAAATGGCTCCATGTTAGAAAATCCATGAATATACGTTATTAACAGATTAATATAGAAATTTTACATGATCATCTCAATAAATACCAAAGTTTCATTTGCTATAATGCCACCTCATACACAGTAAGAACTACAACAAAACTGTTTAAATCATTCAATAATCTCAAACAAAAGGAGTCCAGAGCAAGGCATTGTTTTGCTCTCTCTGTCTCAACACACACCCTTAACAAAAACCAGTGGTTCCAGAAGCCATTAAACAAGAGATTCTTACATTTTACTACATTAATATACATGCAAGGCTAAAATATGGTATACACCACCCTAGTGCAAGATGTTAATAATAGAGGAAACTCTCAGGAGTGGGAGTATGGGGGAGAGAGGGTGTAAGCCTTCGTTTGATCTTTTGAAACCTGTTCTGAGAAATGAAGTCTATTAACATAAAAATAAATGTGTCTAAGTTTCTATATCAACAAAGAGGAACAAAAAGCAACCAGCTATAGAAAACATTTGCAACATGGTTTCTATCTGTCTATCTCATAATCTGTTAGTGAAGTGGTAAGTTGAAGCACGGCCTCTTTGAGGAGTTTGAATTAAAATTTAAAACCCACATACTCTTTAATTGAACAAGTTTATTTCAATGAGTTTAACATATAGAAATATCACAGCTGAATGCAAATGTTTATCTATTAATGAGTTTATTTCTAATTGTTTATAGTAGGAAAAGACTGTAAACTACCTAAATGATTATCAAAAGATTAAGGAACTATGACATATCCATGTAACGAAATACCAACCAGTCATGTTTGCAAAAGAGAAGTAGATTTGTAAGTACCAAGAGAGAATGCTGTATTCATAAGAGTGGTTGGTGGCGGTGTGGCAGAAAGCAGCAGTGGCGGGTGGAACCATTGGTGTTTGTTAAGGGTAGGTGTGTTTAGAGACAGAGAGGGAAAATCCATGCCACAGCTTACCAAGAGAAG
Source organism: Oryx dammah (assembly GCF_014754425.2). Classification (NCBI taxonomy): domain Eukaryota; kingdom Metazoa; phylum Chordata; class Mammalia; order Artiodactyla; family Bovidae; genus Oryx; species Oryx dammah. The sequence continues at coordinate 43,794,886 of NW_024070198.1, forward strand.
GCTGCATATTAAAAGAAAGTCAACAGGCAGATGAATAAAGAAGATGTAGTACTACTCAGCCATAAAAAAGAATAAAATAATGCCATTTGAAGCAACATGGATGGATGGAGAGATTAGCTTACTAAGTGAAGTCCGCCAAAGACAAATACTATACGACATCACTAATAAGTGGAATCTAAAAAAATGTGACAAATGACCTTATTTACAAAAAGAAACATACTCACAGACACAGAGAAAAATTACGGTTATCGAATGAGAAAGTGACGAAAGGATACATTAGAAGTTTAGGGATTAGAGGCTGCAAACTACTATATATAAAAAGACAAAGAACAAGGTCCTACTGTACAGCACAGGGAACTATATTCAATATCTTGTATAATAATAAACTATAATGGAAAGAATATGAAAAAGAATATACATACATATTACATATATATACCTGAATCACTTTGTTATACACCAGAAACTAACACGATACTGTAATAAACTATACTTCAATTTTAAAACAGTAATAACTTTTTTAAAAAGGCCACAGAGCTGGCACTGGGAGAGAAAATGGAGACTGGGAGTCAGGAATGTGAGAGAAAATACTTTTTACCATTTATTTTTATTTAATTTGAAACTTTCCCCATGTACATATACTTAAAGACATATATCTTAGGGGGGAAAACCCAGGAAAGTAAGAATACAAAAGAATATTCTTACCTAGGTAAAAGTTGCCTATCTCAAACTCACAACAATAGTCAGATGTCAGAGTGACCCATTAGAATCAGCCCCAATAAATTCAGACATAAGAAAGTGTATGCACTATCTGTGCTAATATTCAAATTGTACCTGATGCAAAAAGATGGGGGGTGGCCCTATAAATTCTAGAAATTATATAAATTATCATATTCACAAATGATATAATTATCCACATAGAAAATCCAAAAGAATCAACTGGAAAATTAATAAAATTTTGTTTTTATTTTACTAGAATATTTTTTTATTTATTCTAAGAAGTTTATCCAGGTAGTTAAATACAAGATTCACATATAGAAATCAATAGCCTTTTTTATGCATCAAACTAACCAAAAAGTATAACTTAAACACACACACACACACACACACACACACATACATTCAAAATAGCCACATTTCAAAGTACACAGGAATAAACATAGAAAAAAAACATCTCGTACTTTTGTGAAAAAAATTATACAACTTTATTAAAGAATATAAAATAATATTTGAACAAATGGGGAGATATACCATGGTATAAAGATGTCAATTCTTCTATAAATTAGTATCTCAATTCAGGGGAATTCCTATCAAATTGCCAACAGATTTACTTGAAAGCTTATTCTAAAATTCACCTAGAAAAGATATGTAAATAGAAACAAGTAAATTTTGATACAGAATGAGGGCGACAGTGTTCCATTCAAAGGGCGATAAAAATGGCCCCTGAGTGGGAAAAGATGGTCCGCTTCACTAATAGAGAAATGCAAAGTAAGATAACAAGATAGTTTTTGCCCTTAGATATCCTTCAATATGTAAAAGATAATTTGGGGGCGGGGAGAGAAACAAAAACTCACAGATACTGTTGGTGGAAGTTTAATTGGTCCCGTCTTTTTTAAAAGATGATTTGGCAAATTAAAACCTTGTGCAAGTAATTCCCTGGTGGTCCAGAGGTTAAGACTCCATCCTTCCAGTGGAGGGGTTGCAAGTTCAATTCCTGGTCAGGGAACTAAGATCCCACATGCTGCACAGTGCAAAATGTTAAACAAACAAACAAAAACCATGCATATGGTCCAATCCAGCAGTAACAAAGGTAACTTTCAGAGCTGACTCCAGAGTACATGTAAACACCCACCCAAAGCGCCTGATCAAGCATGTCATGTAGCACCAAGCCTTTCCAGTCCCAAACTAGAAACAATTCAAGTGCTCATTAGGAAGACAGTTTTTTTAAAAACATGGCACATCCAACTTAGGGGATACAGTGCAGTAGTTTAAAAAGCAAATCAACCTATTCCTATTGACGTTGCAAGAACTTCAAGATCACTTATGTACTGCAAGAATGCATGTTCTATGTAACAGTTTATGTTCAAAATCTGTACACAGCTACACACATACATGTGATTGTAAATGTACAGAACAAAAACAAACAGTGAGCTTTTTTCTGGGGACAAGGATTAGAGATGCAGTAAAATCAGAGGGGATTCCAGCTTCCTCTATTTTGCTTGAAATTTCAAGATGAAAATGTAAGCCTATATTAATCATGTAGTTTTAAAACTTTCCCTGAAGTTAATGTGGCAATTTTTAAATTTAAGCACTTTTTCCTTTCAAACATATTCAGTTAAAATGTGTATATCATCAAATATCTTTATTTTATAAGGGCCTGAATATTTTTCAACCTTATTAAAACCATTAGAATATTTTCAATCTTATTAAAACCATTAGAATATTTTCAACCTTATTAAAACCATTAGAATATTTTCAAACCATTACAATATTTTCAATATTAAAACCATTAGAATAGAATTTTCCTTTCAAACATATTCATTTAAAATGTGTATATCATCAAATATCTTTATTTTATAAGGGCCTGAATATTTTTCAACCTTCTTAAAACCATTAGAATATTTTCAAACCATTACAATATTTTCAATATTAAAACAGTTAGAATATTTGGGGGAGTGGTAAGGTTATCTGTTGCCATGCTGGTTTCTCTATATAAGGACTTTAATCTCTATGTTATCACTGTAAGAAAACATCATCTCAGCATTAAGGCACATGCAGTCTACATTCTCTAAATAATTCTAAACAAATCTGATATCGAACATCAGTACTGCATCAGAAAACACATACTTGTAGAATGTCCAACGAAATACCAATATTGCAAAACATCAAGGATCTTTTGGAAGGGTTATTGGAGAACTGTTCTTTTTGTTAATCAGGAACCTTACTTTTGGATTCTTTTTCCAAAACTCTGTATAGCTTTGCTGGGGCATAAATTTAAAAGTGTTCCATATCTCATGATGATGTCTTGGAAAGCGTCTGAAAATTGGGACCACCACAGTTTCCTTATAAACATATGATATTTGGTTATTTGAAAAGCCATCGAGACAAGATGGAACATAGTCACATGCCCAAAGATTGAAATTTCTTGAAACGTGTTGCCTTTTTTCTGGGGAGATCTTCTTACGTCCCAAGCCCTGGAGAAGGATCACAAGCAGATTAGGAGGAAGATATTCAAGGCCACACAGTTTGGAGGTCTTTAATAAAACCACCTCCATGACATCTTGTGTTTAAATGACCACTCTTACAGGAGGCATCCTTTATGAACTTGTGGGAGGCTGTAAATTGACACAACCTCATGATCTTTGCAGCCTTCCACTCCCACGCGAGGGGCTGGGCTTCTAGGACATGGAGGACTGAACCAGAGAGACCCCAGCCTGGACAACCAGGAAGCCCGATTAGGTTCTCTACACCCAGGTGGCTGTATCCACCTCAGGCTGCATCCCCAGCACTCCGTGGGAGGGGTCTTACTCTGAGAGCTCCGAGGATTCTCTCCCATCCCAGAGGATTCCCAGTAAAGGAAGCAGCACGTGGGTCTCTACCCACAGGCTTCCTCCTCAAATCTTACTAATGTGGCCATTAGAAAATTTACAAATTACATATGCAGCTCACATATCTATTTCCATTGCACAGTGCTGTGTTAACCACCACTAGCCAGCGCTATCAGACTTTGTTTTTTTCAGTGATGGGGAGAAACCACCTCCAGGAACAAGATAACTGTAGTTAGTAGGGACTCCTTCTTCACATCATGAAAACTCCCCATCCATTCCTTTGACGCTTCCTTATGGGTCCTGGCTCTGCAGTCCAGAGACACACATAGGCAATCCCTCCTTGTCATGACAGATCTTCACAAAAAAAGCTCACAAATTAGATGGTTTATGGGAAAGCACTTCGATAAGCGTGAAATTCACATACAAAAAGAAACCTAGGCAGAAGGGAGGCTGGTGTGGATTTTGAAAGCCAAGTGGGAATTTGAGAATTTATGCTTTTTTTCCCCCCCCTGGTAACCTGTTATGAGGCTTTAATTTTATTCCAATTTTGAGGCCAGTCCTCAATCTTAACCAGGTCTCAGAAAATCAAGAGCCCTGATGTCGCTGTTCATCTTTTTAGCAATGTGGAGAGAAATACTCACAGAGTCAAGGTAGAACCCAGAGTCCTGAAAGCTGTGACGATTGTCGTGAGCAGAGAAGGGGAAGTTGTTATTTACCGCTTGCTGGAAAAGAGCGAGGGGAGAGATAAAAACGCACACATCAGAACCACAGCAGGCTTCCAGAACCTGCCTACAGTGGCCTGGAAGGAAGACAGAGGAGGCAGGTTGACCTCTAAGTGAGAACTAAATGCATCCACAGTGATGGAGCAAACAGCAGAGGGGTGAGGGCTTAGGTGCGTACATCAGCTCAAGGCTTTGAAACTCCACTCCATTGCCAGCTTTCTTAAAATTATAACAAGTTCTCTTTAAAATACCTTATTGAGAGGCAAGGAAAGGAAAGTCAGTAGGCATGGAATTGAAGGCTGGAAAGGAATTCTGAAGCCATCTTCTTCATCTGGCCAATAAGGATCCCAGTAGACCAGAGCTCTCTGGTCCAGGGCTGCTAAGTGTGAAGTCAACCCTGCTTCTACCACCGGCCATTTGCAGCCCCTTAAGCAGCTCATGAACTGGCCAGGGAGGTAGAACATGCGTGTTGAGAGCTCTGTTCCTAGAAGAGTAACTTCATCGTCTGGACCAGGAGGTGGTCCCTTCTAGAGAGTATCTGAGGAACCATGGTAACCAACTATGGAGTGAGGATGCTGCCAGAATGTCGGGATCCGGGGAGATCTAGTGAGCAGTTCCCTCCAAGCAGCGCCACCCCCTTGCAGAGCCACAGGGGCACGTGGCAAGCGCCCTGGACTCACCTTCTCCCGCAATTTGTAGATTGGCGGAAGCTTCTCCTCCACTTGCCGAGATAAACGTGGACTGTGGGACTCTTTCAACATCGTACTTGTGATGGATTCTGGCATCTTTTGTGTTAGTCCAATGTGAGGGAACTGGAAAAACAGCACACATGCCTTGATTAAAACCAGACACATCTGAATCTCAAAGCCAAGTATCAGGGCTTCCTCTGTAAAAGGATTAAAATGCAATTTGGGTGCTTCTGGCATGCGATGGAAATGGCATAATTTTCGTAATTTTCAAGTATCCTTTCCAAGACAAAAAATATTGTCATGGCCCAAGGCCACCACTGCCGGCCATTTCAAGTTACAGGGGCCACCCTGCTGCTTGCAGCCTGGAAACGGTTCCATGGCCTGGTGAGGGGGGTGCGGTCCCACGGGAGGGAGCCAATGAGCTCCAAGGAGACAGTGTTATTTGAGACCTTCCTGGTGGTCAGGGAGTGCCCCATACTCGGGGCCAAGCATTCAGCCCGTGTTCCCAGGGGTGAGCCAACCTCCTGCAGGTAGGGGGTGCACCTTAGAGCACAGGAAGGTGAGAAGGGTCGCGTTGAGTCTCTCCAGAAAATGCAGAATGGTAGAGGGTGGGAAGATTATTTGGATGCCAGGGGTGAGCTGGGAGTGGGCTTTCGTATCTCCCTGTGAACAGGCGGGAAGGAAACAGGACTGGGTCGAGGGAGGTGGTCCCAAAGAAGGTCTAGACCAACCCCATAGGGAGCTCTAGACACAGAGTAGCTTCTCAGAGTCAGCCTGATGGAGTGAGAGGACTGGACCCTTGTGTGCTCTTGCCCATCAGTCACTGGGTAGGAGAGGAAGGTGGAGGACCCAGGAAGCAACTGACCTGGAGGAAGCAGCTCTTTTCAGCCAAGGAGTATCTAGGGTTGGACCCCTCCCCCCACCAAGCCACGCTTTCAGCAGCTAGGCCAGGAGTCCATTCCCAAAGAGGGATGTGGGTTCTGCTTGATAGCCACTGTAGCTCACCCCAATTTTACATAAATAGCACCTCTTATAAGCCACTCCTACAAAGTGGCCTTTGAAGTGGTGATCTCTAGGAGAGAAATATGAGTGGAAACTAAGATACAAACAGAAGGCAAGACCCCAACTCTTAAGGAAAATTCTTGCAAAGGGAGGTAACATATTGTGGGGGTGGGTCACAGACGATAGATTCAACGTCCCTGGGTACAACCCCAGCTCTCTCTCCTAGAAGGTCAGCCTTCCACAAGAGACTTAGTTTTGCAGGTCTCAGTCTCTTTATCTGTAAAATGGGAATAATAATAACCTACTTGATAAGAGTGCATGCGTGCTAAGTTGCTTCAGTCGTGTCCAACTCTTCCCGACCCCATGGACTGTAGCCCACCAGGCTCCCTGTCCATGGGATTCTCCAGGCAAGAGTACTGGAGTGGGTTGCCGTGCCCTCCTCCAGGGGATCCTCCCGACCCAGGGACTGAACCTGCGTCTCCTGTGGCTCCTACATTGCAGGTGGATTGCTCACCATTGAGCTACTGGGGAAGCTCCACCTGACTGAGTAGATGGGATTAAAAGAGAAAAATGCATGCACCCAGAGTGTTCACTAGCTGTTGACAGGTTCTACTCTTGCTCACAGCTGTCCCCTCCCTTATCCCCAAGCCCACTGTCACACCAAAGGCCAGTCCTTCCTTGTCTTCGGGATTACAATGACATTGGTTAACACTGTTGTTTTCTCCCATTCCTTCTCAAGTCATGATATAACTACATATAACTATGGCTTTTGTTTCATCTCCGCACAAGAGCGCATTTAGTACGCTACTATTTATGTCAAAAGGTGGAGAGATTATGTCATCTGAATGGTACACTCAGTGGGGCATTGTTGGCAGAGAAAATGAGAAGCAATGGTTTATACGACACATAGCAATGTGGAAAAGAAGAAACAGAATGAGATCTGTAACCCAACACCATTTACGGAAATAAATAATCCATGCACACAAAACAACACTACATAATTTACAAGAACACATCTCAGTAACAGAGTTCCCATTAAACATGTGTGAGTGGCTGCCCATGGGGTGAGCAGAGCAGGAACAGGGATCAAGGGCAAGGAAGCGACCACATGAACCAACCAACATCGTATGGACCGGCCCTGCTATGGATGAATGACAGGGTCACTTTGGAGGAGGGCACCAGGGAAAAGGAAGACTTCCTTGCCATCGTTTAAACATTTCTTAATTGAGTGCCTCTATTCCATTGTCTCATTTTCCACAACAAAAATAATCGTCTTTGTTTTTGATTAGAGTTATAATACTTGCTCATGGTTTTAAAAGCTCAGACAATAAAGAAAAACACAAGGAAGGAATCCCATGCAGATTGTATCCGTCTTCCCAGGTGGTGCTAGTGGTAAAGGACCCGCCGGCCGATGCAGAAGATGTAGGGAACATGGGTTCCATCCCGGGGTCGGGAAGACCCCCTGGAGGAGGTCATGGCAACCCACTCCAGTATTCTTGCCTGGAGAATCCCATGGACAGAGGAGCCTGGTGGGCTACTGTCCATGGGTCCGCAAAGAGTCAGACACAACTGAAGAAATTTAGCATGCACACAGGATTGTGTTATAAATGTGATTTCAAAAAATTACAAATATCTTAAAAAATTTAACAGTTAACCTTTGGGAATTCCCTGACAGCCAGTGGTTAAAAAACAAAAACAAAAACAAACCCAGTAACTTTTGGTTACCCTCTCCATTCTCTTCTTGTCATCCCAGATTAAAAAAAAATAATAACACTAGCTCTCATATATTCCTTCACAAACACCTGTACCTACAAAGGGGACTTACACTGTTATACAAAAATTGGACCATATAACTCATACTGTTTTGTACCTCGCTTTCCTTTTTTTCCATTTTTATTGGAGTATAATTGTTTTACAATATTCTGTTAGTTTCTGCTGTACAAGAAGGTGAATCAGCTATGCTGCTGCTGCTAAGTCACTTCAGTCATGTCCGATTCTGTGCGACCCCATAGACAGCAGCCCACCAGGCTCCCCTGTCCCTGGGATTTCCTTCTCCAATGCAGGAAAGTGAAAAGTGAAAGTGAAGTCGCTCACTCGTGTCCGACTCTTAGCGACCCCATGGACTGCCGCCCACCAGGCTCCTCTGTCCATGGGATTTTCCAGGCACTGGAGTGGGTGCCATCAGCATACACATATCCCCTCCCTTTTGAGCCTCCCTTCCACTTCCCCATCCCACCCCTCTAGGTCATCACAGAGCACCAAGCTGAGCACCCTGTGCTCCACAGCATAACTTGCTTTTCTTGCTTAACATTGTGGTTCTTGTAATTCAATCGCTCAGTCGTGTCCAACTCTTTGCAACCCCATGGACTGCAGCACACCAGGCTTCCCTTCCTTCACTATCTCCTGGAGTTTGCTTAAATTCATCACTTAACAATATACCATAGAAATTTTTCAAAGTCAACCCACCCGTTTCTAATTCATTCTGTATTATATATACATTTTTAATGTTTTTAAAGCAATTTTTAAGTAAGTATAAATAATACAAAGGGCCTCCAAACTCAGAGCCTTTCCCTTTCCTCTACCTCCAATCTGCTTTTCCAAGTTATGGAGAATCAGGCCATGGGTAGGGAGTTTTTCTACATCTGGAAGGGTTCCTCTCACCAGGTGAATGACAACTGACTTGGGTTCATTTGTATTCTACAACACTATGGACTAAATCACTGTAAAAAAAAATGGCTCTAGCATTTTAATTTCACTCTTTTAAAATATATATTTAATGGCTATAACATGATAGCTGTGAAATAAACCCTTCTGTTAGATATTGTAACCGTGAAATATAGCTTTTTAACTAGTTGGTGGTGAAATTTTTGCTGCATTCAATCACTCAATGACTGAAATATTAAACAGGAAGGTGAACGTGTGTGCAGAGTGCCTTTTCTACTCGGCAACAGCCAGATCACCACCAGCAAGGTCAACTGTGAAATGACCGTCACCTCCAATGTGGCAATTACTGTCTCCCAAATGGGCTGCTGCTGACGCAAAACCAACAATTTCTTTAATTTTCCCAACTCGTCTACAAGTTACTTAGGGAAACTTCATGTCAGCTCTGTCCTTTTTATTCTCTTAGGTGCCAGCAGCAGAAAGGAGACCCACACCGTAGGCTCTGGTTAGACTTTGGGGAGATAAAGTCTTCCTTCTTTAAATGGTTCCTGGTACATTCCTAGGATCCCCAGTAGGAGACGCCATGCTCTTTCTTGATGTCTCCCTTATTATAGAATACTGACTTTGGAGTAGCAACATGGCTGGTTTAAAAAATACTTCCCGAGGACTTCCTTGGTGGCCCAGTAGTTAACACTTCACACTTTCAGTGCTTCCACTGCAGGGGACGTGGGTTCAGTCCCTGGTCAGGGAACTAAAATCGCACTAAGATAGAGGCTTAGTCAAAAAATAAAAACCCTCCTCCAACTCCGTTGCAGCTAAATTGGATGCGTGACCCTTGAAATGAAAGCCTAAGTCTGTGGGTGGGGCTCCTGGGAAAGCGATTGTTTTCTCCAGGAAAAGGTGAGGATGCAACTGACAGGCGCCTTCCATCTTTTTGCAATTCGACTTCCTCCTCATTTATCTGCCTGAGCTGACACCACACTGAGGGTGACAGGAGAGGCTGAGAAGAACCTGGGCCTCCAAAGACATCCCAGGACATCTGTACCAGCCCTGAACTGCCTCCCTCTGCACTGGTTGTTGATTCCAAGCAGGGCCCTGGGGGCCTCCAGGCCCAAAGCCATTCTGTGTCCCCCCATTTCATTGTTGACAGGAAATAGGTTTCCTTCAGCCTCCAAGACTTCCCTGAGTTCTAATGGGCAGACTCAAGCAGTTGTTAATTAGGGAAGGGAAGGGATATGAGACCAGGGAGAAACAGTCAGGAGAAAAAACTGTGTAGCCTTGGGGCAAGGTCCTGGTTCCCCACTAAGAGATGCACACCACAGCAGCTTTGAGCTCATTTGCAAATACTGAAACCCCTCAGGAGGGAGAAGTCAGTGGTTAAGGATGGTATGCAGCCCACGAGGGCATCGACCTCAGACTGGTTGGACCTGAAGGTTGATGATGCTGTCTCGTACTTAGCTCACCACCAACCCATCAGAAGAATGTCCACAAGCTGATCACACCCTGTTTGATCCATTACTATAAAATTTCTCACTATCCTCTCCAAGTTGGGACATACGTTTTCAAGGCAGGAGTCCACTGTACCCCCCTTTTCCTGGCAAAGTTATAAAGTTATCCTTTTTTACTTCACCCAAAATCCTGTTTCTGAGATTCAATTCAGCACTGGTGCACAGAGCAGCTGAGTTTTCGGTATTACTGTTACTCGAGGAACACAAACCCTTTTCTGGTGAAGGCTCTGTAGTCAGCTTTTTATAATAATATTCAGTCAAACATAATCCCAATACTGTAGGTGATAAAAAGAGGCCAAGCTCTTTAGTCTAAGAAGCTTACGCTTATTTCTTCCTGACCAGCTAGTGTATGTAGTTCACTTTATTTCCCATCTCACTTTAGCTGCCAGGAAACTCAGTCAAATTTGTTTGACTCCAAATTGTTTAAGCCATATGGCCTGCATATCTATGTTACATATTTCATAAGTTTTCCATTTTCTATGTTTCTATGTTATATATTTTCCCAGTCTCAGCCTCTTAAAGTATATTTAAACTGGTTCTGAGGTTTTATTTTTATATACCTTATACTTTATTTTGAATATTTTCCATTCATTACTTTAAACCTTTGTGGAATGGAGCAGGGTATACAACAGGAAAGAATATCAGGATAAATATATATCCTTTGGGAGCTGCAGGGGATTGGTTCTCCTCATCCCATCTTGTGGCTACCAAAACCCAGAGATGCTCAAGTTGGTTAGTTTCCCTTTGTATCCATGGGTTCTGCATGGTGGACACACGTACTTATATCACATATATACATATATATTATGTATATACTAGTTAGCAACGGTGCTTCCATTCATTATACTAAGCTCCTTTGTATCCATTGTCTCATTAATCCTCAGCATGGCCTCTAACCTTGGTATATTATGCTTCCATTTAACAGATGAATAGACTGAGATTAAGCCTTCAGGCCCCAATTTTCCAAGATATTTTCCATTTTTTTCCTTTTAAACAAATCTTTAAAAAATTTTTCTATGTATTACTGCCCTAAAACAGGTTAGAAACCCCTATTTTCTGTGATACAAACAGTAGGAAAAAAAGACAAAGATACCAGGTCCATGGGATTTATATTCTAGAAGGAAGAGAAAAGTCACACGTATAATAAATTACATAGTATATCAGAAGATGCGTGCATGCCTGCTAAATCACGTAAGTCGGAACAGCTCTGTGTGTGACCCTGTGGACTGCAGTTTGCCAGGCTCCTCTGTCCATGGGATTTTCCCGGCAAGAATACAGGAGTGGGTTGCCATGCCCTCCTGTAGCAGATCTTCCCGACCCAGGGATCAAACATGTTTCTTATGTCTCCTGTATCAGCAGGTGGGTTCCACTAGCGCCACCTGGGAAGCCCATGCAGAGGATAGACGTTATGAAAAATAGAAAAAGCAGAGAAACACAGCAATTACTACCTCATGGACATTCACAAGACACCAGTCTGCTGAGTGGTTTATGCACAGACTAATTTCATCTGATCCTCCGAGAATCGGATATGAGATTCCCATTTCACAGGTGAAAGAACTGACACGGGATGAAGGGATCTGTCAGACGTCATACTGTGGTAAGTAGCAGCAGTAGGATCTGAGCTCAGCTCTGTGCCTGACCACACCCCTGTGGCCTGAGAAAGGCGAGAGAGGGTATCACCCTTCTTACCCATCTTCCGTCCTTGTCTAAGGGTGGGTTGAAGCATCTCCCTTTGACCATTTTGTGCAGGAAACTGAAGGGGGCTGAGACTGGCTCTTATCCCTCCATGGCCTCATGAGCTGTGCGCCTGGGAAGCACTCTCCCTTGTTCCTGGCCTCTGATTTGCAGGCTCTACCCGGAAGGGACATCCGGGAGTGGTCCCTGTTGTCATAGCATCAGAGCCCACCCGTCACAATGGGACAGGAGCGCGTGTCCTCCAGCCCCCGAGGGCTCCTGCTGCCCCACAGGTGTGACCCCCCGGGGCCCAGGTGAGGAGCCCCACACGCAGGGGCTGACCTGAGACAGTGGCCCACGCCACACCCTCCAGACGCTCGAACGGACGACTTCTGCGTTGAACGTCTTCACGGTCACCGTCTGCCCCAGCCTCTCGGTTTTCAGAGAAGTGAGCGGGCTCTGCCTTGTCTACAGGCATGGCATGACACCGGGTCAGGACCCAGGTCTCCCCACGGGCTCCTTTCACGGCTGCTTCCCTGCCCAGTTGCGGCTCGCTCACCGTGCGGTCACCACGCTGCCTGCAACTGAGACCGTGAGGAAGAGGCAGCCGTGAGTCATTATTTGGTACCAGGTGCTGTGCTGAGCACTTTTCCCGTGTTTCATGGACCGTTGGCGTCTACAAATGAGGAAACAGGGCCTTGTACCCAGGGGAGGGGGCGCCAGGTCACAGGACAGCTCCAGGGCCCGTGAGCCTTTCCCAGGGCCAGCTGGTCTCCCCCAGGCTGTGGCGGCAGCTCCTGAGGGCTAGCCTTCCTCCAGGGCCCGGACATGCAAGTGCAGCCCCACTTCTCAGTGAAGTGATTGCTTCCTTCCTTTCTCTCTTTCTTTTCCATTCTCTCTTCCTTCCTTCTTTCTCCATTTCTTTCTTCATTTCTTCCTCTCCCTTCCATTCTCCTTTTTTAATGCTCTGTCTTGACCATTGACCAGCTACTCCACGTAAGAGTAAGAGTACGCATCTACAGGAGACTCTGCCCGGCTCTCTTGGTAGGAAGTTGTGTCCTCATCCCTCTCTTCTCCTAATCACGGCCAGGGTGTCCTCACAAGAGCTGCGTGTCAGGGACACGGGACCGCTCCTCTGGCCAGCACTGAGGGCCCAGGGCCTGGTGGCTCCTGGGGGAGATGCCTGCGGTGGAGCATGGACCAAGACCAGGCAGGTGTTAGTAACCAGCTCCACGTACAGACGGGGGAAAGCGAGTCTCAGAGAGGTGAAGGGACTCAGCCTCATCACACCGCTAGTCCGTAGAAAAGTCCACGTGAGAACCCAGATGTGGCGCGGCCAAATTCAATGCCAGCATCAAACAGGATTCATTTCACCGCACTTCCCTGACCCTGTTTGAATTAGTGGGCAGTGAATTTACTAGGATTGCTTTTCATGCCACTTTTTCCATCTGCATGAAAGCGGGCCTGACTACACACCTGCCTGTCAGCCACGATCCCTCCCCACGGTGAGCCTGGCAGGCCGGGGGGTCAATGAGCCCTGTCGTGCGCTCCTCTGCTGCGCCCCCTCCCCAGTGGACACCCTGCCATGGAGCCCAGCACAGATGGCGAGGAGCAATGAGGGCCGAATATGGCTTCTTCCACATCCCAAGACTGAGAGTAAAGCAATGAGGAAGGAGGGAGCCAGAGACAAAAATATCTAAAGCCAGTGCCATTTCCAACAAAGCGTTCTACGGGCATTCACTTTGTCTCCACCAACAGAGCAGAAAATCCTCTAGATCTGAAGTCTCATCTCTAAATATATTCTCTTCTCCTCTGTAATTTAGTCTTCTGCTCTATTAAGCAAGGTATATGATCGCTGGTTAAGGTGTTTTCCAATTTCTCGCTTTTGAATGATGGTTTAAAATTCTCAAAAATGTGTCCAAGAAAAATCAAAAGTGAATAAAGAAAACCCGGCCAGGAAAAATGAAATATGGTTTTTCTTCAGCTAGGATTTCCGAACAGCAGATTCGGGTGGGGTGGTTCGTTGTCGAGGTTATTCTTTTCAGAGGTTTGAATTACTGGGCTGAACTTGGAGACCCACCATGCTGGAAGCAAGTCCTGTAAACACACAGGGCTCTCAGATCCCTGGGGCTAAGAATACCAGAGGGTTGAGCCCCGTCCTGCCTTGGGTCTTTGCACGTGCACAGCTCTGCTCAGAATGCAGTGATGCAAAACAACCTGTTAAGGCGGCTGTGGAGGCAATGACGAGCACATGGCTGGGTTCACTCGCTCAACAAGCACAGATTGAACACCCACTATGTGCCAGCTCTGCGTTCCAACAGCACCAAGACGATCACCCAAACCAGTTTTTTTATAAGCGGTAAATCACGGACGGTTTTTTTAAATGTCAGCAATATATGTTAGTATCCACTACTTTTAGGTCAATTGTAAGTCAGAAGTGAGGCCTCCCTGGTGGCTCAGAGGTAAAGAATCAGCCTGCCAATTCAGGAGATGCGGATTTGATCCCTGCGTTGGGAAAATCCCCTGGAGGAGAAAATGGCAACCCACTCCAGTGTTCTTGCCTGGAGAATCTCATGGACAGAGGAGTCTGGCAGCCTACAGTCCTTGGGGGTCACAAAAGAGTCAGACACAACTGAGTCACTGAACAACAACAACTCGTGGATTTGCCGATACATCAGATACAACAGGACCCCAAGTTATTGATTAACCAAAAATTATTTTCAGTGAGCCATCTGCCACATTGATGCCTAATTGTTCCATCCAATGTATCTTTTAACACAGCAGCTGCTTGCATACTTTGACTTTTAGATCTTTATATCCAAAGTGTTAAAGACCTTATGAAAGGCAGCTGTGTCTGTCTCTTCCGTGCGTTTTCAGTGCAGTGTGCCATTCCTTGATTTAATGAAGGACTTGCCGTCTTTTGCAGGAGAGAAAGAGGTGGAACCATGAGTATGTTTTCACGCCTCTGCCATGTGCCCACATGTGCTGCCCCCAGAAACTCTCAGACCTGCACACACAGGCACACTGAAACTCATCACGCCGCCAAAGGGAAGATTTTGCCTCCTCATTCATGTCTACACATCCTGGACAATTTAACTAGCATGGGGAGGGAAATCTGAGCCATCTTCACATTCATAAAATGCTGAGCTCTGAGAAATTCTCCAGCATCTGAATTATAAAACACATTTTTGTTTCACTCTGCAAGGTAAACTATCTGGATTCTTTCTGCAAATAGCAACTGAATTGAGGCGACTCCATTGCATTTTTTTATTAGTTCACGATTCACACAGAACTAATGGAAATTACAAAGCATGCACAACCTATTTGCACACCACCTTGAAAAGCACTCAGGCATCGGTAATGTGAAGCACTTTTTTTCCCTTGTTTTACCCTATCTTGCAAACCATCTGGAAAATTAACTGCATCTTTCTCCCTTCCACTCAACAATTCCTGGATTAAGACAAGTAAGACGAATTGAAAGACAAGAAGAACTTGACCACCTTGGAAGTTTGTTCAGTTGAGAGGTAGAAATAGTAACATTTATAAAAACCCTTGACTCTACCCATACACACGAGTCAGTGAGGATGTGAGACATTGCCCAGGTAACGACAATTTTTGATAACCTTGCT
The DNA here is from genome assembly GCF_014754425.2 of Oryx dammah. NCBI lineage: Eukaryota > Metazoa > Chordata > Mammalia > Artiodactyla > Bovidae > Oryx > Oryx dammah. The sequence goes on from NW_024070198.1 coordinate 43,810,319, forward strand.
GAAACATGAACTGCGATAAACTTTTCAAATCACGTCTAGAGAAAGCTTTTGCTTGATTGATAACTTGGAGAATTGGTCACTCAAAAAATTGCTGCAATCTAGCAAATTGAACTGGACACAGTGAAGGTCATGGAAAAACTGTCACCGTCCTCACGAACCTGACTCTCTGCTGGGGAGACAGACATTGCACACAGATAACTGGCTATAATTGGGAGAGGTTCCAGGGTGCTCCAGACCACGTGACAGAGGGGCCTGCATGGATCTGAAGGGTGACTAGGCAGGTAATGAAGAAATGAAGCGAAGAATGACTTCAGTGAACCAAAGGGAGAAAGAAGCACGCGCCAGGTGGAGAGCCTGGTAGAGGCCCTGATAGCGGGCAGAGCTTGACTCTCTCAGGAACCAGAAAGGAGGCCAGAGGATTGTGCAGGTTGGAGATGATGTTGGAAAAAGCAGGAAGCAGGCCGCTCAGGGCCTCCAGGCCGTCTGAGAGCTGGTGGACAGGCACTTTGCCCTCTGTGACCTTGATCAGCTGGCCAATGTCAGCAGCGGGCAGAAACTCAAGGAACAGGTGACAGCGACATACCAGTTGAGAACTTTGGCTTTTTTTAGAAAAAGCACCTTAGAAGTAAGACTCGCCACTAAGATTCAGTAGGTGTGCCAAGTTTATGCTGTCTCCAAATTCTGAAAAAGACAGGCAGAAATACTTAGTGTGATTCCTGTCTCGCCCTGGGATGGGTTGGTTACTTCTATTTTCTCTGTGTTTGTTAAGGTTCACGTGAAGACGTGATGCTATTTTTTTCAATCCCTGGAAAGTCGGCTGCTTTTGTCCTCTCGCAGTGTGAATGGGACAGTCCTCCGAAGACACAGAATAAAAGACAGCAGTAACTATAAGTGTGGTTCAACACAGAGAACACTGGAATGGAAAATGCCAGCCTCCACCATCTTAAAGCCAAACAGCCAAATAAATATATATTTTTCAACTGAAGAGAAAATGAACAGTGTCTTGGAAGGTGATGGAACATTCACCTCTATCCCACACTAGGAGAGAAGAGGGGAGACGAGTCCCCCAAGGAAGAAGAGACCTATAGACCTTTTCAAATCTCTGCTCTCCTCTTATTGTGTACCATAAAACATAATGGAGATTTCATCAACTTGGCAGCAAGTTGCAAACTAATAAAAGAGCCTTGTTACAGAGATAATAAGAAGACAAAGCCATAAATGACAGACCTGGGCTGAGTACTGGTGTTCAGTCAGTTCAGTCGCTCAGTTGTGTCCGACTCTTTGCGACCCCATGAATCGCAGCACGCCAGGCCTCCCTGTCCATCACCAACTCCTGGAGTTCACTCAGACTCATGTCCATCCAGTCGGTGATGCCATCCAGCCATCTCATCCTCTGTTGTCCCCTTCTCCTCCTGCTCCCAATCCCTCCCAGCATCAGAGTCTTTTCCAATGAGTCAACTCTTCCCATGAGGTGGCCAAAGTACTGGAGTTTCAGCTTTAGCATCATTCCTTACAAAGAACACCCAGGACTGATCTCCTTTAGGATGGACTGGTTGGATCTCCTTGCAGTCCAAGGGACTCTCGAGAGTCTTCTCCAACACCACAGTTCAAAAGCATTGATTCTTTGCCGCTCAGCTTTCTTCACAGTCCAATTCTCACATCCATACATGACTACTGAAAAAACCATAGTCTTGACTAGACAGACCTTAATTGGCAAAGTAATGTCTCTGCTTTTGAATATGCTATCTAGGTTGGTCATAACTTTCCTTCCAAGGAGTAAGCGTCTTTTAATTTCGTGGCTGCAGTCACCATCTGCAGTGATTTTGGAGCCCAGAAAAATAAAGTCTGACACTGTTTACACTGTTTCCCCATCTATTTCCCATGAAGTGATGGGACCAGATGCCATGATCTTAGTTTTCTGAATGTTGAGCTTTAAGCCAACTCTTCCACTCTCCTCTTTCACTTTCATCAAGAGGCTTTTTATTTCCTCTTCACTTTCTGCCATAAAGGTGGTGTCATCTGCATATCTGAGGTTATTGATGTTTCTCCTGGCAATCTTGATTCCAGCTTGTGCTTCTTCCAGCCCAGCGTTTCTCATGATGTACTCTGCTTATAAGTTAGATAAGCAGGGTGACAATATACAGCCTTGACATACTCCTTTTCCTATTTGGAACCAGTCTATTTTTCCATGTCCAGTTCTAACTGTTGCTTCCTGACCTGCATATAGTGCTGGTGTTAGGCAGCACTTTCTCCAGCTCAACAGGAATCCAAGGTTCATCAATTCAGTTAGTTGTGTGGATGACCACCAATTTGCCTTTTCTTTCTCTGCTCTTCACGTTCCAGAGTATTTCTGTTCACAGGGAGTCCCTTGAAAAGGCAAGTAGGAAACCTACACAGCATCAGGTCTTGCAATATTGCTTTCTACACCTGGTCTCTTTTCCCCCTCTACTTCCTTCAAAGTTGGCTGTGAGGTAAGGAACCTCCCCACCCCCGCCAAGGCCTCACTGCTCCAGGTGTGGTCCTTGGACCAGCAGCCTAAGCATCACTTGAAGTTAATTAGAAATGCAGCGTCTCTGGGCTTCCCTGGTGGTGCAATGGATAAGAATCCGCCTGCAAGGCAGAGGGCACGGGTTTCATCCCTGGTCTGGGAAGTTTCCACATGCCACAGAGCAGCTAAGACCATGCACCACAAGCACTAAGCCTGAGCTCTAGAGCCCACGTGCCGTAACTGCTGAAGTCCATGCGCCCCTAGAACTCGCGCTCCGCAGCAAGAGGAGCCACCGCAACGAGAGACCCGCACACCGCAGCCGAGAGCAGCCCCCTGCTTGCTGCAGCTACAGAAAAGTCCACGCAGCAGTGAAGACCCCGTATGGCCAAAAAATTTTCTAAAAAAAATTTTTTTTAGAAAGAAGTGCAGAGTCTCAGGCCCCTGCCCAGACCTACCGAATCAGAATGTGCATCTTTCATAAGACTTTGGGTGATCTGTGTTCACCTAAAGTGTCAGAAGAAGCACCACCCGAGAAGATCACGAGGCCCTTGTCAAGGTTTCAGACCTTCTCAGTCCCTCTGTGAAAGGACTGGATTCAGGGCACCCGTGGCCCTTTTGACCTTGTACCTACAGATATGCACTTCAGCCTAATCCTTGGACAAGGATCACTGCGCTTTCAGACTTTTAAAGATTTGGAAACTGAAGTAGGAGGTTAAAGGGTTTCTCCCCGAGCTCAGCTTGGTGCTCTGTGATGACCTAGAGGGGTGAGATGGGGGTGGGGAGGCCGAGGGAGGCTTGAGAGGGGATACATGTATACTTAACGCTGATTCACGTTGTAGAGCAGAAATGAACACAACACTTGTAAAGCAATTATCCTCCAAATTAAAAAATTTAAAAGTCTGTGCAAAAAAGTATACACAGCTTGGGGTTTGTAAAGTATTTTTAATAAAATTTTTTATGGAATATTCCTTCATTGCAAATGAAATGTGAAATGTCACCAAGAAAATAAAGATAAATAAGCCAAGGAAATAAAAAGGGATTATATCTTATTTATCCAGGAGGTGTTCTCTCAGGTGCTTAAAACCTTTCTAGTGGTACCACTCCAACCTCAGTGTTCCTTCTGATTGAAAGCAGGGAAGTGGGAGGTTCCCCCCACCCAGGACCCTGAGACAGATGCTGTTTCTTTGCACAGTTACATAAACAGGGTGCAGTGTGGTCGTCTTTATGTTTCATTTCGATTCCTGCCCCATTGATTCAACGGTGGCTCAGGAAAATGAGAGTAAGCCAAATTCACGGTTCTGCCTTGCCACGGTCCAGTCGTTGCGACGGTGGGACAATGACCACATCAGGACTGTGTGCCTAATTAAACACTTAGTCAATAACCCGCTCCCTCTGGACCCAGCCATTTGCTTTCTCCATTGTGGGAATGAGATAACTGGGCAGTGAATGTGGGTAATTCATGCAGGAAGAGCTCATTTTAGGTGAGGGCAGATTGATTGGAATTAGTTATTTCAGGCTCGGTGCTGGAGAAGGTGGAGAGAAAGTGCTGTTTTTCCTCGGGTGATTCCAATATTCCTTCACAAAGGTGAGGCAAGGACCACGTCCAGCTCGCCAGGAGCACACGAGCGTGGACCGTCTAGAACCAGCATCCTGACGTGCAGGTGTGTACCTGTCGGGGGAGGGGGGCTCAGAGATTCGGGGACAGACCGTCATTGCTATGCACGCAGCTCACGGCTGCAGGAGCCCTCTAATTGTTTTGCAGTGAGAAGAGAACTCGGTTTTATCTGAAGTCTCAGGACAGCTTGTTGACTGCACTGTCTGGCTGTATAGCACATAATAGCATTGTTAGGGGAAATGTCAGTGAAGGCACTGAAGGGTGGAAGAACATGAAATCAAATTTCTCCCATGACAATGGCTTGGATATTTGTTGGGATTTTGCTCCCACCGAATGGGACCGAAGATTCTTTTCAGGCTGATTCGATCAGACACCGCATAGTGTTTGTCCAGCGAACCCACCCTGCGGTTAACACATTTTAACAAGTCATCTCTTCCTCCTCCTCCCAGAAAGACGACTGGAACGGGCGGACACGTTTCCAGTCTCTGCTCAGAGAAATCATTTTCATAACATCCCGAGCCTCCTAAGACATCATGTTGTATTCTTCCATCAGCCATCTGCTAGGGGAGACGCATCCATACGACATCTTCCTCCGCTGGCATAATTAAAAGAGATTCTCTGCGTTCGAACGCTGTGTTACATTTACATTCAAAGTTATTTTGCTCTCTCTTTGCCCTTGCCCTCAAGGAATTGTGGGAATTCAACTTAATAGGCTTTTAATGGTTCTGTGATAACTGTGATTATAAACTGTGAATCGGATCGTGGGAGCATCGAAGTTCAGCTGCATCTCATGCAAAGACATCACCGTTGCTTTTGATCCTTGGTTGATATTTGGTTTCCAGTGTTAAGACACCACCATCTTTAAAAAAAATAATGAAATAAAAGGCACCTCATTTGCTTCACAATTGCTTTGATAACAATTTTAAAGCCTTTAAGCACACATTTTCCTTTTGATATATTAGAAGTATTTAGAAACACATCCTGTTGCTAAAAATTCAATTTCAAAGTCTACAATTGTATTTCCTGCTTCTTTTTAGAGGGAAGATGATGGGTTTATTTAAAACACATGCAACATGTTGGACACGTGCACACACACACACACACACACACTCACACGTACTCACACGTTGCCTTCGACCTTTCACTGCCAAATATTTAGAAATAAATTTTTACTGCGTTCTCTGAACATCTAATTACTGCTTTGAGGTGAGTTAATGAAAATATACTTTTCTTTGAAACATGTTGGCTGTACTAAATGAGCCTCTCCTTGTGAGCCCACAGATGAATTGATGGTGAGCCTCCTTGAAAAAGAGAGGCTTTCTGATCATTGTTGCCAGATGTCTCAAGCAAGCCTGCCAAGCTGTGGCCAGAAACACAGCCTTAAAATAGTAGGCACGGAATTGCACCATCAGCCAATTAGGGCCCTTAGAGCAAATTAGCTCTCTTTTCCCATTGGCCAGAGCAGCTGCAACTTGTGCAGGGACAGCCTGGGGTCAGTCCAGCCAGCATCTCCTACTCTGGCCAGTTGTTGCTGGCATCCAAAAAGGCCACCAGGAACAGTCAGCCCCTAGTTTTAAAAAACTGCCTTGCTGAAACCCCTCAGCTCCATTCCCAGGAAGATCCCCACAGTCATCTCTGGAGAGCAGGGCATTGTCTAAGGTAGAATAATTCCAGCGGGTGGAATAAATAGTTCTCAATGTCACAACCCTCCCAGAGTTGTCCCCTAGGGAGGAGGTCTCACTCTCAGGAAGGGAGCCCTTAGCTACAGGCCTCCTTGAGGAGAAATCAATGAGACTGGTTCAGTGGGAAATCCACAAGAACGAAAGCTGAGTGCTTGAGCGACAGATAGCACAGCGCTGTGCTCTCCACTTGGAGGGTGCCTTCACCATCTATTTTAAAAGAAAGTCATAGGAAGCATCGAACCCTTAAAGACCATTTCATCTGCAAGGAACAAAGGACCACTGGAGCAGAAAGTCTCATCTACAAAGGTCAGCTCTTGGCAACACATGCCCCGCTGGGCAGCCAGGAGCATTTTAGACACTGTCCAACGACGCTGCCAGTATTGGCATCAGGACCAAGAATTAAGAAATTACTATTGGCAGCAAAGAGCAATTTGGTTGCAATAGCTCTCCCAAAGCCTTAAAAATATCCATATTTATGATCTAGTAATTTTACTTCTGAGAATTTACCCCAAGAAAACACCCACACATTTGCACAAAGATGTGTCCCTAAGTATGCTCATTTCAGGATTTTCTAGAGAAAAAAAAATTGAAACAAAGTTGAACCCAATGCAGTCGTGAAAGACATAGAAGAATGACGCAGAAAAACATTTACACTGCATTGTACAGTCAAAAGGAGAGGTAAACACTTCTATAGGATGATCTTCTTTTGTAAAATCATATATACATACTCATGGAAAGTGGAAGGTTACACCAACATTTTAGGATTAATTGAATTTCCTATTTTCTTCACCGGCCTTTTCCAAATTTCCAGAGTGGTGGTTTTAGTCGTTAAGTTGTGTCCAACCCTTGCGACCCCATGGACTGTAGCCCTCCAGGCTCCTCTGTTCATGGAATTTTCCAGGACAGAATACTGGAGTGGGTTGCCATTTACTTCTCCAGGGACTCTTCCCAACCCAGGGGTTTTGAAGGCGTGTCTCCTGCGTTGGCAGCTGAATTCTTTACTGACTGAGCTACCATCATGAGCATGTATTGCTATTGTGGTCAGAAACAAAATTGAAAAAATTATTTATTGTTTGTTTGTTTGAACAAAATCGGCTCTGCTGGATCTTCGTTGCTGCATGGGTTTTTCTCTAGTAGCCACGTGTGGGGGCTACCCTCTAGATGCCGTGTGCAGGCTTCTCACTACAGTGGTTTCTCACTACAGAGCACAGGTTCTAGGGCTCGCGGGCTTCCGTAGTTCTGACTCCTGGGCTCCAGAGCACAGGCTCAGTAATTGTGGCGCATGGGCTTAGTTGCTCCGCAGCATATGGGAATCTCCCCGGATCAGAGATTGAACTCGTGTCCCCTGCATTGATAGGCAGATTCTTTACCACTGAGCCACCAGGGAAGCCCAAGAATTTTGAAAAAGGAGGTATAGCAAGACAAGTCATGCGTAAATCAATGTCTTGCAAGAGTTCAAGACCCAGACAAGGAGAAGGGCATGTAAATGAAGCTATAAAACATACGGAATCAGCAATGTCTGCTGAGCGTGGAGAGTGCTAGATGGACTGTGTTCAAATCATGAATTTACATGTGTTCCAAGAAAGTGTTTTATAGGCTATCCTCCACATTGTACCAGATACTGATGGTACCACAGTCAGTTATCAGTGGTTCATACTCTAGAGGGCACACGGCCTAAACGAGGAATATTTCCACATTGCCAGAGAAGCATTGCATTCCACCCTGGTGGCAGGCAAAGTCCCCAACCCCTATCAGCTCCCATGGAATCCACTCTAATAAGCTTTGCATTATGGAACATACAATCTTATAAAGCTTAAAATCTGCAGAGGCATGACATCTGACCTTAACCCAGACTTTTAAGAGTCAGATCTTGAAATCAAACAAGGAGGAGTAATGAAGTTCCAAGTTCCAGCCGTAGCCCTGCTGAGATCTTTAAGCAGGAAGGCTAGGATATGCAAAAATGTCTTCAATATCTTCCAAATACAATCTGAAATTTTCAGTGCTTCCAACCTCAGGAATCAGACCCTAAAAATGTAGATCAGGTCAATGTGGGGTAGCCCTTCTCTCCACTATTGAAAAGTTTCTGCCATGACTTCTTTGATAGCCAGAGTTAATTTTTGTAGTAAATAGACCACCTGGCAGACTTCTGCCTAACAAGGGGCTCAAGGCAGGCCCCAAGGGCACTGGCCAAGTGAGTAAGATCGAGCCTCAGTTCTCAGGACCAGAGTTGATAAATTCCATACTTAGTTTATTCCCTTATTAATCACTCTATCAATATAATTAACATAGTTACATATTTTTCTGTTAAAAAAATAGGCAATTTCATTTTGTATCTTTGTTGACCATGTTTTCTGGATTTTAGTGCAATCGAACTCTTTAGTCTGAAAAAATTGCCAACTTCTATTCTAACCCAATCCAGTTGGAGTAAAACAGAGTTTTTAAAAATTTTTAAGTGTGTCTAGAAGTGTACCACTTCCATCGTGGTCCAGGGGTTAAGACTTCGATTCCAATGTAGGGGGTGCTGGTTTGATCCCTGGACAGGGAGGCTAACGTTTCCACGTATGTGGCCAAAAAACCAAACTATGAAACAGAAGCAATGTTGTAACAAATTCAATAAAGACACTTAAAAAAAAATAGTCCACATTTTAAAATATCTTTAAAAAGAAGTGTATCTAGAATTACCGGTTGTCTGGTCTCTAAGTCAAACTTTAAAGCAAAAGCCACTTGAATGCTAACACCTCAATATTTCCCTGTATTTCTCAATACTCTCAATATTTCTCTGCAGGACAAAAATCCCAACACTTAGAAATATACTGTTGTTCAGTCATTAGATTATGTCTGACTCTGCGACTCCATGGACTGTAGCCCACCAGGCTTCTCTGTCCTTGGGATTTCCCAGGCAAGAATACTGGAGTGGGTGGCCATTTCCTTCTCCAGGGGATCCTCCTGACCCAGGGATCAAACCCACGTCTCCGGCACTGGGGGGTGGATTTCTTACCACTGAGCCACCAGGGAAGCCTGCCTGCCATGTAGTTAGGTGTAAATAAATGTTAGCTCTTTTGTGACTATATCTTACCGGTCCCCTAAAGTGCGTGAATTTTGTCAAGAGGTCCCTGGGACCTCAGTGGTGATGAGGGCTGAAGGAGGAGGGGCCTAGGAAGTCAGAGGGACCAGAGCTAAGCTTAGAAGGACCAGAGCTAAGGACCAGTTCTAAGGCTCTGGAAGTCCATCCAGGGAGTAAGGGCTTTGAATGTAAAGGAGACTGTGGCGGTGGCAGGTGTTCTCCGGGCCAACCTGAAAAGTCCACCAGGAAGACATCCTAATTCCCAGGCTTCTCTGGGACTCCCCCAGGCCCTGATCTTGGATTCTGCCTCCGTCTCTTTCTCGGCTCAGACATCAGGTCGACGGCTGTGTTGGCATCTGTTCTGCTCGTGACTTGGAGGTGGTGGGCCTGTGAGGGGACTGAGGAGTACCGAGCAGGAGGGACACTGAGCACCTCTCCAGAAGCCTGGAAGCCTCAAAGGCAAGTACAGACTCTGTACAGCTTTGCTAATGGAAAGCTTCACTTCAGTCTGAATTGAGGTCTTCAAGAAAAATCACCAGTGATGACAGGCTCTTCAATACGGGATCCAGCCACAGGCCAGAGATCAAGTTTCACTGAACCAGAGTGAGGGGAAAAAATGACAGTCAAACATTTTCTTTTTCCGCACACAGACTGTAATCAGCTCTCCACAATGTCATCCTGGAACTCCAAGGACGGTCTGGACCCCTCCTGGCTCTCCCCAGTAATGGACAGAGGCAATGGTGCAGATAATCCAGCCAAATGGTGGGTAATCTGAAAGCCATTTCCATTTGGCCTCGGGAGAACTTTCCATGCCCAGGCTGAGTGTGGGTGTATGAGAGGCTCTCTGCCAGACCTGGGGTACACGTGGGGTCTAGGTGCGTCCCAGGATGAGGCTGCACTCGGGGACGGCATCTCCCAGCAGCAGCAATGTAGAGCACAGGCGACGACGCGGGCCCTTCAGATGGGGTTCTGCACCTGCTCCTCTTCCCTGGTTCATTCTCCATTCCTGTCTGACCTGTCCAGAAGACCGGCCCCGCCAACGGTATCACCTGAGTTCTTTTGCCCTCTGGCTTTCTGGCAGGTTTGAGCTAGAGGACTCGGGAGAAGAGAAAGGAGAGAAAACCCGGGATGTCTCTTCCCTGCTTCCTTCCTGCTCGGGCACAATTTCTCGAGCAAACTCTACTCCCCTCTACCTCCACCCAGTTTCTGATTTTCACTGTGCTCCAGGACACCACTCCATCCCATGGACCTTCAGTCCCCCGCTGGTGGTGATGAAGCCTTATCCTCCCACGTGGGCTCTCAGCCTGCCCACACCTCCATGAGTGGTCCCATCATAAAGCACTGCTGCTAAATTGTCTTGGGCAAGCTCTGCTTCCCACTGAAGCCTGGCAGGTAGAGGGTGGAACAGGATGGGGCTGAAGTTGGAGCTGGAGCTGGGGTCCTGGGGGGCGGTTTAAACAGAGAGGCAGCTCAATACCCACTCAGAGCACAGCTCCTCATTAGATCTGATGGAAGCCCACTGCTCCTTTCTGAGTAGAAGCCACTTGGCTCTGCCTAGCCTGCCTCCAGACCAGAGGCATCAGGTACAACCCACCTGGACAACCCTTTGTCGGAGGCCAACCCGTGTCTTCCTTGTGGTCATCTAGCACAACCAACTTCCCTTGGAAATGGAGTAATCACATTTAAAAGAGGCAACTTACCCAACATCCTTGAATTTTCCTTCTCCTGAGCCCCCTTGTCTAATCTTGTCCTCTTAAAACTGAGATCAGGATTGTATTAAGGACATTTGGTTGATCACCCATTCCTTGACCATGACCCTGACCCTGTTTTCTAAAATCATGACCTGTGTTCTTTCTCCTTAGTCTGCTTGACTTTCTGGCTTTCCTGTTGGTTGAAGTCACAGCTGCTCCAGCTCTGCCTCTCTGACAATCCATTTGCTTGTTCTTCTGTTGATGCCAGTTTCTGATAGTTCTAACATCTAGTTATCTTGCAGAGTTTCTGGTCCCTGTGAAAGGACTACCATCCATTCATTTCCACACACTGGAGACTTGTTCCATTCTCTTCTCTGCTCCCCAGATCCGAGCCATCCCTGAGTCCTGGCATATCTCTCTAATCCATCCACCTCTCTCAATGTGTGCTTCCAACAACCTGATGTAACTGACCCTGTTTCACAACTGAGTGACTTCCTCCTTCCAGGAATCCCAGCATATACCCTGCCCTTCCCACCAAGCCATCCTGCATCCTGTGGGCTTTGAAAACCTGAATCAGACCATGCCAACTCTTAAAATCCCTCAGAGACTTCCATTATGCTGAGAACAATGACAGCCTTTACTGGGTCCAAAGCCTCCTGTGGCCCCTGCCCTTGCCTCTGGCGGCATCTCTCATCTTCTTTCCCTCCCTTTCTGCATTCCATCCACAAACCTCACTCTCTGTTCTCACTGGCCTTTGTGCAACTGCTCTTCCCCCCATCCACCTTGCCCCTTCATCTCCCTGACTCCTATTCATCTTCAGATCTTAAACATCACATTCTCTAGACCAAGTCAGTTAGCCCAGGAAAGTGTAGAAACCTGAACCTTCCTTCAAAGCCCCTATTACAGCTGGTAATGGGTCATGGGTTAACATGTCTCCTCTAGACTATCAACTCCGTAAACCCAGGAATCATCTCTCGTCTTGCTCTGACCCCCACATACAGGTGCATGGCAGGTGCTCAATAGTAAATAAACAGTAGGTTTTCTTAATTAAAAATATGCCACGGAGAAATTTCCGGGTCAACGTGGCCAATTTACCACATGCTTCTATTTCCTCTCCTTCTGGAATCCCACCAATAAAGAAACTTTCCAAAGGTGTAGGCCCACAAGGACAAAGAGAACTAAAGGAGAGACAATAAGGAAAGAAAAGTTCAGCATATTTTTTGGAACATACAAAGCAGATGGGGAAGCAGTAGCCGAGGCAATGAGGAGCAGCAGCTATATCACAGGTGCCAGTAGGAAGTCGAACTAGGCGACACCCACAGAACTGGGAACCCCAAGACCTGGAGACACAAAAACTCTGGAAAGTGGGGGCAGGCAAAACAGGGGCTGAAAGCAGAGAATTGGTTGAAAATCTATAGATGGAAGGATTAAACCCTTGCCCCTTTCCCACCCTATTTAGCCAAGCAACTACTCCCGTCTTCATTCTGACATCACCAGCAGGCAAGCTGAGGCTCATCCTTGACATGAGACGTGAAGGTGAAGAAGCACAGGACTAAAATGCAGTTTAGTTGGAGGCTGATAATTCACAGATAATCCAGAGAGATTAGGGATGCAGGGATCCTGCACAGGGATGCAGTTTCTGGCAGTTGCAAGTTGGCCAGAGCTCACTGAATGATCTCAAGACACGGGCAGGGCCCCAACAGAGTCTATTACAGCGGACACTTGTGATATGACTGGGTCAGCAAAAGAAGCAAGGCACCTATAAGTGATGATTTGAGACCACTGGGGAATTCAAGTGCAGACTCTATATTGGATTTTATTTTATCAGAGTTGAGTGTCTTGCTGTGACGGTAGTGGTTTATTCACTAAGTCATTTCCTACTGTTGCAATCCCGTGGACTGTAGCCGAGCAGGCTCCTCTCTCCATGGGACTTACCAGGCAAGAATACTGGAGTGGGTTGCCATTTCCTTCTCCAGGGGATCTTCCCGACCCAGGGACTGAACCCAGGTCTCCTGTACTGCAGGCAGATTCTTTACCGACTGAGTCACCAGGGCAACTCTATGCAAATACAGATGAATGTCCTTGTTCTGAGAACTGTGCTGAAGTATTTAGGATGGCAGCATTGTGATACCTATCCCTTTCAAATATCCAACAAAGAACTTATTCTCATACAGAGACATATGTGAATATACACACGGAAAGATAGATAGAAATTTAGATGGAGGGATGGACTGACTGACCAGGAGAAAGAAAGATGAATTCAGAGGAAGATGATGTGGCAAAATGTTAACAATAATGAAGCTAGGTGTGGAGTATTCAGGTGCTTTGTTCTGTTCTTCAGGGTTTTTTTTTACAGTGGGCTTGAAATTTTTCAAGATGAAACAAGAATCCAAGTAGCATAAATATTTATCAGCAGTGGCACTGAAGCAAAAATCAATAAGTGTGCCCTATATGATACTGGGTAATTTTTCAATCCAGCTTTATATTCCCAGCCAAACTGTCTACCCAAATAGGGAGGGTAAAACAAATAAATATTTTTAAAATTTATTTATTTTAATTGGAGGCTAATTACTTTACAATATTGTAGTGGTTTTTGCCATCCATTGACATGAGTCAGCCATGGATGTACATGTGTCCCCCATTCTGAACCCCTCTCCCACCTCCCTCCCATCCCATCCCTCTGGGTCATCCCAGTGCACCAGCCCTGAGCATCCTGTCTCATGCATCGAACCTGGACTGGTGACCTGTTTCATATATGATAATATACATGTTTCAATGCTGTTCTCTCAGATCATCCCACCCTCGCCTTCTCCCACAGAATCCAAAAGACTGTTCTATACATCTGTGTCTCTTTTGCTGTCTCGCATACAAGGTTATCGTTACCATCTTTCTAAATTCCATATATATGCGTTAGTATACTGTAGTGGTGTTTTTTTTTTTCTGACTTACTTCACTCTGTATAATAGGCTCCAGCTCATTAGAACTGATTCAAATGTGTTCTTTTTGATGGCTGAGTAATATTCTATTGTGTATATGTGCCATAGCTTTCTTATCCATTCATCTGCTGATTATTTTTAATACATGCAAGAACTCAACAGTGTTATAGCTCATGTGCCTTTTCTCAGGAAACCACTGAAAAATGAGCTTCAGACAACACAGATGGGATGAGAGAAGCAGCAGAAGAAAGAAAGACAGCCACAGGACACAGAGGTGCAGAGGAAAGCCCACTCTGGACTGGAGCAGGAGGATACTAGGCTTCAGCAGAAAGAAGAAAAACCAAACAAAAAGAACTGTGTCTGCCCCAGTGGAGCTTGTTATTGGTAAACGTGCAGCCGAGCATTAAAGATAATTTAGTGATGACAGTACATAGAAAACTGAGCTAATGTAAAGCTGATGTCACTGTTAACTCCAGAAAAAATAAGAGTGAGTATTCCAGAAAGTAAACAAAGGACTAGAGCATATCTGGTTCAGCAGCTGACAACATCTGTAAAGTTACAATAGAGAAAGCACTGGTTTTTTATTTAACCAAAACTGTGTGGGTAGGGATAGGGAGTATGTAGAAAGAGAGGGAGTTGGTTATAATTAAGTCTCCACCTGTCTGATTTAACATATCTGGAAATTAAAAGACACTGTAAAAAATGGATAAATCAAGAAACAGCTGCCCCCAAGAATTGAGAGCAGAGGCTCTGATGGGTATTTGGATACCCATGTTCATGGCGCATTTGCAGCTGCCCAAAGGCAGAAAACAACCCAATGTCCACAAGAAGATAAATGGATAAATGAAATTTGGCATGGACACACAATGGAATATTATTCAGCCTTAAACAGGAAGACCCTTCTGACACATGCTGTAATACGGATGAGTTTTGAAGAGCTTATGCTCAGTGACATAAGCTGACTACAAAAGGCAAATATAATTCTACTTATATGAGATACCTAGAACAGGCAAATTCATAGAGACAGAAAAGAGAGATTACAAGGGGCTGGGGCGGGAGAGTGGAGAGCTATTGCTTAAGGAGCACAGAGCTTCCCTCTGTGCTTTTTACCTTCTGTTTGAGAAGATAAAAAATTCTGGAGCTGGATGGTGGTGATGGTCCCACAACACGGACGGTGTGCTTAATGCCACTGAATTGCACACGTAAAGTAGATAAAAAGGATAAAGAGAAATACCTGGATAAGAATAATACTGGGGGACTTCCCTGGCGGTCCAGTGGGTAAGACTTCATGCTTCCAAAGCAGGGGGCCCAGGTTTGATCCCCGGTCAAGGAACTAGATCCCACACAGCTCAACTAAGAGTTCACATGCTGGAACTAAAGATCCCACGTGCCACAGTTAAGACTTGGCGCAGCCAAGTAAACAAATCTAATTTTTTAAAGAATCCTATTTGAAGTTCTGTCAGTAACCAGCAGGAGAAATAGCCGCTTCCCACAAGGAAGTGATATGAGGGGATGGGAGGGATGTGGCAAGAGACTGTTCCTTTGCATTACAGTTCTTGCACTGCTTTACTGTAAAAAGTCTAGTGTTAACATTCCTGCAGTGCTGACTGTGCTCCAGGCCTGCTTCACATACTTTCTGTATATGCTCATTTAATCCTTGTATCGCTGTGAGCTGGGAGTCTGTTCCACATTTCAGAGAATAGGAAACAGATCCAGAGAGGCGGGGAGGGGGCATCCAGCCCAGGCAGGCTGGCTCCAGAATCACTGCTCTGAATCATTGGACTTTGCTGCCTTTCGTGCATATGACACAAGTGAAAAATTAATTTTAAAATATGCTTATACACTTATCTTAGGTGTGAGAGTATCAGATTCCTGGGAGTGAAACACCCCCAATTTCTATGAAGGATGAAACATGGCATTCAGTTCATCGTGTGAGCATGAAAGCTACTCAAATAACACTGACATTATGCTCATTTCATTACAGAACTGAAGCACTGAAGCAAACAACTTGTCTTTGTGTTTTAATTTTTATCAGGTCTCCCTGGTTTTTGCAGCCTCCTCCCCAATTTTCCCTCTCAGCTCCCCTGTCCCAGTATCACCATAACAGTACCTGTGGAATAAAACACTAGAAAAATGAACACTGAAAGAGTACATCAAGCTTCCTTTAGAAATAGAGGAAAATAAGTTTACAGTTAGAAAACATGTTGAACTATTACTTTTACAGTGAAAACAGTTACATCACAATTTTAAATTACATTTCCATTCGAAATGGAGTCGATTTGCACCACCTACTGGAATATACAGCTCTCTATAGTCAGAGGTTTCAAAATGATGAACCACTTTTAAAATTTTAGCGTTAACATGTCTAGTTATCTTCAAGAGACCAGCCCCTTTGACATGCTGGAAATGCCAAATGCTAATTTGCTTTGGGGACCAGTTTCTAAAACAAACTTTCTTTAAAAGCCAAATTTAATCATCTAGCTAAATTAAAAAACTGTACAACTGCTTATAAAAATAAAATGATTAAGCCAAATACATCTACCAAAGAGATAAAAATGTAAATTAGAAGCAAAGCTGAAATCAATACACATTATCAGTTGCTAACTCACCATTTAAAAAGAAAATTCAAGCAGACAAATGGAAAATGGCAGGAAACATAAGCAAAAAGGATAATAAACAGAACATAACACAACATTAATTAAAAAAGAATTCACCCAATGAAAATTTGATAGTGTTTATATCCAAAGTAATAATCATTGTCATGGCTTAATTACAGCTGAACATCAACATACAAAGTATTTGTATTTAGGGGTGTTTTTTTTTGACATTTTAAAGGAAACATCAACAAACATTTTTCATTTTTCATGACAAACTACTCCAAGCAATAAATTTCTGAATATATAGTGGCAACATTTATTATTGTGTAATTGACAGAGATTCGGGAAAAATCACATCTACAATATCTACTCTTCTAGATGAGATTGGCTTAGACTAGAAGCCTAAATATATTACGTTTTAATTTCTTGAAACCTATTATCGCATTTCACTTATTTTATGGGTATTTTGTCTGAAAATTGATTTTATTTTTATATGTCAACTAAATTAGATGTCAACTAAATTAACTGGAGCATAAAATATGCCAGCAAGATATATTTACAAATACACATGGCAAAATGGTGTGCAAGTAACAGGAATCTGATTTAAAGTCATAAGCACAGAAAGACTCTGTGCGACGATGACCCAGTCGTCCATAATCCTCTTTGTGTTGCAGTTGATTTGTGCACGACAAGCTTGTTTACAGTAACAAATGTCATGAGCAAGGTGGCCGGAAGGTTTTTCTTTCTCATTATAGTTCACTGCTGGGGTGATTTCTTTCTTAAGGTTCTCATCTGCATTGGAAAGCTTGGGTTGCTTAATTCCTACCACGTGAGCAGTGTGTCCCCAGACATCACATTCATGGACCCTGACCCTAAGGTTAAGGTTGGCTCATCACCTCCATGGAGAGATGACTCCCACACTGAAGTCTGCAGCCCTGATCCCTTTTTACAACTAGAGTGGTGTACCCTGCAGCCTGCTGAGGGCCCTCCTGGGTATCCCAAAGTTACCTCAAACCTATATATATACATATATGTATATATATACATACAGAGACAACTCATGACCTCCTATCCAGCCTTATCTTTTCTCAGTTATTCCAGCTCATCCCTCCCATCTATCCAACAGGTAACCCTGATACCTATTTCCTACTTGCCGCTGATCCAATCCCCTCAAAGTCCTGGCCATTGTACTTTCTAAGTCTCCCTGGAGCCTGTCTGCCTTTCTCCATCTCCATCACCACCCCACTGGTCCAAAGGACCATCATTTCCAGCCTGGACCAGTTCAAGATGGTGTATCTTCATTTACCCTCACCAAAGCTCTTCACTGAGGATCCTGAGAAATTTCTTAACAAGGTCACAGAGCCTTCCCCTGGCCAGTGCTCACCTGCCTCCCCGGCCTCATCTCTCCTCTTGAGCTCCTGGGGCTTCTGTCCCAGTCTCACCACCACTGTTCTGGGCCTCTCTCCACTGATACCTTTGCCTGGCCTTTTCCCGCTGCCTAGAATTCTCTTCTCTCCCCTTGTTGCCAAGTTACCTTCTCTCTGACTTTCCCAACTGGGTCAATTCATAGTTGCAAATTCACTTTTAGCGGGGAACATATTTGAAAGCTTCTGCATGCCCCCAGTAAACTGTCTTCACTCACCTCTGTGTTCCCAGCCTGCCACCTGTACATAAAACCATGGAATGATTCACTCAACTCTGGGCCAGAGGAGTGCCCACTCTGGCTTCCCTCTGGCAGGGAGACAGGTCCATCTGGAGCTCCAGGGATCCTGCTCTAATGGTTTCAAGCCTGCTTTAGGGCCCACACAGGCTGCTTCCCAGACCTGGATCCCAGAGGACCTGGTATTTTCACCTCTGTGCCCAAGGGGTGGCCAGAGGGCCTCTGTGCAAGGGTCAGATGATAGCACATTTTAATAGATTCCAAGGGGTGGCTGTCCAGAAAAAACGTCTACTTCTACTTCATTGACTATGCTAAAGCCTTTGACTATGTCAGAATCACAACAAACTGTGGAAAATTCTTCAAGAGATGGGAATATCAGAGCAGCTTACCTGTCTCCTGAGAAACCTATATGCAGGTTAAGAAGCAACAATTAGAACCAGACATGGAACAATGGACTGGTTCAAAATTGGGAAAGGAATACATCAAGCCTGTATATTGTCGCCCTGTTTATTTAACTTTCATACAGAGTACATCATGAGAAACACCAGGCTGGATGAAGCACAAGTTGGAATCAAGATTGCTGGGAGAAATATCAATAACCTCAGGTATGCAGATGACACCACCTTTATGGCAGAAAGCAAAGATCCTCTTGAAGAAGATGAAAGAGGAGAGTGAAAAGACTGGCTTAAAATTCAATATTCAAAAAACTAAGATCATGGTATCCAGTCCCATCACTTTGGGGCAAATATATGGGGAAACAATGGAAACAGCGAGAGACTATTTTCTTGGGCTCTAAAATCACTGCAAATGGTGACTGCAGCCATGAAATTAACAGATGCTTCCTCCTTGGAAGAAAAGCTATGACAAACCTAGACAGCATATTAAAAAGCAGAGACATTACTTTGCCAACAAAGGTCCATACAGTCAAAGCTATGGCTTTTTTAGTAGTCATGTATGGATGTAAGAGCTGGACCATAAAGAAGGTTGAGCGCCGAAGAATTGATTCTTTTGAACTGTGGTGTTGGAGAAGATGCTTGAGAGTCCCTGGACTGCAAGGAGATCAAACCAATCAATCCTAAAGGAAATCAGTCCTGAATATTCATTGGAAGGACTGATGCTGAAGCTGAAGCTCCGATACTTTGGCTACATGCCAAGAGCTGACATTAGAAAAGACCCTAATGTTGGGAAAGATTGAAGACAGGAGGAAAGGGGATGACAGAGGATGAGACAGTTGGATGGCATCACCAACTCTATGGACATGAGTTTGAGCAACCTCCAGGAGATGGTGGAGGACAGGGAAGCCTGGCATGCTGCAGTCCGTGGGGTCGCAAGGAGTCAGACACGATTGAGTGAACAACAACAAAAGGTGGCTGTCGAGAATGTGAATCAGTCAAGGAAGGAAGACAGGATGGATTTCATTTAATAGTTTGTTGGCTTAATATATACCTTAGATGGGCTTCCCAGGTGGCCCTAGTGGTAAAGAATCTGCTTGCTAATATAAGAGATGTAAGAGAGAGATGCAGTTCAATCCCTGGGTCAGGAAGACCCCCTGGAGGAGGGCATGGCAACCGACTCCTGTATTCTTGCCTGGAGACTCCCATGGATGGAGGAGCCTGGTGGGCTACAGTCCATGGGGTCGCTAAGAGTTGGACACGACTGAAGTGACTTAGCACGAATATGCCTTAGATATTTAGCCATATCCTATGTAGGCCTCCATTTACAGTCTTCCTCAGGCCCTGCAAAAAACAAACAAACAAACAAAAAATCAAACTTCTCCTTTCTCATCTGCAGTCAGAGTTCAGAGATGAACTGACTTTGAAAGTCAACAGAGATAGAAATACTAACCCCAAAACCTGAGAGCACAATGAATGGGGGGGAGGGGGCAGGGGTGAATGACTCATGTCATTCAGGGTTGAAAACATGTTCCAAAATCATGACACCAAAATATTAAAAATTATGTTCTTTGGGTAGTGGGACAATACATTTTCTTGCCTTTTTGCTATTGTTTGAATTTTCCAACATAAAGGGTCCTATGTTTGTAATGAAAATTTTATTCTTTCAAATCAAGTTTCTATTCTGTTTCATTTACAAAACATGAATATTTTGCCAAAACTCACCATCTCCTTTGCAATCCCTTCCATGGAAGCAATGCTTGGAATTTTCTGTCCACGCATTTATTTCACTGGTGGAGACAAAAAACAACAACAACATGTTTTCTCAGAACTCAGAAAAAGACTTCAGCTATACTTACAATTTATGTAGTGGGGAATCACTATAAGCCTCATTTATAAGTTTTAAAAATGCACTGTCTGGTTAGTGGAAGCAGGCTCCGCTTTACTTCATGCAGCTCCCAGAATTTTCTCATACCACTGCTGCTGCCTAATCTCCATGAAGCCCACCTTGATTCCTTTCAATTTCCTAAGTGGTCTGGAGTTTGCTTTTCCTAGCCACGCTCTAAAAATCCAGTTTTGGAACTTCTCTGGTGGTCCAGTGGTTAAGACTGTGCTGTCAATGCTGGGGGAGTGGGTTCAATTCCTGCTCAGGGAATTAAGATTTCACATGCTGTGTAGTATGACCAAAATAAAGTAATTTCAAAAATCCAGTATTGGTTTCCCTTACTTAGAAGTGAGTATTATCTAGTTCCCAGGTGGCTCAGTGGTAAAGAATCCACCTGCCAATGCAGGTGATGTAGGTTCGATCCCTGGGTAGAGAAGATCTCCTGAGAAGGAAGTGGCAACCCACTCCAGTATTCTTGCCTGGGAAATCCCATAGACAGAGGAGCCTGGCGGGCTCCATGGGGTTGCAAAAGAGACAGAGATGACTTTGCCACTAAACGACAACCATTATTAACCTGCTGCTGCTGCTAAGTCACTTCAGTCGTGTCCGACTCTGTGCGACCCCATAGACGGCAGCCCGCCAGGCTCCCCGTCCCTGGGATTCTCCAGGCAAGAACACTGGAGTGGGTTGCCATTGCCTCTCCAATGCATGAAAGTGAAAGGTGAAAGTGAAGTCGCTCAGCCGTGTCCGACTCTCAGCGACCCCATGGACTGCAGGCTACAGGCTCCTCTGTCCATGGGATTTTCCAGGCAAGAGTACTAACCTAGGAAGACCCAACTGCTCTCCTCCCCCACCCACCCTTCATTCCTGAATCCCTCCCACCAAGCCCCTTGCAACTTGGGTTCCACCCAGCCGGAGGACACTCTTGTCCCCACGTCCCCTTCAGAGATTCCCACCCCCATGTTTTGACAAGTGTTATTCCTTCACTGTCCCACCCTGCACCCAACCTCCAAGTCCCTCCTCAACACCTCAGGCTCCACGGCCCTTCCTGACCTCCTGCAACCCTTGGCCCTGCCAGCTCAGGGTGTTCATCTCAGCCTGGAATGTCCCCCTTCCTCTGTGGCCACACTATTGGTCACGCACTGTAGGTCACCTCCTATACTAAGCTCTTGCTACAGCCCTGGTTCTCTGCCTAGAACTGGATCAGAGGCCCTTGAGATGAGGAAACCTGTCCTGCTGAGATCCTTAACCCACTGTGGAGCATAGGACTACACATGTGTCTGTTGGGTGGAACTGAATTAAGCCTACATCTTTTGGTCAATCTCAACATTTCTCCCAGAACAGCTTAGGACTCCCTGGAGCCACAGCCAACCCAGGAGACTGACTTAAGAGTGGTTGACAGAAGAAAATGCCCAGAAAAATGCAACAGGGAGCATTAAATTAAAAATGATTCAGTTCAGTTCAGTTCAGTTGCTCAGTCGTGTCTGACTCTTGGCAACCCCATGAATCGCAGCATGCCAGGCCTCCCTGTCCATCACCAACTCCCAGAGTTCACTCAGACTCATGTCCATCGAGTCAGTGATGCCATCCAGCCATCTCATCCTCTGTTGTCCCCTTCTCCTCCTGCCCCCAATCCCTTCCAGCATCAGAGTCTTTTCCAGTGAGTCAACTCTTCGCATGAGGTGGCCAAAGTACTGGAGTTTCAGCTTTAGCATCATTCCTTCCAAAGAAATCCCAGGGCTGATCTCCTTCTGAATGGACTGGTTGGATCTCCTCGCAGTCCAAGAGACTCTCAGGAGTCTTCTCCAACACCACAGTTCAAAAGCATAAGCTAATTTCAGTAATCATCTGAGGAAGAGGAGGGTCTCTGGAAGGAGACAGAATGGTGTTGGTACTTTTTCAAGAAGCACAGTGGCGATGGGCACGTGGAGGTTTGTTTTGCTGTTCTCTCTGCTTAGGGAGGGCTTCCCTTGTGACTCAGCTGGTGAAGAATCCACCTGAAATGTGGGAGACCTGGGTTTGATTGCTGGGTTGGGAAGATCCCCTGGAGAAGGCAAAGGCTACCCACTCCAGTATTCTGGCTTGGAGAATTCCATGGACTGTATAGTCTATAGGTCACAAAGAGTTGGACGTGACTGAGTGACTTTCACTTTCTGGTTAGGGATGGGCTTCCCAGGTGGCGCTAGTGGTAAAGAACCCAGCTGCCAACACAGGTAACATAGGAGACACAGGTTTGATCCCTGGGTCAGAAAGATCCCCTCAAGGAGGAAATGGCAACCCACTTCAGTATCTTTGCCTAGGGAATCCCATGGACAGAGGAGCCTAGCGGGCTATAGCTCATAGGCTTGCAAAGAGTTGGACATGACTGAAGCGACTTAGCATGCACGCATGCACTGCTTAGGTATGGATTTGAAATGCTTGTGATGAAAAGATACAAAGAAGGTGGCAGAGGAGGAGGAGAAGTGGCAGCTGGTTTGCAGACTCAGAGGGGACCCTGGGCGGGGTATAAGGGTCTGGGATATGTGTCTCTGTCTCTTTCAGAACCATACCCCCTGGTGGCAGCATTCTTTCCCTCCAAGCACCTCTCTGCTTGCATCCATACACGGCCCCCACTACTCATTTACACACCCCCATACACAGACCTTTGACTCAAGAAACACCAACCCAGGCTCAGTCTCTTGGCTAATGCTCCCTGTTCTAGAACATCCCCAGGTAGGCATGGGAGCCCCTCAGAGCCAGGCTCTACTTCAACTGCTACAGTTGGCGAACGCTCATGCTGTGTGTGATGTCACACATTGAGATCTTCTGGGGCAGAAAGTTCTTGATGTTTCGTGTGTGTGTTAGTTGCTCAGTCGTGTCTGACTCTGCAATCCCTGAACTGTAGCCCGCCAGGCTCCTCTGTCCATGGGATTCTCCAGGCAAGAATACTGGAGTGGGTTGCCATTTCCTCCTCCAGGGCATCTTCCCGGTCAGGGATCTAACATGGGTCTCCCGCATTGGCACCAGGGAAGCTCTTGATGTTTCTTAAATCACAGCAGGGCCCCTAAAGAAAGGACCTGCCATGGGTCACAAGGGCCATCTTGTTGGTGGAAATTTCTCCACTCCAGAAGCCAGTGGAGAACTGACCACCCTCTGCTCAGAACAGCTCCACTCTAAATGACTCCTCAGAAGGTCTTCCCTGTGGCTGTGATTCTTCCATGAGTCACTGCAATCAGATAAGATACATGCATTGCAGCCAATATGCACAAAGCACTGTGTTGATCTCATACTGAGGTCTTTCCAAAATAATTCACGACATCCACAGCAATTATGTCCAACCACGAATGGGGAGAAACCAGCCTGAGACCCTCCAACAGGAGAGCTCACTCTTATGTAGTCCCTCTGCTACTTCCAGACCATTAGAGATATCTGTAATGTAGATGAGGCCAGTCCTTTTGCACAAAGTTGACAGACAAGAGGAAGATTCCAGAGAGAAATGCCACAGCAGCAAGTGAATATAAATGATACTTTTCCACTCTGTGCTTACAAAAATGCCTTTTGTACCCAAATCTCAGAGCACTCCAGGACGCAAGGCTTGACTGGCACTTCCACTCAGGGTAACCATGAATGGTCAGAGCTTCTCAAGTCATTTGTGATAAGAAAGAACAAAAGTCCAGATACTTTTAAAATGCAATATTCTCACCTTCTGGGTAGTAAACAAAAGTGTGCAGATGGATAATGACATCTGTGGATTCTGGCTTCATTTCCCAGAGAGAAAATGTAAATGAATATGCAAAAAGTTGTCATGTGGAGATAACACCCATGGTCCATCCAGTAGTTAACATTCTGCCCAACATTCTCCTGCAATGGATTCCATTCCTGGGTACAACCTTGTGACTGTATTACACTGAGAAGGTAAAATAGATTTCTTCAATACCCACAGGCAGGCCAATATAGAAATGTTTAGTAAAAACGTCCAGTCAGTGGGTTTGACCCAGAACACTTCTGCACTAAGCAATACCTTCCTTTCGTTCTCTCCACTGGACCCTTGCTTGGAAATGCGCAATGGCTAAATGATTCGATAGGGTCTGCAAAGGCCAAGCCCTTAACTGGAAAGGCAGGGGACTGCCTGAGGGATTGATTTGAAGGTTCATTTAAGAATTCTCTTCGTACCCTCTACTTAAGGTGCTTCCCAGGTGGCGCTAGTGGTAAAGAACCTGCCTGCCAATGCAGGAGACATATGAGATGCAGGTTTGATTCCCTGAATCAGGAAGATCCCCTGGAGGAGGGCATGGCAACCCACTCCAGGATTCTTGCCCGGAGAATCCCATGGACAGAGAAGCCTGGCGGGCTACAGTCCACAGAGTCGCAGAGATGGACACAACTGAAGCAACTTAGCACGCACAAGGTGCACACATGGCGTGAGTCACTACCAGTGCTCCGGCCCTGGAGAGCAGTTGTTAGTAACTCTGGAACTGTTCCTAGGATTCATTTCAGGTAATAATCATCTTCAGAGGATGAAACTCACCAAGACTCTGAGGACATTTCTGCTGGGAAAGTAACACCTAGCAGAGACAAACTGGCCCTCTGATCACGTGCACTGGATTCTGGAAGTCAAAGCTAATAGCTCGGGAATGAATCTGAGTGCATTGAGTATCTGGAAAAGGAACTCCTCCAAATGCAGTCGAAATGATTTCCAAATAGTTTCAAGAACGTTATTAGTCTACAGAACAACCATTAAATAATTATCAAGAATAATGACATAAGGTATCCTGTAGCTGTAACCAAGAGTTAGCCTCGCTAGTACACTGATCAATTGCACAACAAGGTTTGCATTATCTTATACTCTAAAAATCTTCTACTCTGGTCAAATTAAAGTGTAAAGGAAAATAGAGATCATTGCTTGATTGATAACTGTTCTTGAACTAAAAAGTAACTAGTATGCAACTTTTGGTTCTAAAAGCAGTGGTCGATAAGCTTTTTTAAATGTAGATTTCTTCTCACTTTTTTTTTTTTGCCAAGCCAGGCAGTATGTGAGATCTTAGATCCCTGACCAGGGGTTGAAGCTGGGCCCTCTGTAGTGCAAGTCTGGAGTCCTAAGCACTAGACCATCAGGGAAGGCTCTAAATTTTCTTATCATACACTATATTAATTGAAAAAAATTCTGAACATGTAGCCCCCATATATGTGTATAACTTTATTTGCAAATAATGTACTAGCAGCAATACATTAGCATAAAACAAAAGTAGAAAATGTTCAAAGTCTAAAAAATAATAATAATTTTATTTAGTGGCTGCAAACTATTTAATAGTTCTGTTCTCCCAACATTTTTTTAAAGAGAGTGAAGCGGTCAGATACGTTTATGTTTGTGACTCTTGGCTGGAAACTCTGTGACGTAACAGTTTGAAGTGTCCTGAGGTTCAGTTCATTTTGAAACTTGGCTTTAATGGCTGTCATCCCTTAAAATATCTCAGGAGACAAGTAACCTAACTAGGAAGAATCACATGTCTTAGCAAGTCACACTGCGCATTTCAGATGTATCCACAAGTTATGCAAAGGTTTTAACTGAAATCTGGCTAAATTTCCAGCTTCTCTGAAGTCTACCAATCTTCCTTTTAAAAACCAATTATATAATGTCAAGGAATAATTCAGATATACTTAGCTAGTTGTTTCACGTGCACTTCACTTACTTGTGCATAAGAAGAAAGGTCAATTGACTGTTGTCATGGAACACAATTAAAAACAGGATGTATAAAAGAGAGGAGAGAGGGAAAACCCTGCTGGCAGCTAGCAATAGTGAATCTTACAGGCACATTTTGGGGTAAACAGATCAGTTGGAGACCGACAAGGAGATCAGTCTGCGTGTTGTGAGTAGGCCAAAATTAAAATATGGATCCAAAAACTCTTCACCTGGGAGATTTTTTAAAAGATGTGAGAAATTTCAGTTTGTAAGTTTTGTGCAGGTATTAGTTTTTTTTTAATAAGTGATACATGTCATTTTCAGCAACAAAATCACAAACATTGGAAAGATTGGCAAACCTCTATTTTCAAAAATGCTCTCTCCATGAGATTCAGTTCTTTTGAAAACCAATGACTTTCTCACTCATTGTTAAAACCTCACTGTTATCTTGAAGGAACAGGTTAAGTCTGTTTATTTTTGTGAAACTCTCTTACAGCACCTTCATGACAGCTACCAGTCATTATGGAAAAGATGAGGAAATGTGAAATATTTTTTGCCAAAAAACCATTGTCAAACTTGATTTTTAAGTATTTTGCCACAATAAATTCTGTGATCTCTGTGTGGTACATGAGATTTTCAAGGTCACCCCTCACCTTATCAAAACAGTCTGAAAAGCCTCTCCTAAAGGCCTTGTTTTGTCACCAAATTTTACCATGTGGACAGCATCAAGTGGCCCGCCCAAGCCACCATATGCCATGGTAGACTGCACAATGGTCTACGGACACCCAGTGACCCTCCTTCGTGGACAATTAGTCTGTACCTCCACCCAGATGCTAAGCTTGCCAAAATGTATCATTTTCACCAAAAAAAAAAGTGAGTGGCGCTGATGTTTGTGACTTCTGAGCAGGTGCTTCAGGAGCTAGTTGGTGGTTCACCAATCTCTCTGTTTCTCTACCACTCCACTGGCAGAGCTCCAGGTCCAGGTTGTTTCATCAGCCTGGGTCCTCGAGCAAAAACTACCTGGACTAGAGAAAGCATGTCCCAAACATCACACGGGATGCCTCTACTAAATATCTGGGCATCTCACCCCAAGTTTTTTTCACTGTTTACCTGAAATTTGTTTTATCTGGCATCCTGGGTTGTAAGTCACTGATGTTTGGGGACTGTTTGGTTTGGCGGCAAACCCAATTTTACTGAACTGATACAGCAGCTGACCACAGCCCAAAGAAGGCCAACTATGTCAACTTGTACGTTAAATATATTAATAGTAAGGCTTTGTTGTTGTTATCCAGTTGCTAAGTCGTGTTCGACTCTTCTGTGACTCCGTGGACCATAGCCTGCCAGGCTCCTCTGTCCATGGGATTTCCCAGGCAAGAATCTGGAGTGGGGTGCCATTTCTTTCTCCAGGAGATCTTCCCCACCCAGGGATCAAACCTTCATCTCCTGCATTGGCAAGTGGATTCTTTACCACTGAGCCACCAGGGAAGCCCATAACAGTAAGATTTGTGAGTAAGTGATAGTTGCTGTCATGTCTGACTCTTTGTGACCCCATGGACTGTAGCCTGCCAGGCTCATCTGTCCTCGGAATTATTTGCCCTTACTTTTCAGATTAATAAAAAACACAAAAACCAGAAGCCATAGTTTTCCCTGCACCCCAGGGAATTATTTTAGGAGATCGTTGTTCTAAGGTGTGGTCTGCAGGGCAAGGTGGTCAGACGCTAGTAACTCACTGAAGACACAGATTGCTCAGCACTGCCCCAGTGATACCATCTTAGAATCTGGAGATGGTAGAGGATCTGCTCACTTAACAAGTTCCTCAGGTGATTCTAAAGCAAATTAACATTCCACTGGCTGGTGTTTGCAATTTAACTTTTTTAAAGGGCTAACAGTACTAACTAGTACTCAGAGACCTGGGTACTGGTCCTGTCTTTGCTATTTACACGAGCTTTGTACGATGTTCAATGGGTCAATTCTATTCTCCTTTCTGGATGGCATTGCTCTCATCTAAAGAGGAATGAGACTGACTCAGACATCTCATATCCTCTTCCAGCTCAAAGTCCAGGAGTGGAAGTCAGAAAATCAGGGCCTTGCATGGGCCAGCAGGCAACGGACACCGTGAGGCTGCAGAGGTGTCAGACAGTAGGTCACGGAGGGGCCCTTGGGAAACAGAAGGGCCCAAGCCCGTCTCCGTGCTCCTTGGAATTTTGTGTAGGCGCAGCTGCCAATTTGGGAATTCCTAGGGCCATAGGCATACCTGCCTTACATATAACCGTAAAAACCTGGTGAAAGACTTCTAATTTTGCTTTGGTAAATACTGTGTTCCACAAGTAACTAAATGAGTTTATGATTGACTGACATGTCTCTGAAATCATCATATGGGCCGAGAGGATTTTTGTAAGCAGGGAAAATCTAATGTACCAATTATTCTAGAATGGAACAAACTGTGTGAATACTAACTTTAGTAATTAAGGACATTGACATGCCATATATTGGAGACACACATTCATTAACATTTTTAGCTTTTTTCTGTGAGATTATATATATCTTGGAGCCAACAGGGTTATGTCTGAAACATTTCGATAAGCATTTTAAAAGCCTGTTGGCACCAGTCATTTGATCTGCATTAGCTTAAGGGCTAAAACACTCATGGGCTGATGCCGCTCTGGTACTGGTAAAACAGAGATGATCAGACAGGACGTTACCGAGGAGCTCATTCAGCAAGGGAGGCAGATACAAATGAGTAATTTTTCTATAGGCTTCCCTCGTGGCTCAGTGGTATAGAATCTGTCTGCCCTGGGTTGGGAAGATCCCCTGGAGGAGAAAATGGCAACCCACTCCAGTATTCTTGCCTGGAGAACTCCATGGACAGAGGAGCCTGGTGGGCTACAGTCCATGGGGTCACAAAGAGTTGAACACAACCTAGTGACTAAAGAAACGACAAAAATAACAATTTTTCTGTAAAGAGGCAAGTGCCAGATAAAGCTGCATACAAGTTTCAGGAACAAACCCCATGAGATAAGGAGAGGGAGCGAGGTGTCAGGACAGACTTATTAGGGATGACACATGCGACGGAGAGTCTTCACGAATAAATTAGCCAGGTGAGGAAGGGAAAGGTATTCCAGGCAAAGGAAAATCACCAGCAGACACAGATTTATGGGACAACTCACTGAAGCAGCAACGTCGCTTAAGTGGTGATGGCATCAGGCACTGGGGAGGCAGGTAAACAGATGAGAGCGCTGACTGGTTACAAGGTCCAGGGTGCGGCTCCTGCAGGGCAGAGGGGGCCACAGAGGATGAAGCCTACTTGGAGGAGCTGGCCGCTGGGGGCAGGGAAGGAGGGGAAGGCAGACACTGGGAAAACATAACAATGAACCTACATGTCTCAAAATGTCAAGTTCTGGAAGTTATGGTCCAGGTCTTCCCACATTACATTTCAATCACACACATTAAAAACGATAATAACTTAAACCCAAAGCACATAAACATTTTCGAAGCGGGAAAAGAAAATAATAAGCACTTAGAACCAGCCATCAGGGATCCTCCTCCTTTAGTACCTAAACCTCTCTAGTCCTGCCCTGTTAAGAGAGCCCAGAAACCCGGCCCCTCCTCAGGCTTCCCTCCACAAACTGTTCCTGGGCATCCTCAGTTCCCCCGGCCCGAAGCCGGCTCTCACGGTCCCCTCTGCTGCTGACTCTCTGTGTGCTGAGTTCCTGGCTCTCTCTCTATTTGATTCTTTGCCTTTTCACAGGCTGTTTCCAGCACATTTTCTCCCTAGGCATCATCAACAAGGGTTCAAGCACTTAGCTCTCTAGTACTTAATAGCTCAGTCTTGTCCGACTCTTTGCAACCCCATGGACTGAAGTCCGCCAAGCTCCTCTGTCCACGGGGATTCTCCAGGCAAGAATACTGGAGTGGGTAGCCTTTCCCTTCTCCAGGGTAGTTCTCAAGAGGCATGCAATATATTTGAGTCTTAAAAAAAGAATTACAGTTACCTCAGGAAACTTCTTACCAACACAGAACTATATAATAAAACAACAGAATTTAAGGATCATTAGACGATAAATTATGTATAAAAGCTTAATGAAATGATGTTTTACTATAAAATAATGCATAATAGGAAATAAAAATAGGAAAATGAAGCTTTAAGAATATTAAATCACTTCATTTTACCCCTCAGAGATACATTTTTATTGACATTGACACAGAAATAGATATGTTTGTAAAATCAAGGTCTTATCACAGGTGTGCTTTAGATTCTTTTTCTCATTTAACATCATGCACAATTTTATAGTACAGGCACCTTTAACAGAGCCTGTGGAGTTTACATGTTCTTGAAAAATAAGTGAATTGTTGCACAAGTTAATGATATTATGTACCAAAAGTAGACTTCACCATGCTCCTAATGTTAAACATTTGTATTCAACTTACTACAATGTAAAATAACAATGTATTACCGGCAAAAACACAAAGCAGTGACTGCAAAATCCAAACAGAAAATTATAAATATCAAAACCAATACATGTTGACTTAAGGGTCTACACAATGTATTATAAAATTCAGTTATATTTAATTTATAAAAATATTTTGTTATAATTGAAACAATTTGTAAATTCTTTGCTAACAGACACAAGGACTTCTAAATCTGCAATTAGTGCCTTATCAGCACCTGATGTAAATTACAAATTGAGACAAATAATTGCAAAGGCAAAATTAATTTTTTAAAACCACTCCCAACATTTTACTGCAAAATACAACAGACATTTTAAGGAAGGCTGCAGCTCCATTTAACTACATTTGATAGGTTAGATATTGAGTATTCCCTCCTAGCTCAGTTGGTAAAGAATCTGCCCACAATTTAGGAGCTGCTGCTAAGTCACTTCAGTCGTGTCTGACTCTGTGTGACCCCACAGACGGCAGCCCACCAGGCTCCCCCATCCCTGGGATTCTCCAGGCAAGAACACTGGAATGGGTTGCCATTTCCTTCTCCAATGCATGAAAGTGAAAAGTGAAAGGGAAGTCGCTCAGTTGTGTCCGACTCTTCACAACCCCATGGACTGCAGCCTACCAGACTCCTCTGCCCATGGGATTTTCCAGGCAAGAGTATTTAGGAGACCTGGGTTCAATTTCTGGGTTGGGAAGATTCCCTGGAGGAGAAAACGGCAACCCACTCCAGTGTTCTCGCCTGGAGAATCCCATGGACACAGGATCCTGGCAGGCTACAGTCCATGGGGTCGCAGAGTCAGACACGACTAAAGTAACTAAACCGTCACCATATTGAGTGCTGGCTCAGAGGCTAACTTGGTTTTGCTGTTTCTCCACCTTTTTGCAGCTCAAGGGACTGGCATTATCTCCTGGGGTTCTGGTAGAGATTCCGAGTCTCAGGCTCCTCCCAGACCAGCTGAATCAGGATCTGCATGCCAACTAAAACCCCAGGCGTCTCCTGGGCCTTTTCAGGCTGGAGAAGGTCCTGAACCACTGCAATACCCTTTGCTAAATCCCTAGATCCTAAAGGAAATCAGTCCTCAATACTCATTGGAAGGACCGATGGCTGAAACTCCCAATACTTTGGCCACCTGATGCGAAGAACTGACTCCTTGGAAAAGACCTTGATGCTGGGAAAGATTGAAGGTGGGAGGAGAGGGGGACGACAGAGGATGAGATGGTTGGATGGCATCACCCACTGGATGGACATGAGTTTGAGTAGGCTCCGGGAGTTGGTGATGGTGCAGTCCACGGGGTGGCAAAGAGTCGGACACGACTGAGCGACTGAACCGAACTGAGATCCCTGGGGCGCGATAAATAAGGGGGCTCTCCGTAAATGCTCCACTAAGTCACTAAGTAGCAAACTGCACCTTTGGCAGGGGTAGGGGTGGGGGGTGCCATCTCCTCTGAAATCCATCTCCTCTCCTCAGCAAAGGCGGAGAGCCTCTTCTACGCCCCTCTCCCCACACTCGGGCCCGCGAGGCCCATGCACGCATTGTGATGCGCGGACAGGACGCCGAGTCCAGGAAGGCCTGATTCTGTGGACGGCCCCTCACCTGGGCACGTCTTTCCCTTCCTGGGCCTGCGAGCCCGCCGGGAACCCGATGGGTGGGGCGCACTGGAAGCTGGTGAGGGAAGAAGGCTACCGCTACACTGCTTTACGTAACAGGAGCCGCTGGTTACACCTACGGCAGCTTTCCCCCGCCCAAACGCAGAGAGGGAAGGGGGAAACCCCGACTCTATCCTGAGCCCAAGTCCCAGGGACTGTTTGCCAACAAAGAGGACCGGCGTGCAAGGGGTGGAGCCTGGGAGCCGGATTACCGCGAGACGTAGTTTCCGAAGAGCCTTTGACAGGCGCAGGCGCACTACCGTTCCCGCCCCACCCCTACCGCCTCCGCGAAGGTGGCCGTCACCGGGGGAGGCGGGGCCGGCCCTATGGCACGAAGCTCGCGAGATGTGAACGCGTCTGCGCTCGTTCTTCCTGTCAGAGGCCGGAAGTGCGGGGCCTCGCTAGCGCTCCGTCTGCTGTCTGCGGCGGCGCCGCTGGGCCCCTGGTATCCGTCTCGGCTCCTCGGGTCGCGCTTCGCCTGGCCTCCCCTGGAACGAGGTGATGGCGGACTGTAAGGAGGCCGGGGCCGAGGCTCCGCCGGCCGGGGCCGCTGCTCGGGGAGGGCTCAGCCTCCTGTCCCAAGGGGAGTCTGAGGAACCTCCTGCACAGGTGAGTCCTCCGTGGGGGCGGGACCTGCAGGGCTCCCCCGGGGCCTGCGGGTCGGCTCGGCCCGGGAGGGATGTCATGGTGCCCGGTGGCTGGTGGAGCCTTCTCCACGCCTCCCCGACGGGGCCCCTGAGGGAAGAAAGTCCGTGTGCCTGTCGACTCACGTATTTACCAGGCAAGTCATGTATGTCAAAAGCGACCCTGGCCTGCCGGTCCATGCTAGCCCACAGGTGAGTCTGACACGATCCCTTCTCTCGAGGAGGAGCGCAGGTAGGAATCAGTTCAGTTCAGTCGCTCAGTCGTGTCCGGCTCTTTGCGATCCCATGGACGGCAGCACGCCAGGCCTCCCTGTCCATCACCACCACCCGGAGTTTACTCAGAACTCATGTCCATGGAGTTGGTGATGCCATCCACCCATCTCATCCTCAGTCGTCCCCTTCTCCTCCTGCCTTCAGTCTTTCCCAGCATCAGGGTCTTTTCCAATGAGTCAGTTCTTCTCATCGGGTGGCCAGAGTATTGGAGTTTCAGCTTTAGGATCAGTCCTTCCAGTGAGTATTCAGAACTGGTTTCCTTTGGGATGGACTGGTTGGATCTCCTTGCAGTCCCAAGGGACTCTTGAGAGTCTTCTCCAACACCACAAGTGGCTCCAAAACTGACCCAGCCTTGCAGAGCTCGAGAGGGACAGAGAGTGCGTTCACTGAGATGGGACTGAGCTAGTATTTGAAGGGCGCAAACTGTTTGCCTGGCTGAAAAGGGACTGTGTGAGAGAAGGTTGGAAGAGTTAACTCAGACCCTGAGCCTTCTTGGAGGTATGCGGGTGAAATCTGTGCAGATCCCACAGTGACTTGCCTTGCTGTGAATTTAGACATTCAGAGTGTTTATGTAATAGACAGACCAATGAATTACTAAACACTGAAAAACGAAGAAGACCCAAATATTACCACAAACCACTTCCTAAATGATGCATGCTATTGAAATTAAAATACATGTTTAATATTGAACCGAGCTTTTATTACATTTTGTGTTTAGTTACTGTGGTACTGTTTACTCCCTGGTTTCTGCTTCTGCCCTTATGAATGTTTTAAAAGACAGTTTGATTGGCCTGTTTCCTAGCTAAAAACCATAACCATGATACTCCTTGACTCATCTTTTTTCTTTGAAATTATGTGAAAAAGAGCTAAGTAAATTGTACAAATTTATGCTCCCATTTATCAACTGCTGCTAGTAACATGTAGCATATTATTGTAAGCCTGATGTGGTAGGGTATTATTATTATTAAGATGGGATTTTTTTTTTTTAATTCCTAGTAATGTACATTAAAGTTTCATTTAACATGTTAATCAGGGATCAGCTTTATTTCTCGGAGGCAATGAAGTGAAGAGCCGAGCTGTGGTGAAATACTCTTCTGCCCCTCCTCGGACGGCATTTGCACGCCTCGAAGAGAAAACAGACTTGAAACTCCCACCTGCCAACTGGTTACGAGAGAGTGCCAAGTTAGGGCCGGCAGGAACTACCATTCTTGGCAACAGCAGGAAAAGCAAGCCATTTTCCAGGTAAATGTTAATTAATGGCATTTTAACCTGCTCCTCAACCCTCCACCTTAGAACTCTTAAGACTTGCTTTTCAGTGTAATTTATAACGCTCATCAACATGCCAAGACTTCACTTTAGGAAAAGATTATATTTGACTTTCATTGTGCTTTTTCACAATAATG
Organism: Oryx dammah; assembly: GCF_014754425.2. NCBI lineage: Eukaryota > Metazoa > Chordata > Mammalia > Artiodactyla > Bovidae > Oryx > Oryx dammah. The sequence goes on from NW_024070198.1 coordinate 43,844,399, forward strand.
GGATTCTGTTAAAATGTGAAGATATCAATTGCATATGCTTCTTTCAAGTCTGCATTATGTTATTAACAAAGATTAATTTTGACCACTAAAATTCAATTAGCTAGTTTCATTTTAGCCAGTTTTCATACCTTTTGATTATGTGAATATGGAGTCTCAGGGGGGAAACCCTTAAAACTACCTAACCTGTCCTGTGGAATTTTCCATTAAATGGTGGTGGATTGTCTGGTCTGAAACAACAGTGATGTAAAAACACAGCATGTTTAGATATATACCCTTAACTTTTGACACTTGCTGGAAATTCCGCTGGTGGTATTTAAGGTTGAGAAAAAGACCTGGGTCTTACAGAGGAGAATGTACTGATGTCCATATTCTTATTGACCTTTTAATGTGGGGGGTTCCCTTTTTCCCTCTCAGTGATTGAACCTAAAGTATTTCCGCATAACATACAGCAGGAGCCCTAAATATATTAATACCTTACATGCCAGTGATTTGGAAATTACCCTGATGCCTCAAGAGGTAAAAGCTATATTTGCAAAATGTTGCTTGTATGTAGCATTCTTTATACTAGCAGAAAAATTGCAAAGAGTTCGCATGTCTTCTTTTAGAAAAATGGCTTAATAAAGCAGAATTAAATGTTATAAAGTGATTTGGCTGATAATTATATTGACAGTGTACAGACACTGCTGAGTACTTTATGTGCTTATCTCGTTTCATTCTGTCAACAGCCTTTTGAATTTGGTGCTGTTAACTTTCCTGCAGAAAAGTGAGGCTTGGAAAGGTTAAGGGCTTGCCTAGCCCATGTGGTAAATCATCAGCATACTTTGAAGTGAGGCAGTCCTAAATAAGTGTTCTGACTCTGCCACCTCCTCACTAAAAAATGGTGACGGCAGCTGCTTTTCATACTTGCAGATTATAGATGTACCTCACGTGGTACCTGGCACAAGTTTGGTGCTCAGTGAGCTATTTTTTCTCCTTCTGGTTGAATTGGTGTTGTGTGCATTTTTTTCTCATACATTTTAAAAAACGGTACTAGTGTATATCACTGGGAACATGATCCCAGAGACTAAAACCGTTATAAATGTTTCTATTGTTTGTCTTATCTCCCCATCTAAAAAGAATAACTCAGACTGACTGTTTTCTATTGCATATTTTTTTAGATTTCATGACTAGAAAAGTAAAAATGATTGTAATTGTTTTTATTCTAAATATTTTCTATTATTGCTTCTATTACTGTTGTATTTCTGTCTTGTATCAAATTTAAGATGCCATTGATTTTAAGTTGTCCCATTATTTTTATTTGTTTTAACAAAATTTTTAAAAGTCTGGTTGGCTTATAATGTGTTGGTTTCTGGTGTACAGTAGTGATTCAGTTATATGTATATATACATATATGTATATTCTTTTTCATATTCTTTTCCATTATGGTTTATCATACAGTATTGAATGTAGTCCCTTGTGCTATACAGTAGGACCTTGTTTATCCATCCTGTATATAATAGTTTGTATCTGTTAATCCTAAACTCCATTCTGTCCCTCCTCAACTGCACTCCTTCATGGCAACCACAAGTCTTATTTTCTATATCTGTTAAGTGACCCCCATTATTTTATGTACCACTAAGAAGGAAAAACTAGCCAACTGTAATGGTGATAAGCATACTGTTTTCAGAGATGTTAGAGTGTGGAAAATGTATATCCAAGAAATGCTGAGATATAGTATTCTGTTATAACAACACCTGCCCCACCATGAACGTGATTTTTGTGGCCTTTGTTTTCTCCGTTAGTTTTGGGATGGCATACGACTTTATTGATTCAGTGGGAAACGATGTGGATGTTGTCTCTGACTCTGAAGTAAGTGTCCTCTTTGCGACTATAATTGGGATGTTTGTGCGGGGATTTATAACCTGTTCTTTCCTGCAGCCTGGAAAAATTATTGATGAAATAAGCTACAACTGTCTGATTATTGAACACCTTTTTTTATTAAAGTAACACTGTTCACTGCATCATTTCCTCAAAGAGGAGGGAACAACTTGCAAAATACTGGCATTGGTATTGATGGTTGTATTTTAATGATAGCAGTTTTGTTGATAGCAGTTACAATGTTGGGTTATGTAATGTTGCTGGTTGAGAATTAGATACGATACTTGTAGTAAAATCTGTTGATGCTTAGTTGGCCAGTTTTTTCTGAGATGCTAAAAGCTTGGGTCAGTGCAACAGTGTGACCTATATATACTTTATGAAATTCCATCATGTAAAAGTAAATCTTTGTCATGTACATTAACACAGGGAGACTGGTAAAGTGTAGGTGATTCTGGTTTTAAGCTCTGGCTTCCATGTGTTTGTAGGTAGCTCCTTAAGGTACAGTTTGTATGAACTTAAAGGAAATGAGGTTTATTATGCTTTAAAACTGAGTGAAGTTAAATTTGAAAGATTCCAGATCATACCGCAGAGGTGTCTCTAAACTGTTTTTCCTTTTGTATTTTTTAAGAACATAAAAAAGCTTCTGAAGATTCCCTACAGCAAATCACATGTGAGCATGGCCGTGCACCGCATAGGAAGGACTCTCTTGTTAGATGAGTTAGATATCCAGGAACTCTTTATGAGATCATCTCAGGTAATTCTTGAGAAATAACAAAAAAGCACTGTTTTAACAACTTATGGGCACTAGAAATGTGGTTTTGTTTCAAAGAAAGGACAAAGTGAAAACGTGGTTGAGTGCTTCCACCAAGAAATGAAAAGTTTAACTGAAGATTACAAAAGCTTTAATAAAGAAAAAGGTAGAAAAGAGAACAGTAGAGAAACTTATTTTATTGATACCAGTAGCCAGAATTCTTATAAGTAAAAGGGTGAAGTGAAGAAAGTTACGAAAAATATGAAGTTTAAGGGCCTGGTTAAATTTTCGAAAAATCCTTTCATGTCTATATTAAAGAGATTGTCATGAAACATGGCTACCAGGAAATGTGAAAAATGTTTAAAAAATTATTCCTCTGAATATATAGTTACGTCAGAATTAATTGGTTCTCTTTAAGCAGAGCTTCTCAAACTGTGTGTGGTAAATGACTGTTGTCCTGCACCATTTTTTTGTGATGGTGGTTTAGTTGCTAAGTCGTGTCCGACTCTTGTGACCCCATGGACTGTAGCCTGCCAGGTCCTCTTGTCCGTGAGGAGTCTCCAGGCAAGAATACTGGAGTGGGCTGCCATTTCATTCTCCAGGGGATCTTCCCCACCCAGGAATTGAACCCAGGTCTCCTGCATCGCAGGTGGATTCTTTACTAACTGAACTACAAGGGAAGTCACCATTATTTTGTAAAATGTAATAATGCTGCAGTTTCCGAAAGCTGACTCTACATTTCTGTATTTACCTTGTTGTTACAAATAGTTGTTGATTGCAAATAGTTCATGGTCTTGCCACTCACTCCCATAGGCTACTCTTAAAGAATAGTCTTGCAATGCTTTGATAAAGGAAAAGAAGTTACAGTGATTTAAACTGACATTTATAGTAAATGTTTTTCTATTTGTAAAGATCACAGTTCAGTTCAATCTGTATGTGTTAGCCACTAGGCAAGGTCTTGAGAATCACAGCCCTGCTTCCTTGTAGCTTATAAACACACAGATAATTTTAGTGCTTTGTGCATAGTGGGACTTATCCCAGGCACTAATTATCAATTTCTTATGTTACCAGACTGGTGATTGGACATGGTTAAAAGAGTTTTATCAAAGACTTATTGATCAGAAATGGCAGAGGAAGAAAAAAAGCAAAGAACACTGGTATCAGAAGGCTATTCTTTCGAAGTTTTTGTATTACAGGTACTTAGCTATTTGTTTATTTTTATTTGAAGAGAAAAAATGAAATTCTGATATAAAACGTAATTTGAAGCCAGTAAAGGTAATTTAAGTTTGGCTACTGTTATTGTTGGCATTTGTCCTGTATTCCTTTTTTTAATGAGACTTATGCTTGGTTATAGAATCTAGTTTTTTGAAACTGGTGGGCTGTTACATAAAGTTAAGTAACAATGTGTGTTTTTTTGCTTCTGACTTGGCCAGTATCAATGGCGATGGAGCTGCTCAGCCTGTCCCATCTGCCGCAGAACAGCAGGAATCGCCCAGCTCTGATCAGGCCAGTGATTCAGATGGGGCTTCGTGGCCTGCCCCCTTTGAAATGCCTTCCTCAGTCTCTGAAGACCCCAGTGCTTCCAGTCAGGTTAGACATTGCTTAGATGCTAATTCAGCAAAATCATTTAAGGAGACAAAGCCAATTATCCTATCAATAAAAAATAGACAAATAGGAATAAAAAATATTCTATCAATTTATGTCTTCACAGGTACAAAAAGTCCTTTTTTAGGTTTTTCAGTATGGAATTTACAAGGGTTATTATGGATGGCTAGATCAGATTTTTTTCAAGAAATAAAGATTTTTTAAAGTTTTACCACATTTAAAATAGCTTATTAATATGTTTATCAATATTGATGTATCTCCTCATAGTCATAAGGAGATATGGTGTATTTAAACTGTGGAAATATTAAGTGCCTTTCAGATATTGAGACTCACAGGCCTGTTTGTAATTTAAATACTAGCCTTCTACCTTAACTTTCAGTCGGATTTCTTGGTCCTGAAATAGCTCTGCACATTTTCTCAGTGGAGTTACTAAGACTTAACCTACATTAATGTTATAAAGCTTTTAGAAAGAAGAGAGAATGGACTGTGACCTCTTTGATCTCTTATATTCTTGGTTTCTTCTTATTGTTCATTTGTTTTTGTCCTTATTGTGTCTGTCAAGTAACTCCATAGATGTAAATGGTGCATGTTTATTTTTAGGAAAATTGACAAGCTTGAGGTAACTTGGTAAATTGCATTTCTCCTCTGACTGTGTGCTCTCACACACTGAACGTTCATTATTAGATTGTTTCTATCCTCGCAAACTATAAGGTCATAGGAGACAAAATACCTTTAACCTGATTTTAGTTTAGTAGGTTTTCAGATAGAGATGCCTCACTGAACTGTGTAGTGAACTTAATTTTTTTCCAGAGTTGGGAAAACTGTAAGGAAGAGTAAGGGAGTAATTAGCATCCAAGTCCACATAGTGATAACCCAGGAGGTAGGAAAGTTATTAACATAGAAATGAGAAGGGACATGGGTGCTGGGTGCTGGCAGGGTTCTATGTCATGACTTGGGTGGTGGTTACATGGATAATTTGTTTTCTAATTAGTCGTCATACTGTATTCTGTATAATTTATGTGCTTTTCTGTATTTGATTATATGGTTAGACCGCATCACCGACTCAGTGGACATGAATTTAAGCAAACTCCGGGAGATAGTGGAGGACTGAGGAGTCTGGTGAGCTATAGTCCACGGGCTCGCAAAGAGTTAGACATGACTTAGCAACTGGCCAACAGCAAAATATGTGATTATACTTTACTGAAGGAGTTTTTAAAAAATTATTTAGTATTCCTTGACTGCAAAACACACACATTATAAAAAGGCCACATAATGAAAATTCCAGTCTCCTGCTGCCCATCTCCCCATATCAGCCTTACCATCCTGTCCTTCAAAGGTCACTTTGAAAACTCTGGAGGCTTTTGAGAATCTGTAGACTTGCCTGTGAAAGAAATGGCCTGGACTCTATCTGTTCAATGCTTCTGATGCCTCATACTTTATGCCACATGGTGTGTGTATTCTTCATCCTTTTAGCTGCATATGTATTATGTTGATGGTATCGTTTTTCAAATAAGTAAATAAAGCTCATAAAAAGTAGATGTTTGTCTGTGGTCACACAGCTGGTGGAGTTCAAGCTAGGGTTTAAACCCTGGTCTTACTGATCAGAGGCCTGTCCTCACAGCAGGACTCCACTGTGTCTGTATATTCCACACATTTAGAAGGGCCCTGTGAGCAGTCAAGTTGTCTGGGCAATGGCATATCCCTAAGCAGAGCTACCCTGCCTACAAATAATCTTTTACAGAATGCTTTCTGTGACATATATAAATCTCTAAACTTCATGAATTCTTGCTCCCAAGACTAAATCGGCAAGTTTGAGGCCCATGTTAACCAATAATAGAGTTTAAATAGTTCTCTGGTCTGGCCTTGGAGCCAAACTTTTATTAAGAACATTATAACCTAGAACCTATAAATCCCACTAAAGCAATATGTGGCAAATATAATTTTGGGAACGGATCCATAGGTCGATAACTTGTCTGTATAAGTAAACAATACAGTATATGTTTGAAATTCTTTAAGGACCTCTGCGAAGAAGACATGCAGAAGCACTGGAGATCTCCCACTGCTTACCTCAGAAAACGGGTGCTAAGCTTATTAGCACACAGATAGGAATAAGCAACACACATACGTGCTCACATGCACACACACATATGCTTGCTCGTCTTGGCTTAATGGTTTTTAATGGCAGCTGCCCTAATGGTTGGAAAATCAGTGGACTGTGTTTACTATGTCAAAGGTTCCTCTTCCTGTGTGTTTTCCAAAATATATTCCACAGATAATAATAATTATAAGAATAATCTGTAATAAGAATAAAAAGTGTCACAAGATCACATAAATTGGAGAGTAATGGATTATGTAGAGGTCATGTAGGCTTCCCAGTGCAGGACCTCTCAGGAGCCTTTTATGGTAATAAGCATTGTTACTCTCCAAAAGCAAATCCTTGTAAACAGTGTTTTGCAGATCTGACTCTGGGAATTTTTCACCAAGTACCTCAGAGACTAGACTTCTGTGAAAAACACATTAGAACATGTGAAGCTGAGGACTGTTCTGATGACCTGTGTCACAAAAATATGGCTGAGATTTCTTGGGAAATGTTTAATCCAGTAGGGATGGAATAGGCTTTGAAAGAGCAGTGCTGTTCCAGTTCACCTCAAAAAAGAAGAAAAAAGGTTGGGAAGCTTAAAATAAATCTTTAGTCTTGATTGAGTAAGATCTGAATGTGTTTAGCTTATTATAGTGACTGACGGTTAGGAACTGAAGTCTGCACCCGGTGAGGAGAGGTAATGATTCATATCAGCTGTAATTTACAAGAGCAGGTTTGAGCTGTATGCCTTGATGTGTGGGTGATACTCTTTAACAGTAGGCCATCTGTAAGAAGTTACGACAGCAGAATCACTCCTGTCCTTGCACTTTTCACAGGGAACTGAGCCTCTTGAACCCTCATACATAGTGGGGCATGTGGCCTCAGCGCCTAAAGAACAAAACCTGACTCCTTTATTCAATGACGGGGAGAACAGTCAGGTATGCTCTCTGTGGGGTCCAAGTCGAGACACCACATCCCCAGTCTACTTCGTCATCTAAGAGCTAGTCTTAAATTGGAATTCATAGGGAAAAAAATCCACTTGATCTTAAAAATCTCTTCCTAAACATTTGTGATCTTCTAGCTCTGTGGCTTCATTTATCTTTTCTTCTTTGTCTTTTCCTTCTTCTAGTCTTTTTGTGGATCATGGGGGGAGATTACAGACCCCCTGTTTATTATATAATCTTTCTATTTTATTTCAAATCAAAGGGTCTTAAAAATGACTTTGTTCGGAATATTTTATGGACGTTTGAAGACATACACATGTTAGTTGGCTCCAACATGCCTATCTTTGGAGGCGGCCGATATCCAGCAGTCAGCTTACGTCTCAGGTAACTAGACTTATGTTCCTTTAGAATCGTGTTCCAGTTTGCTTTCACCTGCTTATTTTGGCATCCTTTCTTTTTTCTAGTTTTTTTTTTTTTTCTTTCACTTCCCTCCTTCCTCCACCAGTTGAAATGGCCACAGTACAGAAGGAGTGTTTGAGCAAGTGCTGAAAACCCTGTGGCTGGCTTTTCATTCTAGTCTTCGGTAGTGGAGTCAGAGACCTGCTGTCCTGACTGAGTCTTAGGTCTGAATCTACGACTTGTGAGAATAGAGTACAGTTTATTTAACTACTTAAGAAGGTGGTTTACCGGCTTCCTGTTAACTACATGTGAGCATTTTGTAATGTTCCAGTTGTAAGTGTTCACGTCGTCCATCCTGTGTGAATCCTGCCTTGGGCACTGTGATGTACGCTGGTCAATCTTCACTTCAGGTTGTATGAGGAGCATGCAGTAGGCTCCCAGCCGTCTGTGTCATAGATCCTCCTTTTGCTCCTGAAAGCTCTTAGGACACCCATTAGGAGTCCAAGCAAAGCTTATGGGAAGATGTTGAGTACAGCATACCCCATGAGCTGTGTATGCATGTCTCATTAGAAGAGAAGCATAAATGGCATTCTCCAACTAGGGAGAACAGATTAAAACATTCTAACGAGGGGAGTAAGCCTCAGAGGATTTGCAATGGAACATCTTCATTAATCAAATAACACCAGAAATGTGTTTTTAGGGATAACAACAAACCGATTAATGTGCTAACTGGAATTGACTATTGGTTGGACAACTTGATATGCAACGTGCCAGAGCTTGTCATGTGTTTTCATGTAAATGGAATTGTACAGGTAAGCCTGATACAATGTGACTTTTGAACTAACCTCTCAACTACAGATTGGGGCAGAAAGTATCTCACTAAAGTTTTTAACACCCTTCAGTAAGGTGTATTTTGGGAAGGAAGATAATGATGGCTAAACTGAAATTAGACTGCTATTACATTTGAGTTGGTGCTGTCAGAATTCTAGATGTTACAGGAGTTTAATTTATAGGTAATTTGTGAGCAGGTCATAAATATACTAAAATCTCCTTTTTTAGCCAGAGAATTACAATTTTAAGGCAAGCACCCATAGTAATTACTTCAAAGTGTCTGAACAGTGAAGGTGTTTATTCAGTATCGCATACTGTTATTCAGTATACAGATATGAATGCTTAATGCAGCATGTTGAGGAAAGGCCTCAGCAGCAATTGCATAAAGTAGATAGCTTGTATAGCAAATTGTTATAGAGCGTTTTCTATTTATGAGGGACTTTGTCCCCATCTGAAATGTTGGAGTTTGGAAAGCAATAAGATTGGTCACTACTCAGAACGATTTAATCTAATGGGAAATAAGAACGTGCCAAGAGGAGAGTAGGAAAGGGGAGGTGCAGGGTTAGAAGCATACACACGGGAACCTGGGTGGCCAGAGAAGGGTGTGGCCGCTTCTGCTCTGACCTGTTTTCCGGTTGAATTGCAGTTTCTAGCCTTAGAGTACTTCAGAAAATATGCTCAGAGGCATGTAGGGAAGTGTGAGCAGAAGACGAGCAAGAAAAAAAATGAGGAGGCCCTTTAGAGATTGTAATGGTAATAGCTTTGCAGCCTTTCCTCTTTCCTGCTTCCTCCACACGCACCCCACCCCTCCCCACCCCCGTGCTCCATTTCTTTAAAGGAATAGTCCAGAGCTCAAAGGAAAAGCAGTGTACACTAGAAATCCTGCCCAGGTGACGCTAGTGTCTGGGAAAAGAAAAAGCCAAAAATAGCGTATTTTGAGAAAGCTTACTGGGTGAAGTCTACCTTGATTTATCACCTTCCCAGTTGAAAACCATGAGGGTAGAATGGAAGAAAGTGTACAGTGTAACTTATTCTGTGGTTGGAACAGAAATGAGATGTGCCTAAGTCTGTGGTTCAAAGTATGGTGATGACTCTCCCTTAAGAATTATTCCTGTGGTAAACCACCACATTGCTGGCAAGGATGGGTCAGATTCCTTCAGAGTATCAGAGCAGAAAAAAGACCGAAAACCAGTGCCTTAAACTCTCATGCTGTGTAGGTCTCTGATTGCAGGATTTATGTATGTGGTCTCTTTTTATAAGAGCAGTGTTGCTGTGTAGGTTTTCTCAAACTGTCTTTTCTCTGTTTTCTAGAAGTATGAAATGATAAAAACAGAAGAAATTCCCAATTTGGAAAATTCTAATTTTTCTACTAAAGTCATAAAAGACATTGCACAAAATATTTTATCATTTTTGAAATCTAATTGTACCAAGGAAGGACACACCTATTGGCTATTTAAAGGTGAGCTAATGTTTCAGTGAGTGATCATTGATTTGAGTGGCAACTGTAAAATGAGGTTTATTTGGTTTTTTGTTTTGTTTTCTTCCCAGCAAGTGGCAGTGATATAGTGAAGCTCTATGATCTCACTACTCTTTGTGAAGAAACTGAAGACAAATACCAAAATCCATTCACAATGCCAGTGGCTATTCTTTTATATAAGTGAGTGCTTTAAGAAGTTAAGATGAAGAAGTAGCCTTATTTAAAAGTTTAAGTGTATGGCCTCACTATCTATGCCAAGGTTTTAAATACCTTTTAGATTTTCCTAGTTTAAAAACTGTGTATGTGTATTCATCTGTATACTGTCGCACAATCAATAGGGAAAGGGAGAGGAGCAGGGGTTTTGTTGTTTCTTCTTTCCTTATTCTGCTGGAAGGAAAGAAGAGCATGCCTAGACTTGAGTCTTGAGAAAATGATGAATGGGCAGTAAAGTTGATGTAAACTCCTTTTAGGGTTGCTTGCAACATGATGATGAAGAAGAATCAAAATAAGAAACACTACGGGACAGTTCGAACCCTGCTTCTGAATTGTGTTAAATTGCTGGACAAAAGCAGACATCCTCAAGTAAGATTAATATACGCCCTCTAAAAGAATTCTGACATTCTGATAGAGAATGGTTGCCCAGACATTAAAGCTACCTAATGCAGAGTCTGCAACTGCCTGATCTGGTTTGCCAACCAGTTACCACATGTTGTGCCTCATCTGAATTGAGATGTGCTTTAAATGGAAAACACACACTGAATTTTCAAGAGTCTGTGTGTGTGCACGTGTACACGTTACATATTGAAATATTTTGTGTTTATTGAGTCAAATATATTAAAATTGATTTCGCCAGATTTTGTTCTATAAATTTAGAACTCACATAATTTTAACAAAGTAGTGCCATTTTTCCTTTGTATTTTCATTGTTAGAAAGTGGGAAACTATTTTATAGTCTGTCTTGAGAGACCCATTTAAATAAATGAATGTCAGTATAAATAAGGTCCACATTCTGTACCTCAGTACATAAAAGCATCTCTTAAAAAAACCTCAGTCTTGTGCCCCATGGTTTTACATCACCCTTATTACAAACCTCAGTGGTCTGAATTTGATAATTGTATGTCTCAGTGTAAGGCTAGTTGTTGAATCCTGTTTAAATCAGAAAAGATACATAGTATTATGATGTTTTTATAAAAGATTCAAGTTAATTTTAATTGTAGCCATATTTAATTTGGAGATAAAGATTTTCCTGGAGACCAAACCAAGAGAAATTGGTTTCAAAGAAAAGTGGCAGAACAATTTTTGGCTATATCCATTTGCAGATTAAGGTGGTGGTTAGTAAGTTAGAAAATAATGTTAAGGCTATTGAATGTCTGTGATAAAGAATTACTTAAATAATAGAGTAGAATAATGCTGATATGTAAATGCTAATTTTAAGGGAAACCAGAAATTTCTGGACTTTTTGCTCATTAAGCTCATGGAGGTTTTTCCCCCAGAACTGTAAATTGTATAGTAAATTCCAGTTTCTTAGTTGAACGGAGTGATAGCTTACTAATATTTTAGTTGTGACACTTTACATGTGAAAACTTGTTTCCAGTGAAATACAGTTGCAGTTTTTTCTTAAGCGAGAAGACTGGGAATGGATAGTTTCAGGAAATAAACATGTCAACCCATGAGGATTTTACAGTACATTCAGAGCATTGGTACTTAGAATCAGGAACGTTTCTGTGCGTATGCCTGTCTGCAGATCTCCTCAAATGTGTTAGTACGATAGTAAAGTTCATTTCGTTTTAGAATGCTCAATTTTGGTGAGTCACTAATATATTTTTTTCTTTTTGTAAGATTATTGCTTCAGCCAATTACATGCTTTCAGAACTTTTTCAATTGGATGAACCTAAAAAAGAAGAAAGTTCAGAATCTCCATTAAATGAGAATTCTGATGAAAGTTACAGTGAAGAGGAGGAGGAGATGCCAGACAGCGATGAAAACGGACCCTACAGCACTAGCTCTGACCCTTCAGATGACAACAAAGCAGTAGCTATAATTAAGTCTGTTGGAGAGCTGTCCGTTCCGGAAAAATACAAATCCATTCATCAAATCAGGGTGAGCATGTTGACATTTGTATTAAAATTTCATCAGTGGAATTAATTGAGTACAGTTAGCCTCTCAAAAGATGGCGTTACTTCAACTAATCCTTCATGATATGGGGTCTAATAATCATTAGCTCTATGAAATCTGAAAATCGGTTGTATAATTGTCCCAGGGTCACTGACCCACATGTAAACCGACAGTGGGCAGATGTGTAAATGACACATCAGTATGTTAATTTTCATGTGGGAGATTTTTCTTCCCAGTGACCAATGTGCAGCCCCCTCTCCTCATCAGGGTGCCTCTTCCCAGTTGCTGGGAGACAGTATATGTTGCTTGGTGAACATAGAATCAGAGCGCATGGGCGGCTTGTTGATCCGTATGTGGAGAGACCTGGCACCTTGTCCTTGTGCTATAGGACGGCGCCTTTCAGTGACTGTGGGCATGTCAGCTGGATTGGACATATCCTGACTGGTCACGGCCCAGTGGACCCTGACAGCTTCCTGCCCGTTAGGTTTCTATTGGTGTTGATCGCGTTGACTGTCATACCATCCATTTTTTCTAGTGTTTTATTTTTCCAAATTATTCCTACTTTCCAGTAGTATTTATAGATAATTTCTTACTTTAAGCTCTGATGTTAACTTTCAGATGGAAATTTTATATTCAAATAGGTTTTTAGAGGATCTCTCTTGTCATTCCAAAACATTGCCTGTCCTTCTGACCTCTTCGTTTCCCCTCTCGTTTACCTTAGCCCCACTGCCTTTTTCTCTCTTATTCAGAGTCACGCCCACCTGCGGGCCTGTGCATCTGCTGTCGCTTGTGCTCGGAACTTACCCTTTCCCCAGACCTTTTTGTGGCTGGCTTTTTCTAAGTTGCTTGAAATGTTACCTCTAGGAGACCTTCCCTGACTGCTCTAGATAAAACATGGTCTGTTTTTTTCTCCTTCATGGGGCGGATAATCTGTACCTGAAATTCCCGTGTGTCTGTGTCCCATCACTGAAATATAGGCTCCCTGGAGGTATGGGCTCCCTGGAAATACAGGCTCTCCCGTGTCTCCATGGCTACAACCCATAATGTGCCTGTGTGCTCGGTTGCTCAGTCATGTCTGACTCTTTGCAGCCCCGTGGACTGCGACCCCTCTGTCCATGGGATTTTTCAGGCAAGAATATTGGAGTGGGTTGCCATTTCCTCCTCCAGAGGATCTTCCCGACTAGGGGTCAAACCCGCATCTCCTGCATTGGCAGGCGGATTCACCACCATTGCACCACCTAGGAAGCCCACAACACATAATTGGTGTTCAGTAAATATTTGACTAAATGACCATAGGAAAAAGTCATTAACTGTCCATCTGAATTTTAGTGCACTTGGCAGCTTGAGCAACTCCGAGTACAGTAAAAAAAAAAAAAAAGTTTATTACTGTAAACAAAATCATTGGTTGTAAAAAGTGCCTTATTTGGGAAACTGCTTTGTCAACAGAATGCTGTTACATTTGGTGAGTGGTGTGTTTACAGATTTTTTTTTTTTTAGCAGAGAACTTTCTATCAATATCGAAAGCACTCAGAAATAGCATTCATATAAACATGTCTTTTGTGTTAGCTCTACCATATCTCAGTACTTTCTGGAGTACAGACAGTATGGCTCCAGGGCCCCAGACTCAGCACTTGCTCACTGCAAGCTTGAACACAGCACCTAACATCTGTGTTTACTTCTCTGTATAATGAGAGCGGTAATTCCAGCCTGTAAGATTCACCAAGTGGAATGCCTCACAGAACTGCTTACACATCATATCACCTACTAGGCAGAGGTTATTAACTGGCTCTGCTCCTAATTAAGTGTATACATTATACATGAGACTGTGGGCAGTACTGGTTAACATTGCTAAACTGCTGATAATTGTGAACTGTGTGTTAGCAAGCACTTGTGCTCGTCGGGGGTGAGCTCACCCATCGGATTAGGTGTAGATTTATTTAAAACATCTCTTGCTTGCTTTTTTGTTGTAATAGAATTATTTTTTTAATTTTAAGTACTTAAAGCAACATATACTGGAAGATCTTTTTAAACAAGATTTTTGTTGATGCCTATATCCATTTACTCTGCAATTAAAACAAGATTAGTGTGTAATTGAAACAATTCATTAACCTTGAAACAGATACCTCACTAAGCTGAATACACAGAAAAGTTCAAAATTTATTGATTTGCAGAATTTTAGTAATTCCTGGGAGATGGAATTTGTTGTATCGGCAGCATGTTAATAATTTTTAATGTTCGTTTCTGAAGCCCAGTTGTGCGTTTCCCGTTTGTCATGACACAGAAGAGCGCTGTAGGCTTGTGCTGAGCTATGTTCTGGAGGTAAGTTTCAGTTTAGACTTCACTGTTTCAGTAAAGCTTGTACTTGATATGCAAATGGCACTTGTTTGCTGCTACTAAGTCTCTTCAGTCATGTCCAACTGTGTGACCCCATAGACGGCAGCCCACCGAGCTCCGCTGTCCCTGGGATTCTCCAGGCAAGAACACTGGAGTGGGTTGCCATTTCCTTCTCCAATGCATGAAAGTGAAAAGTGAAAGTGAAGTTGCTCAGTCCTCTCTGACTCTTCTCAACCCCATGGACTACAGCCTACCAGGCTCTTCAGTCCATGGGACTTTCCAGGCAAGAGTACTGGAGTGGGGTGCCATTGCCTTCTCAGTTGTTTATTGGTGTCTACATGTTAATCTTTCTTTTAAATAAATTTTTATTGGGAGTATAGTTGCTGTTACAACGTTATGCTAGTTTCTGCTGTACAGCAAAGTGAATCAGCTAAATGTTATTCTGAGTGATATTCTACTGTGATTTTTTTTCCCCCTTAAAGCATGAATTGAAAATTAGTTTTTCCTAACTTTCAGGCCAAATGTAGTTTCTAAAGTCTGTTTTCAAAATATAAATTCTCCTAAGTGTATCTGGTTGTTCAGATACTGCGTTATATTTCATTTCCAGTTGATGTTCAGTGACATGTATAGTAAACATTTCTCCTTTTTTTAAAGGGTTTAAAGTCTGTGGACAGCAGCATCAAAAAAGAAAGTGACCTCCCTGCCGCTGACCCCAACACCCCAATCCCATTAAAATATGAGGATGAATCCACAAGAGGGGGTCCTGAGGGTCTAGAGAAGCAGATGGCCTTGTTTTTGGACAAAAGTAAGTTGAATTGAAGTGCAAATAAGGCCATTTCAATGGAATAATGTACTGGGCCTTTATCAGCAGCAGATTTGGGTCAATTAAGGCCTTCATTGAAAGAAATTCAAATAAAGGGTACATACGAATGGAAAGTAGGGGAAGAAGGGGAAGATACCGTTTCATTCAAAGTGTAAAATAAAGCTGGGTGATTTCGATCCTCGGTAGATATTTCTAATGAGAGCATGAGGAACCTGCCTCCTCCTGTTGCCCGCTGTGAGGAACTAATGCCCTCAGCCCTTAGGCTTCTCCTGAGAAGGCCCTGCTTCAGTAGGAGCAGTCGAGGGCTTAAACACAAGGACTTAGGAGCCAAACCGCACAGCTTCAGGTCCCAGCTTCACTGGGGCAGGTCGTTTGACTCTGCTGAGCTGTGTTTTCTCTCCCAAAGTAGAGACAAAAGCAGGGCCTCCTTTAAAGGGGTGCTGTATGGATTAAGTGAGTTAGTGCAGGTAAACGTGCTCAGAGCAGGGCATGTGATGACCAGAGCAGTGGCAGCCTGTTCCCCTCCCAGCACTGGAATAAGCTGCACGTGTATTTAAAAGCGTTGATCTGTTCAAGGACGTCACTTCACGAGGAACATGTGGGCTTCAAAGTAAAAGTGCTGAGTTTTTCATTTTAATCTAAGTTGTATTTCTTTTCCTAACCTTATCCCCCCTCCCTTTTTTGAAACCAATTTCCAGCTAATTTTAAAAGTATCTTGAAAGCCTGTATGTTTAAAATCGTACCAAGAGCTTTCTGAAAGGTTTTCTCTTCGTGAGCATAAGTGGGGCGTGGCAGGACTCACTTCCCCAGCATTTGTGTTGTGCCTCCTGTGTGCCGGTCTGTGCTTGTACACACCAGCATGGAGAATCCTGTCTCTGCTTTTTTCACGCTGTTGTCTTTTCTGAAATGCCTTCTCTGTCTATTCCTTCCTCCCCCTCTCAGCTGTTGAATGTCCTGCTCTTGTTCAAGGCCTCTGTGTTCACCACCTCTGAGTCACAATTCCTTGGTTCCCTCACCAGTTTGTCCTGTAAGCACTTCCTGAAGCCTGCCTTAGTCATCCTCAGCTGTGCTTAATGGTTTTATACACACACACAAATACGCTTGTGAGCAAAACCTCATCTTTGCTTCTCTGAAAATGCCTCACACATCGAAAATGCTTACAGTAGCAGAGGAGAAAGAAATACAGGCATGAATAAAACCATAAAAGAGCCTTAAATACTTTTCATTTGTATTTTGAAAGACTCAAACATTAGAGCTGATCAAAAAACAAGAAATCTTGAACCTGGGAGATGCTGAGCATGACATAATAAGTGGTGAGGAACCATTTTAATGTTTAGAACAGGAGTTCTGTGATTAAAGCTGTGCTTCAGGAAGGTGAACTTCGGGGCAGGTTGACCCATAGGCTAGAGAAAGGAAGTAGATGTCAGTCAAGAACCCAGTGATGTCAATGACCCCCAGAGAGAGTGACAGAGTTAACAGCTGTGTGGAAGCAGGGCTTTGGAGATCTCAAGAGTATTGAAACACTGCTGTTCTATTAACACTTCACTGCGTTTAAGTAGCATAGTATTTACCAGTTTTGTTGTAGCTGTTAATTGTACCAAAGCCTGGTGTGTTTATATCAAGAAACAATTTTTTTTTTTGGTACAGTGAGACTTGTATTCAAATAAAATGTGCATCTTTTCCCCCTCATCGTAGTGGGCTCCCTTCAGAAGGGTAATTATTCCAGTCAATCTGGAATGATCCCTGGGTCTTGGCAACATAAAATGAAGCTCCAGCTGATTCTCAAGTCATCGAAGGCCTATTACGTCTTGTCTGATGCTGCCATGAGTCTTCAGAAATACGGAAGAGCATTACGATACATTAAATTAGCTTTGCAGAGCCATGGTAAGTCACTGCAGATGAATATGTTCAAGAGCTTTGGGAGGAGAGATCAGAGAAGGCATCTGAATCACAGTGAAATTTTACTCAGTGAAGTGTTCATGTAAAAAACTTTTTCTAACCTTGTATGTTTCCTAGTATTTTCCACTCTGGTTTAACAGCCCTTCATTTTGAAATACATGAACGATCTTCCTAAGTTTTACTGTGTCCCTTCATTTTTAATGTGCTGTGTTTTCTCTCCCTCCTGTTCTTTCCACATAGATACTTACTGCTGCCTCTGCACCAATATGCTTTCTGAAGTGCTGCTATTTCTTTCTCAGTATTTGACGCTCTGCGGTGATATCCAGCTAATGCTGGCCCAGAACGCGAGCAACAGGGCGGCACACCTCGAGGAGTTCAACTACCAAACGAAGGAGGACCAGGAGATTCTGCACAGCCTCCACAGGGAGTCCAGCTGCCAGGGTGCGCAGGGAGGGGCCCGCGCTGCGGCTCAGAGGAGCGCCGGGAACGCCAGGGTGTCACTATTTCTCACTGTTAGCGTTGAGCACAATCCTGTGTGTGTGTGTCTCAAATGGTTTTGAAATATTTTGTAATTACTAATTATACAGCTGGAACTAACTAAAAATAATCTCTGGAGATGATCATACTGACCATTTTACACTTGTCTTTCTGTAATAACCCTTTGGTCAACTGACCAACCCATGATTTTCTTTTGAAAAGGAATTAGCAGTGCATAAAAAGGAATGTGTTACCTTCTGAATGGTTCCTGGGGACTAAGATACAGAGGTCATTATTTTTTGAATGTGGTTCACGGCTGTCTGTTTTTGGAGTCATCAGATTTTAAACCTGGGAGATGGGAGAATTTAGTCCACAACAGCAGTATTCCTCCTCTTAGCTCTATCCAGTAGATATAAGCACCTGCAATTTGGGCAGTAAATGAGACGTAATGTGCTTTTGTAATGTATCATTAAATTTTTTATTATGCTCTTGAGTTGTTTATATCACTTGATACCCACACCCCAAGAAGTTTGGGACTGTTAACATCTAGAGAGTACACAGAGGAAGGAAATGTGTAATTTCCTTGGGGGTTTCTGGCCCTCTTTCTTCCCTTCCTCCCTGTCTGAATTTCTCAGATGACCATTTTATTTTAGTAGATGTGGTGAGAAAATCCATAGTTTGTTTTTGCAGCTCCCATCATGTTGGTTTCACTTAAGGTACCTCTTTGTAAGAGTGATGTGCTCCCTGAAAGTTAGCAGCAGGGGTACTGCCCTTTTTTCCCTTGAGTTTTTGGGCCCAGCCCCTGAGTTTACTCCAGTCTCCACTAGATGGCAGGTTTAAGTCTTTAGAGCTTATCAGTTAGCTTCTTCTGCGACTTAAACTTACTATTAATATAACGAGGCTTCCCTCGTAGCTAAATCGGTAAAGAATCTGCTTGCAGTGCAGGAGGCCCAGGTTCGATCCCTGGGGCGGGAAGATCCTCTGGAGAAGAAAATGTACATAACTAGCTTCTGGGAGCAGTCAGAAATTTATTTCAAGAACGGTTTTCAGTAGTTAAAAAGAAAAAAATGGTTTACTTCGTATCAGTGGACAACTTTAGGTCTGTACCAATAAGCAGTGCATCTGGTAAAATCTGGGTCTTGGGAATTGTTTGGTATTTTTAGGCAGGAAAGTACTTCTCTTAATCAGATGTTAATGTTTCAAGAAAATACAGTTGTTTAAATAAATTCAGAGACCTTTACTTCTGAAATTTAAAAGTTTAGTGGTATTAATTGAATTTTAATATGTTTATGCTATATTGCATCTATTTGTTCTTTTGTCTTAAAAGTATTAGATTACTTAGATGCTAAGGAAGAAGGGTTTATATGACTCATGGTAATGTTTCCTCTTTTTCTTTTAAGGATTTGCATGGGCCACTGATTTGTCTACAGACTTAGAAAGTCAACTTTCAGTTAGCTGTAAATGTTATGAGGCTGCTAATGAAATTTTGCAGTTTAGTGACTTAAAAAGTCAAAACCCAGAACACTATGTACAAGTATTGAAGAGAATGGGTAACATTAGAAATGAAATCGGTGTCTTTTACATGAATCAGGCTGCTGCATTACAGAGTGAGAGACTAGGTGAGTATCTTTCTGGAGTCCCCTCTTTTATCACCTATTCTGTTAGTAAATCATGCTGATTTTTTACATAGTTCAAGCCAAGAACTGTGGCATTTGGTTTAATGTCATAAAGGGATGCACTTTTTATCTTTTATTATTAAATCTTGAAGAAATAAAAATAGGAAGAGACATTATTTTCCCTTGGGAGTTATCATTTCAGTGTCCTCTGTCCTCCACCTGATCAGTTCAGAAGTGAGTTGGACAGTCAGCCATGTGGTAGGCTTTGTGCTGGATATAAAATCAGCTAAGACGTAGTTCTGCGAGTTGGGAAGCTGGATATGAATACAGATCTCTGAAAAATGCTGTTAAGTACCAGTGCAGTACAGTAGAGGAGTGGGGAAAGGAGACGTTTCTTCGAGTTGCGTGTTTTTGGAAGGCTTGTGGGAAGAACATATGGTTTGGGCAGATTGCATGTGACATGTAGGGCATCAACAGGCAGACGTGGGAAAGGTGGGGTGTCCTGACCAGAGTAGGCAGAAGGAAAGAGCCAGAGATACCGTGTCAGAGGGTTTTGGGAGTAGCAACGAGTGGTCTTCGGTGATTCAGGCAGAGGGTGTTGGATTCCTCTGGACCCATGTTGAGTGTGAGAGGCCAGTGGACATGTGAGTGAATGGTCTGGTTTAGTAGTCAGAAATGTGTGGGTTAGCAAGAGCTCTTTGGGTTAGCGAGACTTAGGCTGGGAACCATTCACATCAGGGTGATAGTTGAACCCCTGAGAATGGGTGAAATTGTAGAGGCTGTACACACAATGAGAAACAAAAAGGGCCGAGGGAGAGAACTGGGGACAGTGCATAAGCTGAGTAAGTGAGTTCCTGTATCCCTGTGCCCTGTGGGCGGTGTTTGGCACCAAGGTACAAGAGGTCATCGCCGGTGGGAGGACCTGAGCTTTTTTGTTGTTGCTGTTTATACATATATAGTATATTTTTTAAAATTGAGATATAAGAACGTGCTTTTAAGGTGCCTCTGGAGGTCAGTAAAGGCATATGAAAAGTGGTAGTCAGAAAGAATTCGAGAAGACGCAGATTGTGCCTCTTAAAATTCATGGGACCATGTCTCTAGAATCTTTATAAAATGGTGCTTTGCTCAGATGTTCTTATTTGCTTGCTTTAATACCAGCTGATTAATAGAGAAGAGGATTCAGAATATTGTTTTAGCCTGCTTGGCTGCCATAACAAAATAGCACAGACTAATCTACTGTATAGCATAGGGATATAGTAGGGAACTCTGCTCAGTGTTATGTGGCAGCCTGGGTGGAATGGGAGTTTGAGGGAGAATGGATACATGTGTATGTATGGCTGAGTCCCTTTGCTGTCAACCTGAAACTATCACAACATTGTTAATCAGCTGTACTCCAATACAAAATAAAGAGTTAAAAAAAAAAAAAAAACAGACTAGATGGTTTCACAACAGAAGTTGATGTCACATAGTCTGGAGCTAAAAGTCCAAGGCTGGATTTCTCTGAGACTTCTCCTGTTGGCTTCAGGTGGCCCCCTTCTTGCTGTCTTCTCGCCTGGCCTTCTCTCTGTGCACATTGCTGGAGTCTGTCTCTTTTATGAGGACAGTCATTTTGGATCAGAGTCCCCCTTTATGACCTCCCAGGTGGCTTGGTGCTAAAGAACCCACCTGCCAACGCAGGAGACACGAGTTCAATCCCTGGAATGGAAAGATTCCCTGGAGTATGAAATGGCAATCCACTCTAGTATTCTTGCCTGAGAAATCCCATGGACAGAGCAGCCTGGCAGTCTGCAGTCCAGGGGTCACAAAGAGGAGGACACAGCTTAGAAACTGAACAGCAGCCACAGATGACTTTAAGTGAATCGCATTTGTGTTTAGGACCTCAGCATAGGTTTGCGGGGTGGGGAACAGAGGCGCGAGGAGAGTATAACAGATGTGATGAGAACAGCGCGCTGCAGTTGGTCCAGGCGGCTGCTGCTGCCCTGGGCATCCTGTCACTGCCACGCTCCTCTCGTCGAGACACACTGGTGGGCTTAACGCTGATAGCTGCTTACACAATTGTTTTCTTTCTTTTTTGGCAAAGTGAGCAAAACTGTGTCCACTGCAGAGCAACAGTTGTGGAAAAAAAGCTTTTCTTGTTTTGAAAAGGGAATTCACAACTTTGAGTCAATCGATGATGCCACAAATGCGGCCCTTTTATTATGTAACACGGGACGACTCATGCGGATTTGCGCACAGGCGCACTGTGGCGCAGGTGATGAATTTAAACGTGAATTTTCACCGGAAGAAGGCTTGTATTACAATAAGGTAACACACTTGCATTTGGGCTTCATCTGTTCACACTTGATTGTCATTTTCACTTTGCTGTAGCTCCACTAAAAGGTTATAAAACTAAAATAGTTAACTGGTGATGGCATAGGAAGAGACATAAGCAGCTGGCCTAAGAGTACTAGGGCTTCAGTAGTGAAGACGACAGGTTGAATTGATAGGGAAAACACAGTCGTTCAGTAAATTGCATTCGTGTAACCAGATTAAAAAGCAGAGACTTTACTTTGCCGACTAAGGTCCGTCTAGTCAGGGCTATGGTTTTTCCAGTAGTCATGTGTAGATGTGAGAGTTGGACTGTGAAGAAAGCTGAGCGCCGAAGAATTGATGCTTTTGAACTGTGGTGTTGGAGAAGACTCTTGAGAGTCCCTGGGACTGCAAGGAGATCCAACCAGTCCATTCTAAAGGAGATTAGCCCTGGGATTTCTTTGGAAGGAATGATGCTAAAGCTGAAACTCTAGTACTTTGGCCACCTGATGCGAAGAGTTGACTCATTGGGAAAGACTCTGATGCTGGAAGGGATTGGAGGCAGGAGGAGAAGGGGATGACAGAGGATAAGATGGCTGGATGGCATCACTGACTCGATGGACGTGAATCTGGGTGAACTCCGGGAGATGGTGATGGACAGGGAGTCCTGGCGTGCTGCAATTCATGGGGTCGCCAAGAGTCGGACACGACTGAGCGACTGAACTGAACCAGATTAAAGCCACCCCAGTCTGCGTGGTGCAGTGGTAAAGAATCTGCCTGCCAGTGAAGAGACACAGGAGATACGGGTCTGATCCCTAGGTTGGGAAGATCCCCTGGAGAAGGAAAAGGCAACCCACTCCAGTATCCTTGCCTGAGACTACCATGGACAGAGGAACCTGGTTGACTACAGTCCACAGGGTTACAAAGAGTTGGACATGACTTAGCAACTGAACAACAACTACCACCAGAGTAAATGTCAAATGGAATGAAGATCGACGTGGAGAAGTGAAACTAGAAATCTCAAAGGAAAACATAAGTAGATATTTAATCTGATAAGATGGGACTTTCCCTTCATAACACAATGAGCAAAAATCGCAAAGTAAAAGATGGATGTTCAGATGCATAAAAGTTGTTTTTTAAATGCACAACAGAAAGCACAGTGGCAGAGTAGTCCAAATCTAGGGAAAACAAAGCGCACGTGACAGCTCAGAGGTTAATAAACCCTTAAGATAAAAAGAAAACTAAGAATCCTTGAAAATAAGCTGCCCCCGTAGCAGAAAGAACAACTAACCTTGAGCAAAAAAACTGGTTCATATGTAAGAACAATTTCAAAGTTTTATGAAATTTTTAAACTGAGTTTCTTTTATCAAATTGTAAAATTTTTTGGCAAATGGTGATATCTAGTATTGGAGGAGGTATAAGAACTCAAGAACACACATTTAGTCAAGAACTTTGAATCTGTTTAAATTATATTTAATGAGTAATGTTCACTGCATATTGAGCTTTAAAACAAAGTGATCTTATTTTTCTTAAGTTTACATATTCATAGAAAAAGAGGATAAGTACACACCAGAAATGTAGAAATTATTGGTGGGTGATGGAATTATTGGTGAGATTTTGTTTGGCTGAATACAATGACCATGCATTTCAGCATTGTGACAGAGGTGGGAAGGGTTGCTTCTTTAAATACAGTCAAACCCAGCAATTTGTTCTATCTGTAGACTTGTCAAAAAATATTTTATCTAGTTTGCTAGTTATATAAGCTATAATTTTTATTTAGAAAGGAGGGGACAAAAATGAAGGAAGAAATGAATCCTCATGGTTCACATGAGTTGTAAAACAGCTTGCCTGATGACACTTGAGAGGAAAGGCGGGCGGCATGTAGTCCACTTGAAATCACTTCCGTCGTTGAAAAGTGTCATTGATTTACTTTTTTCCCTTTCTTCATGAAACTGTCCTATAAATTCTCTCAAGTAAAGTTGCTGTTGGGGTGACTGTGAGGCATGTTTTAGTTTAAGGCGTGCACTTACGCTGAGTCACAGCGGCCCTCTGCTCCCTCACAGGCTGTTGATTACTACCTGAAGGCTCTAAGGTCCTTGGGGACACGGGACATACACCCAGCTGTCTGGGACTCGGTGAATTGGGAACTGTCCACTACTTATTTTACGATGGCAACTCTACAGCAAGATTATGCTCCATTATCTAGAAAAGCTCAAGAGCAGGTAATAATATTTGCTGGCTTATGTAGAAGTATTAACCTTGTATATTCCTTTAACAGATACATAGCATCTGTTACAGTCTTTTCCTTGACAAGCAGTATTTGTTTTTAAAATTCTTACACAAGATTATGAGATGGTAATTTTTTCCCTTTCCCTTAAAAAAAAAATACACAGATTGAAAAAGAAGTCAGCGAGGCGATGATGAAGTCGCTGAAATACTGCGACGTGGACTCGGTGTCCGCCCGACAGCCCCTTTGTCAGTACCGAGCTGCAACCATCCATCACAGGCTGGCGTCCATGTACCACAGCTGCCTGCGGAACCAGGTATTGCCATTCCGATTCCAGTCCAGTTAGAAGTGTTGCTTGTCTTACATTTCTGTATCGATTTTAAGTGCCATCTGTTCTTGTAGCCATTTCAGAAAAGCTTGAAGGGCAGGTGTTTCCCCTTCCCCCATGTTGCATATTTTTTCCATTATAGTTGATTAGGCCTTAGTTTGCAAAATTACATATTTGCCTGAGTGTATTATTTAGCCTTTTTTTTAAAAAATGTAGTTACTCTTTATAGAAAATGGTTCTATGCCAATTTAAAGTATCCATCACCCAGTTTTAAAAAATTTTACTGTGAAATAGAGCATGCATATCAAAGGACACGGGATACATGTGAAGCATTTGTACAGTTTAAAGAATAACAAAGGAAAGCCCTGTGTACCTCGCCTCAAGGTTAAGGAGTGGAAGGGTCCTTCAGGTGCGCCCTGTGTGCCCCTTCCCCTGCTGAGTCTCTCTCAGTACCCGCCCAGATTAACCCCTGTCCGGGGCTTTCTATTATGTCCGTACCTGTCTGTGTTTTATCACTTAAGCGGTATGTTTACATTTTATCTGGTTTTGAACTTTGTAGAACAAACCATACTGTATATATTCTTCTGTGACTTACTGCTGTTTAGTTAACATCACATTTTGGAGATTCTTCCAGGTGGATGCATAACTGTTCATTTACTTAGCTTAGTAGGATTCATTAAATGAGTATATCAGTTTATTTATCCATTCTGTGATAGCTGAACTTTGGGGTTGTTCTCATTTGAGGCTGAAAAGTGAAAGTGAAGTCGCTCAGTCCTGTCTGACTCTTTGTGACCCCATGGACTGTAGCCCACCAGGCTCCTCCGTCCATGGGATTCTCCAGGCAAGAATACTGGAATGGGTTGCCATTTCCTTCTCCAGGGGAATCTTCCTGACCCAGGGATCAAACCCAGGTCTCCCGCATTGTGGGCAGACACTTTAACCTCTGAGCCACCAGGGGGCTAATTAGAAACAGTACTATGAACAGTCTTGTACATGAATCCTGGTGCTCAAACCCTTGTGTTTCTGAGAATAATCTGAGGCCTGAGGTCAAGGTGCCTTCCTTCAGAGAGGGTGACTTGCTTCTGCCAGGAGTCTTGTGCCTATATAGTTCCTCAGGGATTTTTTTTTAAATGCTTTTGTTGTTTTCCCTTCCTTAGCACCAAGGCGGCTTACCTTGCAGTCCCTTGGGTGTGGGTTTGCTTCTGGGTTGCCTTTATCCCGAGAATATTGTCCTTTGAGGCCCAGCTTAACCTGGAGAGGGTTTTTCTCTCCACTCTGAGCTGGCCCTAGACTCTTTCACTTGCCTCAGGGGGGCCCCAACCTAAACTTACATTTGTCCAGATGGCCTAATATCCTCATGGCACATGCCAGCGCGAGAGGGTTCCGAGGCAGCTTGCTGGTGCCGGGACAGCTGGCCTCCTGCACACAGAAGGATGGAGCTGGCCTGCCTTCCGCACGCAGCACGCAACCCCGTGAAACACAGACCCGGGTGCAAGAGCTAAAACCCGGGGGCTCCACAAGATGCTGGAAAGCATTTAGTGATCCAGAGATCTGGTGAAGGAGTTGCTGTCAAGCCCAAGCCTTAGGATTTATCTTATTTTTGGTTCTAGGTTGGTGATGAGCAGCTTAGGAAGCAGCACCGGGTGCTGGCAGACCTTCATTACAGCAAAGCTGGGAAGCTTTTCCAGCTTCTGAAAGACGCTCCGTGTGAACTCCTTAGAGTACAGTTAGAAAGAGTAGCCTTTGCAGAATTTCAGATGGCCAGTAAGTCTTCTTTATTTCCCAGATTTGTATGCATTGGCTTAGTGTTGGATTGTCTTAGAGTGAGGCAGACCTGTGCATCACTCTTGGATATAAGTAATGCTGTCTTCTTTTAAATTTGCCCATAGTTAATGTCTTTGGGTAGGGACGTTTTTTTGAAATGCTTTTTAAAACATAAATGTGTTAGATTATGTTTAATGACTAGAAATACTGGAATACAGCCCAGGATTTCTTATTTGAAAAAAAAAAAATTGTGACAAGTTACTTTAGACAAAGATTTGAATCATCATGAACAAGGTGGGAGCGGAGAAGCGGTGGTGGAGGTGTGGTGGCCTCACTGAGTCCATCTGCACAGTAACCACAGAGCCTGACGAGGTGAAGATGAGGTGGGAGGGCAGGGAGGGGTAAAGGGAGACGTTGTGTTCTGTCATTTTCCTCAGCTTGGAGTGGGCTGGCTCTCCACCACCGAGTGTATTTTTCTAAACTCACTCCTCTACCTTGTTCAGCTGTTCCCTTTTTGCAGAAGCATCTTGCGAGAAGTATCTCTTGTCTGGTAAAGAAACAAACATTTATTTGAAGTACAGCAATTCTACTGGTTTCATTTCAGTTATTTTCTTCTATAAAATTAAAATGAGTTTAATGTGTGCCTGTTTACACAGTGTCTCTGGAAGGATGGACACGAAACTGATGGCACTGTCTCTTCTGGGGAGGCCGGCAGGGCAGCTTCCAGCGTATGCCCACTTGAACGTTATACGTTTTGAGAACATGTTACCTACTCAAAACAGTTTTTAGGAATACCTTTTACTAGAGGGACTTCCCAGGCAGTCCAGTGGATAAGACTTCGCCTTCCAAGGCCAGTGCAGAGATGCAGGTTCAGTCCCTGGGCGGGGAGCTAAGATTCCACATGCCTTACAGCCAAAGAAAGCAAAATGTAAAACGGAAGCCATATTGTAACAAATTCAATAAAGACTTTAAAAATGGACCACATCAAAAAGATCTTAAAAAAAAAAAAAGGAAGAAATACCTTTTACTAAAAGCATCTTTTAAAAATTCTGGCAGCATATGCATAGCTAAACGTCAAGTAGCTCTTTCTGGGGGTAGTCTGGGGCAGTCTTTTCTAGTTTGCATCTTTGAATTTTCCATGTTTGAATTCCTTAGAATGAGCAGTATTCATTTTTATTTTTTTTAAAAGTAGATACTAGGAACAGATTTGCCATGATGATCAGTATGGTTAATTCCTTTTTAAAACAATGTTTACTACTCTTGAGTATGAAAGCAGGTAGTGAGGCAAGAAAACAATGATTGTTTATTGTCTCTCTAGTTCTGCTTTTCTCTAGGGATAATTACTAAGCAGAAGTTGGATTTAGAAGATTTCTTGGGATTTTCATGAGCTACCTTCACAATGTTTGAAGATCAGAATTTTCATTAATACATTGGATGAGTTTCTCTGTATTTAAAGGAATGATAATTTTGTGTTTGCCACTCTAGGTCAAAATAGCAATGTTGGGAAATTAAAAACGCTATCTGGGGCCCTTGATATAATGGTGAGAACTAAGCATGCATTCCAGCTTATCAGAAAGGAGCTTGTGGAGGAATTTGAACAGGTAAATGGAAAAAGAGATTTATCAGTTTTTTGTGTGTCTTAAAGTCAGTGCTACGTGGTAAGTATGTACAGTGGGCATGTGCGTGTATACAAATACAGAAATACATATGCTTTGCATGGGACTGCCCTGGTGGCTCAGATGGTAGAGAATCCACCTGCAATGCAGGAGACCCGGGTTTGATCTCTGGGTTGGGAAGATCTCCTGGAAAAGGGAATGGCAACCCATTCCAGTATTTGTGCCTGGGGAATTCCATGGACAGAGGAGCCTGGCAGGATACAGTCCATGGGGTCAAAGAGTCAGACACAACTGAGTGGCTAACACTGCATAAAAACACATTAACTGATTTATTTTTTTAGTGGAATTTTTAAACACTTCTTTAACTTGCAAGTGTATCTTCTATATTTTAAAATTGTTTCTTTAAATAACCACATAGACCTTGGTTAATAATAAGGCCCTGGGAATAAGGAGGAAAAAAAGGTCTGTATCAGTTTCCACTAAACTGCCTGCAGCTGAACGGTGAGCGGGCTTACACCGGCTCCCTGGGAAGGCCTTTCAGTTTCCCCAGCATCTGTGTATTCATGCTGCCTTCTCTGTGGCTGAAAGCTTCCCTGAGTTCCCGTGGTGCCTCGATCCTGCAAACTTCCGGTTCTGGTTCTCAAACCACATGGGACCAGTTTCCATCTATTCCTTGAGCATGTGGTGTTGGAAAGTCAGGAGGGTTTCGTTCAAGCTTAGTTTCTTCTACATAAGTGCCATTTAGGTTTGAGACCCTTTTTCACGTGGTTTGGTCTATCAGAAGGTTCTCCCGGGAGGCAGAGAAGGCCGAGACAAGGCGGCCGACAGGGCTGTCCCTGGACAAAAATCCTCTCGACTTGCTCTTTGGTTTTGGTTAAAACGTTTGCTGGATTATTCAAACTGTGGCTCCAACACTTTAGTATGAAGCAGTAACTGTGGGGTGACTGAGCTGAAATCACTTTTTGTTGTTTTTAGCCTAAGAGTGAAGAAACCCCTCCAGCTGCTGATTCTTCTCCTAGTCTTAATCGAGAAGAAGTGACAAAACTGCTCAGTATATTTGAATCTCGCTTGTCATTCCTTCTCCTTCAGTCCATCAAGCTGCTATCTTCAACTAAGAAGAAAACAAGGTACAGTAAATGGCTTGGGGGAGTTTCTTTCCCCGCACCTTACCCAGATCCTCGTATACCCGCCCAGCTTTCCCTCAGGAGAATGTGGCTTCCATGAAGGCTGGGAATCCTGGTCTGTTTTGTTCATGACCAGGAGCAGTTCCTGGTACATGGTAGACACTCGGCTATTTATGAAAAGAATAATCATTGGCTTTAATTGGTGTTTTGAAATAAGTGTTTAAAAACAGGCCCGTGAACAGTTGGTTTGGGGAAGTAGGTGTGAAGTCGGCATTAGTAGGACCCCTGCTTCCGTAAGAAGTGACGGCAGGGCCATCAGTGTCTGGTTTGGGGTCTCTTACTGTTCTTGGTGCGCACCACTATTTTCTTCATCTCTTGCTCTTTTTTTTTTTTTTTCCCCCACCCAGTAGTATCCTTGATGAAGACGTACTCCTCAAAACCAACAAGCAGGTTTACTCCCAGCTCCTGAGAGCCTCTGCGAACAAAAACGCCTCTCTCTCGGAAAGAGTCGACCTCCTCATCCATTTGCTGGACCAGCTGGCTCGCGGTGGAGGCGGCAGCGCTGCCGTCCAGTGACTCCCGCCTGGGGCTGCATCCACAGATGCTGTTAGTGCCTTCTGCACTCGGGTACTAGCGTTTCCATTCGGTGCTCCATGTCATTAAATATGAGGGAAATACCCACTTAAAACAGGCACAGCGGTGGAAACACAGAGTTCTCATTGCCCACGACAGACAGCCGTGGCAGAGTTCTCTGGCTTCTTTGTCGGAGGCACCAGCATCACAGTCAGACTTAGAGCTCCCGCGTTCGTTTCTTTGAGAGGACGTGGTACCTCAGTATTCATAGACTTGCTGTGAGGCAGTTAACACTTTTAAATATTTTTGAAGTATGTTAAGCTATGTGAGTTTAAGAGATACTTATCTTGGAGGAATGTTGCTTTGGTCAAGGGCACTTCTATCCAGATGATTGCAGTGGTTCAGGTGGGTTAGAGAAACTTCCGGTGTGTCCACAGTGTTTCCTTCTCAGTCGCACAGAAAAAGCCTACCCTTTTCAGGCTTCAGTATGGCATTTTTCCAAGACCAGCCATTGTGCAAGTCTGTCTTTAGTGCATGTTCTGAACAGATCTGCTTTTCTTTGACTTTGTATGACAGTTGATCAAGGATAGGTACCTCCCCCCTTCCCCCACCCCCTTATTTTTTTTTTTTTCATTTTAAACTTGAAACTGTGAATAAGGTTAAGAAAACTATTTTGAATAAATAAATTATTTATTTAAAATGTCTTTGTAGTTTTCCATTTCACATTCTTCACACTGAGTTTTGATTTGAACTGGTTTACTTAATACATTTTATAAAGTGACGATTAAAACATTAATAATGAGTAAAATTTCTGCCACCCCCTGAATTCTCACTAGAATATACTCATTACTTGCTGCTATGTGGCCCTTGTCCAGTTGCTTACAACACACTCTGTTTTTTCCACTGCCTGGAGCATGCAAGGCTGTCCTTGTCATAGTTAACTGATCTCAGCTTCGAGAGAGAGGATGTGATGCAGAAGTCAGGCATGTGCTTTTTCCCGTGGGGCTGACGGTCTGCATATATGTGCGTGATGCCGCTGTAGACAAGAGCTTGCCACGCTGTCGCTGCTGGCCTGGCCCGAGGGCGGGAGGAGGTGCTGCTGCCCACAACCCCTCCCCCACAGCCCCGTGCAGCATCTGTGTGTGAGTCTCACCATGCAGCGCCTCCACTCACCAGCCACACCCCTCTGAAGAAATCCGAACTGGGCTAGAAAATTGTCTGGAATAAACTTGTGTTTTGGGCTTCCCCAATAGCTCAGTTGGTAAAGAATCCGCCTGCAGTGCAGGAGACCCTGGATTGATTCCTGGGTCAGGAAGATCAGCTGGAGAAGGGATAGGCTACCCACTCCAGTATTCTTGGGCTTCCCCTGTTGGCTCAGATGGTAAAAGAATTCGCCTGCAACGCGGGAGACCTGGGTTTGAACCCTGGGTTGGAAAGATCCCCGGAGAAGGGAAAGGCTGCCCACTCCAGTATTCTGGCCTGGAGAATCCCATGGACTGTATAGGCCATGGGGTCGCAAAGTCAGAAACGACTGAGTGACTTTCAAGCTGAATTTTTATAGACTGCTTTTTCATACACTGAGATTTCCAGGTGTTTTCACTGGTGAGTTGACATCTGTCATAACTCGGTAGAATTATCACTTGCTGTTTTTCCACTTCCTTGTAATTATTACAATTGTATTTATTTCTGGCTGTGCTGGGCCTTCGTTGCTGCACAGCATTTTCTCTAGTTTCTGTCCTCCGGCTTCTCGTGGTGGCGGCTTCTCTTG
Organism: Oryx dammah; assembly: GCF_014754425.2. NCBI lineage: Eukaryota > Metazoa > Chordata > Mammalia > Artiodactyla > Bovidae > Oryx > Oryx dammah. The sequence goes on from NW_024070198.1 coordinate 43,875,295, forward strand.
TTGCAGAGCACAGCCTCTAGGGCTCCTGGGCTCTAGAGCACAGGCTTAATAGCTCTAGGGGCTTAGTTGCCCTGAGGCATGTGGAAAATTCCCAGCAGGGATTGAACCCATGTCTCCTGCGTGGGCAGGCAGATTCTTAGCCCCTGGATTACCAGGGAAGCTCCCTTGTAGTTTAGTTTGCATTGTCCTTGGGACAGATTTACACATCAATTTTTCAAAAATGAATTATTGAAGCATTGACAATTTGGCCTAAATTGTAAAGCAGTTGTACAAAATCTACAACGTCTCATATCAGGACAGCTGTCACTCTTGTCTCCCCTGGTGATGAGCACACACACAGAGTAAGACTGTTAATTAAACCTGGACACATCCATTGATTATACCTAATTTGGGGGTTAATGAGTTCCCAGGTGGCACAGTGGTAAAGAACATACCTGCAGTGCAGGAGACAGGTTCAATCCTTGGGTCAAGAAGATTCCCTGGAGAAAAGAATGGCTACCCACTCCACTATTCTTGCCTGGGAAATCCCATGGACAGAGGAGGGCTGGGGCTTGCAAAGAGTTGGACATAACCAAGTGACGAGTGTACCCATGCACACAGAATCATTTCCATGTCCTTGGGTTTCAGGGGGTGAGTGGCATCTCCCATGATTGGACCCATGGCTGTGGCTGCCTTCTGTCTCCCCATGAAATCAGGGCCAGTGTGGGTGGGAAGGACAAGATGGTGAGTGTTGGGAACGTGGCTACAGAGCCCTAGATAAAGTGGAAGGCAGACAGATTCCTCGGGATGCCTTTCTTTAACCTTTGGTGAATTACTTGAATTATGTTTTCTACCTGAGAAATTGGTTTTTCCAATCAAGTAATTTAACAGCTCACGTAATGCTTTTCCCATTGTGTTTTAAGGAGCCATATTTGTTTCAGTTAGTAAAAATCTGGTTTGTTTTTTTTTGTAAAATAAATCAGACTTATTCTCCTAGAAACCCTCTGTCTCTCCATTTGCCCATCTTTCTCCTTACAAGTTCAGGTTGGAGGGGTCAACGTCACAAACATCAAGCCAGTGCTCTGAGACAGAAATAAGCCATTTGAAGGGAGTCAGGAATCTGCTGTTTGTTCTCAACTTTTCAGTAAGTGTTGCTTTCGAGGAACAAGACTGACTGGTGAGTCTTGCAGGAGCAGTCTGCTGAATCTAGATGAATAGCATGGTTTTGTGGCTCTATTCCTGGGGAAAGCCTCAGTAATCTTCATTGGATAAGGAACAAGGACACGATTTCTATTCACATCAATGCAAACACCTGCAAAGAAAGTTAGGGCTGGCTTTTCTGGAAGTCATTGGTTTTTAGATTATAGCAACGAGGTAAGCAAACCTGTGGCTGCACCAAATTTGGGGGCTTGAAGTTGTTAACAGTTTTCCATATGATGGGATCATCTGCCACGGCCGTATATATAAATGTGCTCAGTCACCAAGTCGTGTCTGACTCTTTGTGACCCCATGGACTGGAGCCCGCCAGGCTCCTCTGTCCATGGGATTTCCCAGGCAAGAATACTGGAGTGGGATGCCATTTCCTTCTGCAGGGAATCTTCCTGACCCAGGAATCAAACCTGTGTCTCTAATGTCTCCTTCATGGCAGGCAGATTCTTCACTACTGCGCCACCTGGGAAGCTGGCCATATATATAGATCTGCGGTAATTGAGGACAGCGTCTAAGAGCTTGGGCATCTGACAAATTCCAGTCAAGGACAACAGAAAACACCAGACTGAAAAGTCTTCTATTACGAAGAACGCTTTGAAGAGGTAAATGAACAGCTTTCTTCCGTCATAAAAGGCAACGTCCAGGGATTTGGGACGTGAGGGGATCCTTCTGAAATCAATATGGAGTAGCTTCTCCCTCGTTCATCTTCTGAGTGGGCCTGATCCTTATCACTGTCATTATCTCCAGTGTTGGTTTTCTGAGGGCCAGACAGGTTTTAAAGTGGTTTATTACTGTTAAGTGATGGGAAACAACAGAGACAGCTTTCAGCAGGGCTCCCAGCCAACCATGACGCTCTGCCATGATCCCAAGAGAAAGCAGGACTGGCAGCACTTGGCTGAGTGAAGCCTCTGCTCACATGAATGGTCCCACAGGTCTTGAATCACCTCTAGACTTGACCCCAGGAATCGATTCTATCGTATGTCCTCGCTGCAGTTAAGAGTGTGATTGGCTCCAAGCCCATGAGGGCTCATCAAAAGCAAAAACAGCAAAAAGCATGCAGTCTTTTTCACATAAACATCTTATTTTTCTTCTCCTTTCTTTGTAGTCTAAAGATTTTTCTTTTATATGTTAGGAGCCCATGGATTGTCACGAATCATTTTCCTATCCTGATCAATATAATCTCTCTTTTTAAAGAAAAAAAAAAGCATGATGCTTATTATTGGATTCGTCTTTAATCCAGAGTTTTAGAGTCACCTAGACCCACCACTAGCCCCAGTTTTACAAATGAGGAAACTAGAATAGAGTTGAAGCAATTCATCCCGATCAGACAGCCTAGGTTGACGGGGACTCTGGAATTCCACCCAAGTGACTCATTGGAAAAGACTCTGATGCTGGGAGGGATTGTGGGCAGGAGGAAAAGGGGACGACAGAGGATGAGATGGCTGGATGGCATCATGGACTCGATGGACGTGAGTTTGAGTGAACTCTGGGAGTTGGTGATGGACAGGGAGGCCTGGCGTCCTGCAATTCATGGGGTCGCAGAGTCGGACATGACTAAGCAACTGAACTGAACTGAACTTACAGTCCTATGAATTAATATTTTGTAATTTTGCTTCATTTCATTTCAAGATCCAAATGCTAATTTCATGCTCTGAAACAGCACAGGATTGTTTTAAGCTGTCCTTATTAGTTCCTTATCCTGAATATTTGGTATAATGTCAGCATCAATAGAATAAATCCACTTGAGTTTGGGGGCTTTCCTAGTGGCTCAGATGATAAAGAATCTGCCTGCAATGTGGGAGACCTGAGTTCAGTTCTTGGATCGGGAAGATCCCCTGGAGAAGGGAATGGCTACCCACTCCAGTTTTCTTGCCTGGAGAATCCCTTGGACAGAGGAGCCTAGCAAGCTACACATCCATGGGGTCACAGAGTCAAACACGACTGAGAGATTAACACTTTTGAGTTCACAACTCACAAAACATCAGAAGCAGTTACATCCCTCAGCAACAAAATATGCAATATATTTGGAACAGTTTACCACTGAGAAGAGTGTGACACGTGTCTGGCTAAAGGTGTAATTCACTCCAACTGGGAAGACTTTTGAATTTAGAGTATTCACAACAAGTTAAATTTAAGATGTTTCCAAAGCTCCAAGAGTGGAATTCAGCTGTACTATAGAAATCCCCCATGATGGCCTAATTCTATATTTGAGGTTCTTTGAGTGTTGCCAATATAAATTCTGGACTTCTTAAGGCGCCCAAAGATTTGCTCTCAACTTCGAAAGATCCAAACCATAGAAGTCCACCCTGAGACCATTTCTTTATGTCACTGAACTCAAGTATTTCTTCCTTTGTGTGTTGTGAAGGAAAAGGAAGACCAGATTTATACATACGGCTCTTTGGGCCAGCAGTTGCGTGCAAAGTTCTTTCAGTTTTGGTTCCTGTCTCTCAACTCTTTTGAGCACTTTAAAGCAACATCATTCTGGGACTTCCCTGGTGGTCCAGGGGTTAGGAATCCACCTTGCAATGCTGGGGTCGAGGTTTGGATTCCTGGTCAGGGACCTAAGATCCCACATGCCGGGGAGAAACTAAGCTCACACATGGCAACTAGAGAGCCTGTGTGCCACAGTGAGGCCCCTGGAGCCGCAGCTGGGACCTGATGGAGTGGGCAATAAACATTACAGTAGATATCAAATATTAATGTTAATATGATGTTATACAATATATTGTCAGTTATATAATTATAATATGTATAATGTTAAATATATAATAATAAATAATACTGTATATGATACAATAATATATAATTATATAATATAAATTTATATAAATTTAATATATAAAATTTTATATATAAATGTATTTAATTTAAATTTATATAATATATATAATTTAAATATATAAATATATTTATATTATATAATCAGTTCAGTTCAGTCACCCAGTTGTGTATTATATATTATATATATTATAATTCAATATATTATGTTATATATAATTATAATTATATTCAATATATTAAATATATATAGAATTATATTCAATATAATTATATTCAATATATTATATATAATATAAATATATAATATAATTATAATTATAATATAATATATAAATTATATATAATTATAATATATAATTATATATAATTATTTATATATATAAATTATTTATATATAATTTATAATTATAATATATTTATATTATATAATTGTAATATAATATATAAATTATATAATCTATAATTCATATATTAAAATTTATACATTATATATTACATTATTATATTATGCAATATAGTATATATTATGTAATTATAATTATAGTATATTGTTATATTATATATTATAACATTATATTAATATATATTCAATACTATTTATATATCAATATATAAATATTTAATATAGTAAATATATATATAGGGGCTTCCCTGGTGGTCAGTGGTAAAGAATCCATCTGCCAGTGCAGGAGACATGAGTTCGATCCTTGATCTAAGAAGATCCCACGTGCCATGGATCAACTCAGCCCGTGGGCCACAACTACTGAGCCTGTGCTCTAGAGTCCGGGAGCCTCAACTCCTGAGCCCCAGTGCCCTGGAGCCGGTGCTCCACATCGAGAGAAGCCACCGCAGTGAGACACCTTCACGCCACGTCTAGACAGTAGGCCCTGCTTGCTGCAGCTAGAGGAAAGTCCACACAGCAACAAAGACCCAGCACACCCGATAAGTAAACAAACAGAGTGACTTCAAAATAAAGCAGTGTGGTTCTATTACTAGGCTTCGGAACAAGAATGGGCCCACGACTTTATTTCTGGGTGTCCAGGGGAGGAAAAGCGGTGCCCCCAAAATCGTGGTGGCAATTAGCCTTTGGGGACTTGGTTTGCACAGGGAGCCTGCCTCTGCCCTGAGCACCGGGGCTTAGGAAGGCCCCTGCTGCCTTCTCTACGTCACTGCAGGTCCCACCTCCCTCCCTTCTGCCTCCCCACAAAAAAACACTGCTCCTCCCTGCTTGGCAGCTGCAGCAGATCCTGCTCCATGAAGCCCACCCCCCGACCCTGGAGTTCCACAGGCCCCAGCTGACCTGCATTTCCAACCCGCCTCACCCGGGGTGAGGGCCTTAGGGTCCCTCCCCAGGGCTTAGCGATCTGGCAGCCAGGCCTGTGCCCACCCAACCCTGAGGCCTTCCTTCTGATTCCTGAGTCTGCAACCTCAGACCAACCCCCTCCCCACCTCCCCTCACAGAGCAACTGAAGAAAAAGAAGAGCATCTGACCTACTATTCTGTGCCTTAAAACTTAGCGGTAAGTATGGCAGCCGCTCGGTTGCTAAGTCATCTCCGACTCTTCGCAACACTATGGACTGCAGCACGCCAGACTTCCCTGTCCCTCACCATCTCCCAGAGCTCCCTCAGACTCATGTCCATTGAGTCGGTGATGCCATCCAACCGTCTCATCCTCTGTCGCCCCTCCTCCTCTTGCCCTCAGTCTTTCCCAGCATCAGAGACTTCTCCTGTGAGTCGGCTCTTCACATCAGGTGGCCAAAGTATGGGAGCTTCAGCATCAGTCCTTCCAATGAATATTCAGGGTTGATTTATTTTAGGATTGACTGGTTGGATCTCCTTGCAGTCCAAGGGACTGTCAAGAGTCTTCCCCAGCACCATAATTCAAACCCTGTATCATCATCACATTTACCCAGACAGTATTTACATGTTCATCTGTGGCCTCGTTCTTTATTAAATTTGAAATTAGCTTTTGCCTGGAAGCTAAAAACTTTCTGTAAAACAAAAAGTACGAAGATGAAAGGTGGAGTGAAGCTACATAAAGTGTCGTGCATGCAGGCTTCTTGTATTCACATGCTTCCTACGTGACTGTGACAAGCGACGTGCACACAGAGACAGACGCCCAGGGAGACGGCCTTGGAGCTGTGCCCGGGAGGCCCACCCTACTCCCTTCCTGTCCCTTGGGCTTCTGCGAGATGCCTCCTGTAGCTAAATGAACCCTCTCTTCTAGCGGGACTGGCTTGGCAGGCTCTCTGTACCTTGTGATCAGAGAAATGCAATCAGGACAGAACCAAACTCTAGTGTCTTCTCATCACACAGCACTTTGTTAATGTCAGTACACAGTTCTTAACTATGCTATCTGTTGCATGCTCTCTGTACCACATACATAACCATACATAAAACTCTGACGTGTGTCAATTATGTTTTATTTATATATGCTGCTGCTGCTAAGTTGCTTCAGTCGTGTCCGACTCTGCGCAACCTCATAGATGGCAGCCCACCAGGCTCCCCCGTCCCTGGGATTCTCCAGGCGAGAACACTGGAGTGGGTTGCCATTTCCTTCTCCAATGCATGAAAGTGAAAAGTGAAAGTGAAGTCGCTCAGTTGTGTATAGCCATTTATAAAACTATGTATATAGTTACATATGTCAAGTATCTATGTCAGTTACATTTATCAACTGATTTAACTAGATCAATATATGTCAGTGAACACAGATCTAAGTGGCTACACCATGTGTCCACCACGTGGCCAGAACTCTTTGGGTCTGAGGACACTGTTCACCTCCGTACGTGGTAGGTTTTCTTCCAGCTTTTTATTGAAATCTCAAACTGTGTCCATCAGAAGACAAACCCTAAACGTTTTCTCTAGGGGAAACAAGAACGTGCAAAGCTTCTGGACTTGGATCAAAATGACGAAAACTGTTACCCACACATTCTGCATTTCCTGGGAGGTGAAAATAAACCTAAACCTGGGACAGAACTGAGAACTCTGTGACCAGAAGCTGGTGTTCTGAGGGCTGATGTCACACAGCCCGATGGGTCTCAAAGCTCCAGAACATACCCGTCCCTCCCTTGAGCTCTGGCACAAGACAGCGCGTCTGAAAGTCAGGTATTCCTCGTGGTGACAGTGAGGTCCCTCCAAGAATCATAGAAGTGGGGGTGGGGGGATTCATTACCGAAGCGTCATGTTCCCCATGATTCATTTTGCTTTTATTTGGCTTCACGCAGCTCAGGACGCCTGGACTCAGGGAGGTGTTGCTACCATTCGAATTGTTGGCTTTTCTCCAGGAGTCACTTCTCTTTTCTCTAGGGATTACCAAGCCTTTGAAGGGACCCACTTCTCAAGGCTCAGAGTGTTGATTAAACTGCTCGTTCCAGGTAAACTGGATTTTGAGGAACTCGGTTGGATTTCGGAGGAAAGATAGCCAAGCAAGGCGTATGGTCAACAATAAAGACAGAACAAGGGATGGGGGCTCCTGGTTCCTGGAGAGGCTGGCTCCTCTGTGCAGCACACTCCACCTCTAAGCCTGCAGAAGGGTGTGGAAGGGAGTTTCTAGAATTTCCTTAAATACTGAGGTGGCATGACCCATTTGTCAGTGGGAAAAATGGACATTTCCCCCCCCAAAATACGTATCATTTACTAGATGGGTTTGAGTATTCTCAGCAGTGTACACATAACATTTTTTTTGGGGAAAAAAAAAAGACATTCCCTTAGTTATTCCCACAGGAGATTTGTAAACTTGATTCGGAAAATTCAGTGTATTTCAGGGCTTCCTAGGTAAAGAACCCGCCTGCCAATGCAGGAGACTTAAGAGACTCAGTTCAGTCCCTTGGCTGAAAAGATCCCCCGGAGAAGGGAATGGCAAACCACTCCAGTATTCATGCCTGGAGAATCCCATGGACAGAGGAGCCTACAGTCCATAGGGTCACAGAGGGCTGGACACGACTGAAGTGACTTAGGATGCACACAGGGCGTGGAAGCCAAGCCATGGGTCCAAGTACAGGCCTGTTCGTCACGTCCAGCTGCGTTTCTGCCCGCGAAAGAGAAAGAGATTCTTCCCACGTGGGTTCTGCAACTCTCCCTCCACTGAAGGAAGCCCATGGAGGTTGATTGCTAAGTGGTTGGGGGTGGGGGGAGGCGGGGTCGGGGGACATTCACGTGCTTCCCGGCACTTTTCTGCCCAGGTGTGCGCTTGGCCACAAGATGATACTTGAGAGGCTTGACTTCAAGATTATGATCACCGTTGCGGGTGGCCTCCTGACGGCCGCAAGCCTGCTGATGTGCTTTATCATCTGTCTTAGCTACAAAGTGACAAAGTCAATGAAGGGAGAGAAGACGGTAAGAGTGGCTAACACTGCCCTCCACCTGCCCACCCCTCAGATGGGATCCTGGGGCTCTGTGCTTGAGTGGGGTCATCCCCGGCCCTGTGGCTGCACCCTGGGTGAGGTCAGGAACAGAGGGAGGGTAGAATCTGGTTTTCTACCCCTTGCAGTCTGGGGCTGTGAGCTCACAAGTGGAATGCCCTCAGCTGCTGGGGCTGCACTGCTTTGCTGTCACTTAGCCTCATCAGGTTAACCCTCAGCGGGTTGATTCCACACTGGCTGGCCATCCCCCCACACACTATCTGTCCCGGCCCTGCAGACTGGGGGCTGTTGGGGTGACTGTGATGAGTTCTCTGCCTCTGCTCGTTCGGACAGGCTGAGTTGATCTCCTCCTGCCTGAGTCGGTGAGCCCTGGGGGTGTCCGTGGCCCTGGGGAAGGTGAGATGGGCCTACAGGACTCTGAGGGTATTGAGCTCTGCCGAGATCCCGGCTGATCTGACCGTGGGCTGCAGGTCATTAGCCCGCAGCTCTTTGCAAAACAGTTTTTACTTTATCTGGAGTCGAGGAGTAGTTTTGCAGCAGGTAAAGGGAACGTCTCCAGTTTGGGGAAGTTGCCCCTGTGATCAGGAGGGGACCCCGGAGCCCAGGCTGGGTGTCTGAGTGGCGGTCCTGTGCATCGTGCCTGCACCTCCTGCCTGGAGCCCATGCAGACACTGTCGAGCCAGAACCGTCAGATAGATGCCACGTCCCTTCTCATGGCTAAAACGCTGGAGGAGGACAGGGTTGGCTAAGGATTCGGGAGAGGAGCGGAGAGGTACGATGGAGGGCTGGGGTCACACGTCGCCACTGCCTAGCTGAGGACCTCTGATGAGTGCAAGAAATTTTTTTTTTTTTTAAGTAATCGAATGTTTCTTATAAAATCTCTGAAGGAAAATGTAACGAGCAATGACGCTGACGCAAAAGCTAAGAAACCTGCTTTGGAGGCAGGTCAACTTGAGGTTCCGTCAACTCCAGCGTCAAAGCCCCGGTGACAGTCTCGGAGAGAGAGATGCCCTGGGGACCCTCAGTCCAGAAAGGTGGAGCCCCGGCATCTCCCGGCCACAGTGCTGCCTCAGGAAGCACAGTCAGCCGGGCTGCCTCCCGACTCTGTCCCTTCAGTGTCCGCGGCCCCTCGAAGGTAGGAGCCGCCTCTCACCCCCGGGGGTCCTGCGCACAGCCCAGACTCCTTAGGTGTCAGGGGTAATAACCCCATTGCCTTTGCACCAGATAAACCTCTCAGACATAGCAGGAAATCATGAATAGGATTAATTTTGCTTACTGGTAAGAGTATGTTCCACATTAGGATGTTTAGTAAAATAATTTCCTGCTAGTTTATTTTCTGAAAACCCATATATATCACAATGTCTTTATTTTACCACCCATTCATATTTAACATAATTGCATCAGCATTTAACATAATAGCTGGCATGGGGCTATTATTTTAACTCATTAAGTGAGTTATTATATGTAACGAATGAGTTAAAGGCCCTAAAATGTGGAATGGTACCTGAGAACACATCCTGTAATTAGGAGCTGGGCTAAGAGGTCCAAACAAAACATCTTCAATTCACTGCTGACCACCAGGGCCCGAGGCCCAGCCCTAGTTCAGCACATGGATTCCTGCCCAATGCTGTACTCTCTCCTCAAAGGTCTTCCTTCACCAGCACTCCGGGAGCTGGCTGGGGTGGGTACACGAGAGCCCATGTCGGCAGGGGGAACACAATTCAGGAAACCCTCCCCATGTTGAACGCCTCCTCCCTGCTCTTTCCTCTCCCACCTCATGTTCTGTCCCTTCTGATCCTTAAGAAGGACATGGGGAGCTTAAGAGGCGGGAACTCTATCAGGGTCATGTGGGACGCAGGCCTCCCTCCGGTTCCCGGCTGCCACTTTGGGCCTGGGAGGCGTCCTGTACATCCCCAGTCTCAACACTGACCCTTCCCAGATGAGACCTGTGCCTGACGAGCTCCTGTCCTAAGGCTGCCATTTCCTCTCTCCCAGCCGCCAGACCACAGACCATGACCCAGCTTAGCTCTGGGGGGTGGGTGCGGTCACCGTTAAGAGGAGCGGTCACCCCCTGGGCAAGGGGAGTGGGGTTGCGTGTGGCCTCTCTGGGTTTCACAGTCCTGAGTTGAAAGTTATTGGGTTTCTACTTTTGCCGCCCCCATTAACTGCAGAACCCGGGTCCCTTCCCCCTGTCACTTTACAAATTCACGTTTGCCTACTCAGCTTCACCTTCTAAACTGAACAGGAGACCCACCCCAGCCCAGCTGCCAAAGCGTGGGTTCCCCGCTCACAGCCCTGGCCGGGAACCTGCACCCTTGCTGCCTGGCTCCGGTGTGTCTGATGGACGAGGTCGGCTGCAACCCTTCCTAACCCTGAACCCACTCCATCTTTAACCCAACCTGTCCTGCCTCACTTTAAACCCTGGTCACCTCCTCTCCAAAAGGTCACATCGGGCTGCCATGTGGACAGAAGGCATTTAGCGAGTCCTTGTCCCCTGCCCCCACTACGCTCACCCTCCCCGCCCCTCCCCCCAGCGGCGGCCCCTCTTCAGCAGCCCCACCCACCCACCCACGGGCACTTTCTCGCCTTTGTCTTCCTGTCTGCCTTCAGATCCCCATCTCCTCTCCTCCTCCGTCGCTCAGCGACCGTCTCTGACTCCCCCAGCTTCTAGGGTCTGCCAGGGACCGCACCCTGACCAGGTGCAATGATTTTAGGACATGCTTGCAGGTGGGACTCACCTGGAGGGCTTCTAAACCGCCTGTGACTTAGGCCTTCCCCTAGGAAACAATTAAGTAGAAGCAGGTGGGGGGCGGGGAGCAGCTCCCTTTTCAGAAGCACCCTCAGTGGTTCTGACGTGCAGCCACGGTTCCTGATTCAGGGTCTGATCTATTTCACTTTGATGTTACAGAGAAAAACGTGTGTATAAGGCAGTGTTCTATTTTACCCAGTCCTCAGGGACAAGTGTTGGGTCTGTGTAGCCAACGCCAGAATCAGTCTTAGGATGTGCCTGTCACCCTGCGAGTCCCCCGGGCCCGCACCCCGAGTTTCCTGGGTCTGCATCAAGTGCACACGGGCACGCCCCCGACCCCAGTCGGTTAAGCCAGCCCTCCTGGGGCGCCCTGGTCCCCACGAGGGCCCCCATTACATTCTGAGGGGTCTGCTGCTCATCTCAACTGGGACCTCGAGCTCAGACAGGCAAAACTGCAGGCTTCCCCATTCACTGCCTACCGGGTTCACCGCCTTCGGCTGAAAAAGCCCTGGATTTCTGCCTGCCACCCGAACTGAGGGTGGCAAAGCTGCTGATCCCCGCAGGGGTGCACAGGGGCAAGGTGCATCTCCAGGCCACTGCCTGAGACCACTCCTGCTGGTCTGACCCAGGAGCAGGTTTTCAAGCATAAGTTGCTTCTTGGGACTTCCCTGGTGGTCCAGTGGGTAAGAACCCGACTTCCAATGCAAGGAATGTGGGCTTGATCCACGGTTGGCACACTAAAACCCCACATGCTGCAGAGCAATGAAGACCCAGCGCAGCCAAAATAAAAATGAGAAAATAAATATTTTTTAAAAAACTTAAGGAATAAATGCTTCTCAATTTGTTGCCTGACTCAGGTCAGTTTCCAGAACCCTGAAGTGGTTGTTGGTAGCAGTTTTGTCTAATTCTATCCTGGTTTCTATGAAAAGGCAGCTACCACCCCTCAGTACCCCCTCCCCTCCAAGCTCACTGTCCTGCACAAATTCACTTAGAAGTGAGGTGTGTACAGGGTTCTGCCCAGGTCACAACAGACTCCCTTCTGCCTCCTCCACTGTTCACATTTCTGGTCTCAGAGAGATTCTGAGGGCCGCAGCAGTGGCTTCAATCCTTGAGAATATACAAAGAGAAGAAAAAATTAAGGGAAGGAAAACTCTGTTCCTCGCACTAAGGTACTAAAGCAGACTCCTGTGGTTCAGCAATATTAAAAGGGAGTTTTAGGTATAATTTTCAATTCTGCTTATAAACCTAAGGGCTTGTGCTTGCAACTCTGCCTTAGCTAAAAGTACAGAATCATTAAGAGACTTCTATAGCAACTGGACCTTGCTCTGTTCCCCAGGCATGTGATCAGAGGACTGGCTGACCCAGTCCAGGTACTGTTGAGCCCACAGGACCGTCTTTTGCGGCAGTGAGGCTGGGGCCTGGGACATGGGACTCTTTCCTGCAGTGCTTGCACCTGGACAAACGTCTCCTGGAGCAACAAAATACAAAGAAACTATAAGGCACTGAAAACAACTGCATGCATGCACAGTTGGGGCAAATTACCGACAAGATACAAAGGTGTCAGGAGCAAAAACAGGATACTGCATGTGCCCCCTGCCATGGACACCCCCACAGGGGCAGGCAGGACACCTAAGCCCCCCCTCCAGCCTGGCCCCTGCACGCACCTCTACCCTCATCCCACGTAAGCAACCAGCTCGTCCCCACCTCGGGGAGTGAGCAAGTGACGCTGTTGTTTTTGCTCCCTCCTGTAGCCACCGGAGCCCCAGTAAAGCCTTGCCTGAATGTCTTGACTAGCCCTTGGTGGTGGTGGTGGAGTTGCTAAGTCGTGTCTGACCCTTGCGACCCCATGGACTGTAGCCCGCCAGGCTCCTCTGTCCATGGGATTCTGCAGGCAAGGATGCTGGAGTGGGGGCCATTCCTCCTCCAGGGGATCTTCCCGACCCAGCGCCGTAACCGCCTGCTGCTTTTCCTGCATGGGGATTCTTTCCCACTAGCGCCACCTGGGAAGCCCAGAGGTTCTTTTTTACAAGATGAATAAAACTCCTCCACACACAGCAAACTTTATTCTTCACGCCAGGTTTGTCAGTTCTCAGCACGAGGGTGTATCTGCTTCTTCCCCAAACACAGCAAGTGACAAGAACACATGGTCAGCCCGAGTAGCCAGCGAGCTTTATTTGGCTTCCTTCCTGCCGCGGAGGAGCCGTGTGCGCCAGGCGAGGGTCTGCGCTGGCCACCCTGGGGGGACGCCAGGTGCCTGCAGGCCTGATGCCAGCCCCACGGCCTATCCAGTCCCTGGTGCTGGGCGGGGAGCAGGGGGTGTTCTCCTTGGGCAGGGGCAGGAGCATGAGGGTGGCGGCCTCCCGGGAGCCCCTGTCGATGCCTGGCTCCACCTGGAGGCAGCAGCCCAGCCTGGGGAGGGCACCAGGGCCTTGCACTCAGCATGCGTGGGGCTGGAGCGCCGTCCTGATGCTGGCGGCCAGGGCGCGTGGCGTGGGGCTCTCCGCAGTGCAGCTCACGGGCAGGCCCTGCGCGGCCAGGGCGTGGGCCGTGGTGGGGCCGATGGCCACAAACTGCAGGGAGAAGACAGAGGGGTCTCAGCGGAGCCACAGGCCTAGGGGCGGGGGGCGGGTGGGGGACGCAGGGGGCGGCGGGTGCAAGGCCCGTCGGACATCCTATTAGGACAATGTCTGGAATCGGTCAGGACCTCCGTGGTGGGAGCATAGAACAAAGCCTGGAAAGCAGCTCTCTGTGAGGCAGGGGCGGCAGCCGGGACCCCTATGGAGGCAGAACAGTCCAGACCGGGGCCTGGAGACAGGGGGTCAGATTCAAACGGCAGCTCCACAGGACCGTGGCCTCAGGGCGACCCACCCTCTGCGGGCCTCCGTCCCCACCTCCATGAAGCAGAAAGGTTAACAGCTTTGCTTGTCCGGCTGCTCCAAGGATTAGATGAGCAACACGTGTAACCACTTGGCCCGTGCCTGGCACAGACCCATGCCTGGTGCCTGTTAGAGGTTACAGGACCGTCGTTATCCTAGGTTAGAAGCTTCAGTGGCCTGGGCCACGTTTTGCTGTGACTCTGTCCCCTGCCAGCTATCATTGCAAGTCACTTAGCCTTTCCGATCCTCAGTTTTCTCATCTGTGAAAGGGGCTCAATCACCCTGCCTCTCAGTGCTAGCTCGGGGTGGGGGGAGGGGGTGAAATGGGAAGATTGACAGCTTCAGGCAGAGAGAAGGTGCTCATCCCATCCCCCTCCGCACTCACACCATGGACACAGACCTGCCCGGGAGTGGTCTGTGATGGTGAGCCCCCTGAAGATGGCAGCCCCTTCCCGGCACGCCCATTCGCCCATCTGCCCCTCCCCAGGCAGGCTGGCAGGAGAGAGGACGAGATACCTCCTTCGCAAAGTCTTAGGAAGTGGTGGCCAGATGCTCCTCCCCAGGGGCGTGTGGAGGCAAGGAAGGAGGCTGCTCCTTCAGAAGCTGGGGCTCCTGGAGCCCCTACACTTCCACCCCTTCCACAAAGCAGCTACCCCTTAAGAGACCTCCCCTAAGGCAAAAAAAATGAAGCTGGACTCCTACCTCACACCATGCACAAACATTAACTCAAAACGGATCAGAGACCTCAATGTCAGAGCTAAAACTACAACAGAAAACAAATAGCAGTGAATCGTTGTGACCGTGGACGAGGCAATGGTTTCCTAGACACGATGAAAACCACAAGCAACAAAATAGAACACTGGTTAAAAAAACTTCTGTGCCTCAAAGAACACCATCAACACAGTAAACAGACAAGTCACAGAATGGGAAGAAGTGCAAATCATGTAACTAATAAGGGACTTGCATCCAAAAAAAAAAAAAGCACTCTTACAACTCAACACCAAAAAGACAAAAAACCTAGTTAAAAAGTGGCAAGGATGTGAACAGACGTTTCTCTTAAGAAGATATCAAAATAGTAAGACTCAGGGAACTCAAGTTGGTGCTCTGTGATAACCTAGAGGGGTGGGGAGGGGTGGGAGGTGGGAGGGAGATTAAAGAGAGAAGGGACAGATGTACACCTAAGGTGAATTCATGTTGATGTACGACAGAAATCAAACCAATGTTGTAAAGCAAAGATAAATATAAAAAAATTTTTTTAAAAGAAGGTATTAAAACGGTCATTATGCCTATGAAAAGATGCTCAGCGTCTTTAGTCATTAGGGAAATCCTAACCCAAACCACAAAGAAACTACTTCATACCCACTAGAATGGCTATAATCATAAAGACAAAAAAATAATAATAATAATAACATGTGTTGGCAAGAATATGGAGAGATTAGAATCCTCATATATTGCTGGTGGGACTGCAAAATGGTACAGCCACTTTGGAACACAGTTTGGCAACAGTTCAGAATGTTAAACATAACGTCACCGTATGAGCAACTCTACTCATAGGCATACACTCAAGAGAAATGAAAACGTGTTCACACACACAAAAACCTGTATTTAAATGTTCAGCTATTACTCATGATGGTTCAAAAGAGACACAATCCAAATGTCCATCAGCTGATGAATGGATAAATAAAAGGTGGTGTATTCACAGAATGGACTGTTGTCTGATAACGCAGAGGAATGAAGAACCGATACGTGACGACACGGGTGAGCCCTGAAACGACTGGGCTAAGTGAGACGAGCCAGTCACCGCAGACTGTATATGGTGCGACTCCGTTTGTATGAGACGTCCAGAATACAGGGAGATCCGCAGAGACAGGGAGAAGGCCAGTGGAGGCTTGGGGGCTGGGGCGCGGCTCTCATGGGCACGTGGTTTCTTTCACGGTATTAAAATGCTCCGGAATGAGAGGATGATGGCGGCACAACTCCGTGAATTTACTAAAACCCACTGAATTATACACTTTAAAAGGTACATATTTAAGTCATAAAAAGTGAATTTCATGGTGTGTGAATTATCTCTCAATAAAGCTGTTTTTTTCTTTAAAAAAAAAAAACACATTAAAAAAGAAAGAAAGAAACTCCCTGAAGTTGGGAACCAACAAATAGCAAGCATAATTTCAGCAGAAGCAATCTGGTCACAAGATGACGTTTCCACGTGAGCCTTTTATTTCCCCTGAAACGGACTGGTCACAGGAGGCGGGTGCGTCTAGAGAGCTCTGCTGTCAGACTCACCACCAGGGGCCTGTCTGGACCCACAGAGCCCACGGGGCTGGACCCCACGAGGGCTGGATCCCACGGAGCCCATGGGGCTGGACCCAGGCTGAGGACAGGTCCCCTGGAGCAGGGCAGCCCACTCCCCACCGGGCCCCCAACAGCCCAGCGCTAAGGCCAGTGTTCCGTCTCTGGGCCCCTGCCTGGGGCTGGGGTGGGAGTAGGGAACCAGTCTATAAGGCAGGGATAGTCCCGACCCCCCCGGTGTGCTGGGGCACCAGCAGCCCCTCCCCAGGCCCCCTCGGGCCCTTTAAGAGCATCCTCATTACAGGGCTGTGATTACTTGCCGACTCCTGAAGAGTACAAATGGAAATCCTTTGAGTTAAAAACCCCAAAGAGGAGAAAGGATTTTAGAATAGATAATTTCAAGGCAGATGGGAAACCAGGGAAACCATGCTAATAGCCAAGCCAGGCCCTGAGCTAAGGGCTTGACTTGAATTCTTTCAATGAACCTATCAGGGAAGACCACACACATGTCTCCGAAGACCACAGAGGGATAACTGTCCTCACGCTGCACAGGCTCACAGAGGTTAAGTAACTTGTCCAAGAGCACCAGCCAGGAAGCGGTGCTGTGAGCTGTGCGCAGGGGCCTGGAGTCCCGACACCTGCACTGCACAGCACGAGGACTTCCTGGACCAGGGCTGGAACCCCCTGCGGTGAAGTGCAGAGGCCTGACCCCCCGACCGCAGGCAAGTCCAGCCCTGCCTTTGCTCCAGAGCTGCCATCAGGGACTCTGCGAGCTCAGGAGTGCTTTGACTTCGCATGGAAATTCTAGGATAATTAGTAAAAGCTAAAACAAACAAAAGGATCTGAAAGAAAAAGATCAACAGCCCACTGAATATCTTACCTTAATCTGGCCAATGCTGTCACCAGATAACTCTTGAATATGCTTGAGACTGTGTGTCAGGCCAGAGGGACTGAAAAATGTGATGCTGGTGGGAACACCCTGGAGAGGGGAGAATAGAGTCAGTCCCTTGCCAGGGGCCGAGGAGAAAGATGCACCTCGGCTGGTCACCATCACCCCTGGAGCCCAGGGTGCACCCTGGGGCAGCCCGGGGGCATTCGCAGCAGGAGGGTCCTCACTGAGAGATGCTCTCTAGCTGGTCACCGTCACCCATGGAGCCCAGGGTGCACCCCGGGGCAGCCCGGGGGCATTCGCAGCAGGAGGGTCCCCACTGGGTTGGGTCCCAGGCTCCCTAGAGATGGAGCCCAGGTCGAGAACTGTTTAGAGGCGGGGGGTGGGGGAGGCTGGGCGCTGTTCCCTGGGCGCTCTGCTGCCCTCGCGTCTGCGTCTGCCAGGCCAGAGGACACAGGCATCGGGGACCCAGCACCCAGGCGAGTGGACAGCGCCTCCAGCTCCTGTGGCCAAAGCACACTGATCAAGTCAGACAGCAGCGAGCCTGCTCCCTAGCCCTCTCCGTGGCTTCTGGAGATGGAGCAGACAGACAGGCCCACTGGGCCTCTCTGCTCTGGTTGGTGCTAACAGGGCCTCCCAGGCTGGCAAGGCATTCGGGAGCCTGTCCTGGGAGAGGAAGGGGAGGCGTCTTATTGGGTGCAGATGTGGAAAGCTCCCACCAACCCCACAAGAGCTGAGCACTCTTCTGCCTGAAGCCTCCAAAGGTTCCTGTTGCCTCCCCAGTTCAACCCAGACCACGCCCCGCCCCGTGGGCCCGCCTGGTGTGCACCTCACCCGTCTCCAGCCCCTGCCCTGCAGCTCCACCACTGCCGCATGGCGAGGAATGGTGTCAAGGCTACTGCTGACCCCGGGCTTTCTCAGTCTTGAATGCTATGCAGAGGGCTTTCTGTAAATTATCTCCTTTAACCCTTGAAAAACCTTACCAGATGGGTCTGTTCCTACTTCCCAGATACAGAGACAGAACCAAAAGATGGGACACTCCCTGTCCCCCCCACCGCGAGTCGCAAGCTGCGATGGACAGTAGAACCAGCGTTGGGAGGCTGGCGCCCTGCAACCCTGCCTGTGCCACCCGGGGCCCCTGGCCCGAGCTCCCGGGAAGCGGCACACACCTGCTGGGTATAGTAGCTGGTGAGGTTCCCCTGGATCCCTGGGTGTGGAATAGTCTGGTAGACGGTTACGCTCTCCAAGGGGATCCCTGGACACAATGGAGACCAGAAGAAAGGCTTTACTGCGCCAGGAACAGACCATGGGGCACCGTTAGTAGAGGGCCCCCAGGGCCGCACAACCTTCCCGGAACAAGCGGCCGGGCACCGAGGGGCGGGGCTGGGCCGGCCCTCCACACCCCACCCGATGCTGCAGAGCAGTCACACGGTGCAGGAGGCGCAGATGACAGGGAAGGACGGGGTCCCGAAGCCTCAGCCCCCCTCGGGACCACGATTCCTTTTATCCCTGCGTCTGTGTGAACTGTCCACCAGCCTGGCCCTGGCCACTCCCGCCGTGGCTGCTGTCCGCATGGACTCCCACCCTGCGGGCCGGGGCTGGAGGCAGACTGCGCGGGGGTCTGTAAGCCTGGGGGGGTCAGCGGCCATGAGCTTTCGGGGGCCCAGACAGCTCGGCCCCTGGCACCCTGGGATGGAGCCCAGGGTTGGAGCGGGAGCAGGTCTAGGTCAGCTGAGCTGCAGGCCACCCCGTGTTTGATGAGATCGGCTCTCCCTGAAGACTGGCTTCCCCATGTGCCCACCCGGGGGTCCTGGCCACCCCACCACCACCGAGGTCCTGGTGAGGTCTCTGGGCCCCCCGCCAGCCCCCAGCTGAGCTGAGAGGGTTGTAGGGAGCAGATCTGAAGCAGGAAGGCGCCTGCACCCCAAACACAACATGAGGGGCGCCCACTTCCCGGCCCACTGGCTCAGCCCAGCCTTGCCCTCCCTCGAAGGCTCTGGGGTGATGCTTTGTCACTGCGTGGGCAGGCTCTCAGGACCCCGGAGAGGCCGGGGCAGGCGTGGCCCCAAGGGCCAGTGCATTTGGTCACCTTTGTCCTTGAGCGTTTTTGGCAGGATCTCTCTTTTGAGGGTTCCACAGGGAAACAGAAGAGGCAGTGCTGATGACTCCCCTGCGAATAAACAGGCAGGCGTTGTAGACAGGCCAGAGGTAATGTGTCAGGGGTGTGGGAGGCACAGGCCCAGGCCCCGCCCTGGGTCAGGTCGGTTCCAGGACGGAGTGGAGGAAGCTCCTGGGGTCATGTGGGGTTGGGGGTGGCATGTGGAACACTGACACCCACGCGTGCCTCGGCTGCAATCCCCCCAGCTCTCAAAGCCCCTCCCACCCGGGTGGCCCTGGGCAGCGGTGAGCATACAGAGCTGGGTCATAGGTCAGGCCCAGTACCGGCCCCAGAGTAACAGTCTCTGCCTCCAGAGGGGACCAGCTGGGAAGGAAGTAGCTGGAACCTGGGCTCCACGGGCAGGCAGCAAATGGGAGCCGAGCGTGGACGGTGGACGTGCAGCCACCCCAGCAGAGACCAGCTGCAGGGCCACTTCTGTTATGATGGGGATGGCGGCCACCAGGCCAGGTGCCCCAGGGACTGAGGGACACTTGGGAGGGCCCAGCCTGCTCAGAACGGCCCTGCCTCCTGCCCCCACGTACATCTCCGCTCTGGGAGAATCAGTTGGAGGCCTCTATTTGCAGAATCATGGAGACACCATGGAGACAGCTGCTGCTGCTGCTAAGTCGCTTCAGTCGTATCCGACTCTGTGTGACCCCAGAGACAGCAGCTCCCAACAAAACCGATGGGCCGTCAGGTGTCAGATTCCTCCCCAAGAGCAGAGGCTTGACAGCAAACAGCCTCTGGGGGAAGGACGCCCATGGCCCGTCTCATCACCATGGAAACTGACGGCGTTTCCCAACAGGGCACTGCTCGACCACACCACTCTTCCTCTTTGTCGTAAGATCATTTATGGAAAACGAATGAACGAATTAAAAAAAATTCCTTTCTGGGATGAGCTCAGCTAAACAGGCCAGTGTGAAACCTGGTTGAGTGTTCTGCAGAGGTGAGCGGTGAGGTCTCCCTGCAATGACAGGGAGTGCAAAGGGCCTGGCGGGAGTCTAACCCCACACAGGATGGTGAACCTCGGGGCTCGGATGCTCTGCGCTCCTTTAACAGAAGGGGGCCCGCCCTGCTGGGCAGAAGACGGCAGCTGCGTGGAAAGTCCTGAAAGTGCGCTACGTGGCCGGGGCGGAGGCTGCAGTCTCTGCAGGCGAGGCGGGTGATGAGAGGGAGAGTGTAAATGTCATTTTGCTGGAGGAGACGTGTGTGTCTGTGAAACTCTAACGACCTCCAGGTCTGCGCCCTCTCAGGCCTGCTAGCAGCGGGCACTTAACGGTGGATAATCAGGATAATGAGGCTGGTGGGGGGGGCAGGCGCGTGAAGGAGAGCCTAGGAAGTGGGCAGGTTGGTAGGAACAAGTTTTCGGTCAGCTCAGCTGCAAGTCCAGGGGGACAGTTCAAATAACCTGAGTAACCAATCAACTATAATCCAGGGAGATTAAAAATCAACAAATAAGCCTGCCTCTCAGAAGACGCTGTTAAGAGTCATCTTCTACCTCTGACCACTTCACTTGTCCTTTCTTTTCTGCCAGCAGGGTCACCCTGGGAGGGAAGACCTGTCCATCAGAACAAGAAACTACCAGATTCACTGAGGTGATGGCTTTAAGCGCTTTAACAGTGCCTGTCACGGAGTAAAGAAGTGTTTCAGTCAAACAAATAAGCAGTAACTACGAACTGGCCTTTCTACTCCAAGAATGCACTTGTAAGATCAAGCTTCAGAGTTGACTTGCGAGAAAATCATTAACATCTAGGAGAAACCAGGGGCAAGTCCTTAGTGGTCAGGATGGATTCTCATTTAGATGTGATTCTAGTTGGGAACTGAAGGTTCATTAGGACCCACAGGCGCACACTGGTCGAGCCGTGCAGAGTCCGTCCTCCTGCTTGTCCCCTCAGAGCTCTGGGACCCTGGATGGTCACGAGCCCCCCGGAGCTTCGACAAGCCTGCCAAACAGCGCGCTCGGCAACCCTGGGGCACCCCCGGGCCATCCCTGCGGTGCCCCGAGCCAAGAGGGGTGGCTGAGCTGTGGCCTGTGCTCCGTGTGACAGGGGAAACAAGTTTTCTGTTTTTTTCATTTTGATTAATTTAAATTTAAACAGGCACATGTGGCTCCCACAGTGGACCATAGTGGATGGTGGTGGAGAGGCGCCAGGGCCACGCTGACCACTCAGTAATGCCCAGCCCTCGATACCAACAGTGGCAGTGACCCAGGAAAGAGGAAATAAGATCATTCATAAAAGAAAAGTGGGAACAGGAGAGTGAATGGGAACCTGCAAAGTCCACTGTCCGCTGCCTGAGCGCCAGGAGGCCTGGCCCACGGGGAAGGGGAGGACCCAGGACTCTTGTAGGAGTGGCTCCCAGGGGTCAACAGAAACATACAAGCCCGAGCCCCTTCACCAAGGGCACTGGCTCCTGACAGGAGGGCCCCCTAAGACTTCAGAAAGACCAAGACAGGCCAGCGCCACCTTGAGAACAAATGTTCCCATACACCACGCCCCACACAAAATGGCCCCAGAAGAAGTACAAGTTCCCAGTTAAGCTGTTGCCCTTCCTGCTCACCCCGATGCCAACACCGGGGACAGAGAAGACAAAACCCTCTCCTGGACAAACTCACAGCAACACCTTGGGCGTCAGCAACCAACCGGCCCTGTCTCCGAGCTCAGCGAAGCTCTAGAGAGGGCCTGTGCACCGAGGCCCCGGGGCAGAGCCCAGCACGTGGTCTACGGCCGCTCTCCTGCGACGACGGGCAAAGGACGGGCCCCCAGAGCCGCCTGCACCCAGTCCTCAACAGACAGTCCCACAGCCCCTGATCTCGAGGGGCACGGCCCCGATCCCCTCAGCAACAGAAAGCGAGCTGGTTCTGCGCCATCCTTCACCGGGGCGTCTGACGTCACGCATGTGTCAGGGAGGGGCCAACGTGATAAGGACACAAGAGGGCGCGAGCATCTGTGTGCGGCTGGAGCAGGTGCAGCTGGGGGGTGGGGGCTGGGACACACGGCTTGAGCGGGGGCTCCCCTACAGACACGCTGAGCCTCTGCTCTCTCTCTTCCAGAGTTCTGCTCCAGAAAGCTCGGCTCATGTCAGAAGCTGAGAATTTCATAACTAGTGCAAAGCCTAATCCCGGCTGAAATACAAACCTCCCCAGAACCTGCGCCGTTTTCAGTCTCAGCCCATGTGCTGCCCGATGATGAGCTTATGACGGGGAAGGGGCTGCTCTTTCACGGAGGAGTGGGCTTTGGCGGGGAGGGAATTCGGAGAAGGAAGCGGCTCCTACAAGGAAGGGCAGGCGGGAGAGCTGGCAGGCAGACAGACAGACAGATGGTGGCCCAGTAGCTCCTGCTGCCTTCACCTGCCCCTTACAATCCCCAGAAAGTCCTGTTCCTGGTTTTGCCTCCAACCCTTTCATTCTGTGTCAAGTTCGAGTTGTGTCCAGTCCTCGGGTGGAGCGGGTGGAGGGCAGGGGGCTGAACCTCAGACAAGCACAGACGGAAGCAGATACAAGGCACCTGATATAAGACAGCAGCAGCTACAAGAACCCAGAGGGGTGCACGCACTCAAATCAGCTGTGTCATTACCAAGATAGCACCAAGGAGACGGCCCTGCCCCGAGGTGCTGGCTGGAAGGCCCCCCACAGCAGCACCGGGCTTGACTGGGGCCCTACTCTACTTACTGGAGCAAATGTATTCTGCAAGCTTCTCTGCATTTCCACAGGTTTCTCCTTCTGTATGCAGGCCAATTCTGTTCACTGGAAAACAACAACAACATCTATTTATTTACATGGTTGTTAAAGTCCTTCTGTTCCAGGGTAGTGTTTTAAAGATGCAGAGACGAAGGCACATGCTTTACAGAGACACGGAGTGTCTCCCCTTGGAAGCTGGTGTGGGAGGTGGGAAGAGGCATCGTGCGTCCGAGAGGGAGCTGGGTCCCAGCCCACGGCACCCCCTTCCCTGCGGCCCCCAGACCTGTGGCTCTGGGTGATGCAGGGTCAAATTAGCAACTTTCTCTCCAAAGGTTCAGGAAAAATTCAGTTCTTTGCCTTGTATTTATACCTTTCCTGCAAGTTCCCTTCAAAATAAAGATGTATATATATATATAAAAGAAGAAACTACATAACCATCACACAGATCTATCATAATTCAAATTGAACTCTTCCCGTTAGTGGACACTTGGGGTTTTTCATTTTTTTTTTACATTATAAGTAACACTACAATACAGTTGTGTATCCCAACCACCGCCTCCCCCCCACCCCGCAAAGACTCTTGAGAGACCCTTTGAGAGCAAAGAGATCCAACCAGTCCATTCTAAAGGAAATCAGTCCTGAATATTCACTGGAAGGACTGATGCTGAAACTCTAATACTTTGGCCACCTGATGCGAAAAACTGACTCATCTGAAAAGACCCTGATGCTGGGAAAGATTGAAGGCAGGAGGAGAAGGGGACGAGAGAGGATGAGATGCTTGGATGGCATCACCGACTCAGTGGACATGAGTTTGAGCAAGCCCCGGGAGTTGGTGATGGACAGGGAAGCCTGGCGTGCTGCAGTCCATGGAGTCGCAAAGAGTCGGGCACAACTGAGCAACTGAACTGATAAAAACATTTGTCCTATTTGGGATTACTACCTTTGGATAGATTACCAGAGAAGGGATTAGTGGCCAAAGGGTACAAATAATTTGGCAAAGCCTTTGAATACATGCTGACCAAGTATTTCTCAAAACAGGGGAACTGATTTTCAATGCCATTTAGGCACATCTGCATATATTTATTTCACCGCAGTCTTATCGGCATCGTTATGTAGTGGACTAATTACTTGTTATAAACTGAGTAAGGAAAAGAACCTTTTAAACTGAACCACGGGGCTCCATGAACTAAGTCAGGTCGGCGGGGAGGACACCTCCTGGTTCCCTCTCTCCGCTGCTCTCCACCACACTCACCCCTCTGCACGCTGGCTGCCCCGGGGGCGGGTTTTCCACACCCAGCAGTTCTCCAGCTCTTAGCTGGGTGTCCGACCACCTAACTCACGTCTCACGCTCTCTCCAAGGAGGCAGCGTCAGATCCCAAGGATCCGGGGCTCAGTTCCCCGGATCACGCTGCCCCCACTTCAGACCTAGGTCGTCGCTTGTGCTTCTGACAGACGGGCTCCGAGTCGGAGGGTCTCCTGGCCCACTTCTTGAGTTGGGTGACTTGCTAGAGCAGCTCACAGAACTCAGGGAAAAGGAGTCATTGACTGTTGCCGGCTTCTTACGAAGGGTATTTCAAAGGGTGTCAATGAACAGCCAGACAGAGAAGCCGCATCGGGCAGGGATGGTTCGGGGGGCCTGGCCTCCCAGCTCCTCCATGAAACTCCTCTGGATTTTTCGGCGGCTTCACTGCATGGGCACAACCGACTGAATCACTGGTCACTGGTCATGAAATCAACCTCCGGGGGGCCCCACCGTCCTTCTCCCTGGAGGTAGGGTGCAGGGAGGGCAGGATCTGAAAGCTCCCTCTGGAATCACGGGACTGGTTCCCATGGCAACTAGCCCCCAGTCTAAGGGCTTCCCCAAAGTCCCCTCAGTGAAGTCAACTCAGATGGAGTTGAAAGAGATGTTATGAGTAACAAAAGACATCTTTTTTTTTCTTATCACTTAGGAAATTCCAAGGGTTTTAGGAGGCCTGGGCCAGGAATAGGGATAAAGACCAAATATACATTTTTTATTATAATCACAATATCACAGTCATTCTCTGGTGTTTTATTTGGGCCTTGGCTGCTTACCTAGAGAGGCAGTAGCATTTCCCACCACATACACCGACTTAGCATTCCATTTTTCTTTCAGAGACTTTTTCCAGACTGTAAAACATGAAATTCGATGTGAGTTGCAAATACCACGGTGGCCGTTTGGGCTGCTGCCTGCAGCTGTTTGTTCATCCTAAAACACTTGTGAGCAAGGCCAACTATTAATGACCAGATATAAAGAACAGCATCTCAAACTAAAATCCATTTTTATATTCTATTCATAGTCTGCAGGCAAGTTTTTAAAAATCACTTTGGCCAAATGTGTCAGTATGCCTTGCTTGAAATATTAAGCCATTTCCACAGCTGGCACTAGAAGCATTTTTAATGAATACTAGTAAACAAACATAATGAAGAATTAATTTGCTTGGTGATATTAAAATATAAAACTCTACCCTTTTCCCTTTGGCCACGCCATGAGACAGGGATCTTGGCTCCCAGACCAGGGATTGAACCCACGGCCACAGCAGTGAAAGCACTGAGCCCTAACCACTGGACCACCAGGGAATTCCCCCCAAAATCTAGACTTTTAGATAAAAAAGTCACTGCTTGTGAAAGAGAGGCAATTTAAATCTCTAATAAAGCCAACTGCTGTTTACTTGCTGTCTGACACTCTGCGACTCCATGGACTGCAGCATGCCAGGCTCCTCTGTCCTTCACCATCTCTTGGAATTTGCTCAAATTCGTGTCCACTGAGTTGGTGATGCTATCTAATCACCCTATCCTCTGCCATCTGATAGAAGTGATTTTATTTGGGACATAAACCAAAGCAGTCAACAAACTGTCATCTCAGATAGGAAGGCTCACTTATCCATTAGGTCAAAGTAGAGATAATACATTTCAGGTTTAGAAACAAACACAGTTTTATAGAGGATGTTATCATTTTATGACAAAAGTAAACATTTTAAAATATGGGTTAAAGAAATACTGAAAAAAAAAAAAAGTATCACAAGGCCACCTGGCATTCAACACCCTTTTAGGATATCCAAGGAAACACTAGTTTTTCCTTCTTAAGATCTGACACCCGTCTGGGCATTTAGAAGGCAGCACGGTCCTGCTTCCTGGGGACTTGGCACCTTGAAGTGCTCGCTCCCATTAGAAGGCTCCCGGGTGACGCTATTCTGGGTGGGACACCAAGAAACAGCCTAGAAGAGGGAACCTCATCTCATCTTCCCTCCAAAGGCAACACAGACACACAGGAACTCGGTACCTAAATACTTTTTGAACTAAAAGTCACTATGCTGTTTCAAACGTGAGGTCCAGCTCTTTCCACACTGAGCATCACTGATGGGAGAAACCAGAGTGATATCCAGAGGGATTCACAGCAGACCCCGCCCTCACCTTCGGCTTTAGTGTCTTTCTGCAAACACCGCTCCACGGCTTCTACCGCTCTGGGGCTGGTGAAAATGAGTCCCCCGTAACCTTCGGGATGAGACAGCTGCACACCAAACAACAGCAGAGGAATTTTATATGATGGCCAAGTTCAACACTGCCCAAGATTCCACGTCTTCACAAAAGTAGTAGGCAAACTAAATCCATCCATCCTTCCATCCACTCAAGACATGAGAGCTCACTCTGTGCCTGGAACTATTCCAGGTCTTTAAGGTCACACAAGTAAATTCATAGCATTTCCCACAAATAGCTCACAGTCTCGGGGAGGGATGGCTCAGTGTGATGCGTGATGCAGGGTGGCAGGCATAAGGGAACAGAGGGATTGTGACTCAGCCTGGGCGTGGCTGGGCTGCAGGCAGGACCGCAGACTGGACCTGCATCCGTAATAAACTGGAATATTCAAGAAACTGTATCAATGCAAAGCTCCAGTTTTTGAGGATAAAAATGGGGACAAAAATCTACTGACCACGTGTTCTGAGCCAGGCAGTGGGCTGTCTTACACACATTCCTGCACCGAATGTGTGACGATACCCTGTGATGGGTGGAAAGTCTCGAATTGATCGGATTAAGACACAGAGGTTTGACACAGAGGCTTGGCAAGGATGAGGAAGCAGCCCAGGTGAGGGGTGGAGCTGTGATCTGAGCACGTGTCTCCACGGTGCCCAAGCCCGAGCACTCACTCACTCACTGCACCACCAGAGCTTCAGACGGAGCTCAGACACCCCCTCAGGAAACAGACTACCCGGGGGAGACAGACAGGCTCCTGTTTCTAGCATTTTTCAGACCACTGGGGTCCTAGCAACGAGCTCAGACGATGAGCTCTACTTCCGTTAAAGCTGCTTATGGAGGTCCCTAACATAGTCCTCATGGCACATAGTCAGGGCAGATGCCAACTGTTGAACGATAATTCAACATTCAGCTCAAACGGAAGGGAGAAAGCAGAGAGGTGCTCTGTGACGGGCAGACTCTAGTATGCAGAGCATGGGGGCGGGGGGGCAGGGGGGAGCCTGGGGCTCACAGCAGCCTGGGAACCCAGTGGGCAGGGGTGGGTACACCCACCCCGTAAAGCCCCCGGCTCTCGGCCCATGTGTCCAGAATGCAGCCCCTGGGGAGGTTATCTGGTGGCAGGTGCACAGTGGTGGAGGCTGCTGGGCACCGAATCTTTAGCTGGAACTGTTCCGATGGGGCTTCCCTGGGGCCATCCCCGGCTGTAATCTATCACCCCAACCCGGGGGCAGCAGTTCCAACCCTCCCTCTTATCTGCCACGGGACCCAGCCAAGGTGCCCGGCCTGGGGAGAAACAACAGCTGTTGGGCTCTTTGCTGAGGTCGGGGTGGTAGGGGTGGCGGGGAGGGGGGAGGGTGGCCTGCAGGAGAGGAGGAAGGGGAAAGGTCTGCGCCGCTGAGAGCAGGCAGGCGGGGCCTCGCTGCGGGCCTGCCTCTGGGTCAGGCGGCTTTCTGCAGGGGCTGCTAGAGGCTCGGGCTGAGGATCCAACAGCAGCTGAGACCTGGGGCAGGTGAGTTCACGTCGCCAGTGAGACGAGTGCTCATCAACCGAGTGCTCACCAACGGGTCCTTCCCACTCCGGCTGGGAAGGATGCCACGGAAACCAAAGGTGTCTCACTGGAAAACGATGGTGCTCAGAGGCTGGCGAACCTTACCTTCTCCAACAGACCGGGGAGAGACAGAAACTCAAACGATAAAACAGGGATCAAAGTGGCTTCAAGCCCATATAATCCCAGCTCCTGCAAACAAAAGGATACAGCTTTGAGCTGGCAGGGGTTTTTTGGAAAATAAGGAAAAGGGGCCTGTTTCACAATTTATACTGTGCTCACTCCTCAGCTGTTAGCAGATAACCCCACCCTTGACTGACTTCAACACAAACTAGGGCCAGGCCTTCTGGGACTGGGTGTGCCAAGCACTTACCCTGACGTAGGGGTCCTGGCCACAG
Source organism: Oryx dammah (assembly GCF_014754425.2). NCBI lineage: Eukaryota > Metazoa > Chordata > Mammalia > Artiodactyla > Bovidae > Oryx > Oryx dammah. Next base: position 43,903,698 of record NW_024070198.1, read on the forward strand.
TCGTCCTCCTTGGGGTCTTTCAGCAAAAGAACCTTCATTATGGCCTGGCAGTCCTTACAGGGTGCTACGGGGCAGAAAGGGGACGTTAACTTGATCTCCAAGGCTCTTCCTGAGCAGGGTCAGTAGGCTGGGCAGGCATGGGGTACAGGTAATCAGCAGCAGCTTGGCTGGCCTCTCCCTCCCCTACAATGACTTGGCATTTATGGGCTTGTTCCTTCTGAAGACCCTGTCACCGATAAGGCCTGTGGATAGTAGGCTGGCACTTGATATCACTTGAAAAGGCAGAGTAAAGCCACTAGGGAAAGGTAGTGTCCCAGCGGAACACTGGAGACTCACAGAAGAGAAGCGATGCAAATTTTGGGTTGAATCAATAATAAATAAGAGAAATGAGTACCCTTTTAAGGAAAGGAATAATTACTTCCATTTCTTGATAAATCTACTCAGTTGCTTATAAGCTCTTTAGGAAATGATTATATTGATTTTTCTCATATGTTTTACAATGTGGTCAAGTACCATGAGATAATCTTTCAAAAATTTTTGAGAAACCTGGAAAAAAGCCTGTTGATATATATCAAAAGGCGTACATACTTCATACCCTTTCTTCCTATAGTTTCACTTTTAGAATAAATTCTAAGGTGTTACTCATAAATGTGTGCAAAGATTAACATAAAGGTGTTCGTCCTGGTATTTTTTTTTAACTGACATATAACATAGGGCAAATTTAAGGTGTACAGTGTGATTTAATACATTTATATGTTGTGACACAATTACCTTTGTAACATTAGCTAACATCTCTATCACTTCATAAAATTATCATTTCTCTTCTGTGGTAAGAGCAATTAAGATATAGTCTCTTGGCAACTTTGAAGTTGATAACACAATATTGTTGATTATAACCACCATGCTATTCATTAGATCCTCAAAACTTAGCTGCAAGTTTGTATCCTGGTATGCTTTATAATTGCCAATAGTTAGAAACAATGTAAATGTCCAACAGGAAGAGAATGGCTAAATAAATCATGGTACAAGTCTACAAAAAAATCACAAAAATATCCATAAACAACTTAATTACATGGGTTATTTAATCACAAAATAATGTTAAGTTTAAAAAGGCAGGATACAGAATTGCATAACATGTATGATCTTACAGATTTTATATACACATATACATGAAAGAATATTCTTTGCTGCTAGGTTAGGGTGATTATTTTCTCCTCTATCTCTTTCTGTATCATCCAATTTTATTTTTACAATAAACATTAAATTCCTCTTGTATCAAAGGAGGAAAAAGCACATTATAACCATCCAAAGGTCTTGAAACAAAAGCCGCCAAAGACCTGCAGAACAAACTCTGCTGGAAACGCAGATTACATCCCACAAGTAGCATTAGACTAGCAATTAATTAATATACAGTGGTTGATAATTGTCAAAGAGAATATATTGTTTGGAGCAGAAATGTGTTAACACTGGGAGCCATTACTAATAAATAATCACTGAACATATTTCTGGAGACTTTTAACAACTATGGGACATCTTAGAAACTCTGGCTCCAAATGAATTGCTTTGTATCTAAGCAACCAATCCTGGGTGAACTGATAATAATTATGAAGCAAAGTTCAATTACTGCTGCTTTCCAGCAGTTAGCTGGAGCTGGGGGTGGTGGTGGGGGGCTTGGGGAAAGAGGCAGCAGCATCGTGTCTATCATTTCCTGAAATTACTCACCATGTGTCTAACATAGAAACCAGATTCCCGCTTTCCAGGATGCTCACTCTTAGGTGCCAACTTGGCCGGGCTCGTTTTCTCCACTTATTCAGCAGTGCTAACCTAGGTGTTGCTGGGCAGGTGATCCACTCGCCATTCGTTGGCTTTTAGTAAAAGAGATGATCCTAGGGCATCAGGGAGGGCCTGCTTCAGTCAATAGGAAGGCCTAAAGAGCAGAACTGAGGTTTCCTCGAGGAAGAAGGAATTCCACTGCGGCCGCAGCTGCAGGCAGTGCCCGAGTCCGGCCTGCCCTTCCCGTCGCCTTGCACCGTGGATTCCAGCCTTCCCTCGCCAGCCCCCACAGCTGCACAAAGCGATTCCTTGCACCAAGTCTCCTGATTATATTCCCTACTGTTCTCTCTGCTGAACCCTGGCTGACACACCTCCCAATCTGGGGGTTCAGGAATGTATGTTACCACATGGCAGAAGTGAGTGACAGAAGATGAGATGGTTGGACGGCATCACTGACTCGATGGATACAAGTTTGCACAAACTCCAGGAGAGTGAAGCACAGGGAAACCTGGGGTGCTGCAGAGTCGCACATGACTTAGTGACTGAACAACAGAAAGGGGCCTGGGGCTTCCCCAGGGGAGAAGGGCAGGCGTGACTCAAATGCAAGGACCAGGGAGACTCTGGTTCACTGAGAAATGGGGATCTACCGGATCCCCAAATATCCATTCCTCCCTCCCCGCTCACAGACAGGGCTCACGTGGATGCCCGGGACAAATACGTGTAGATGGATGTGGTCAGGTGAGGAGGTGCTGGTCCAGAGGATGGAAGTGGAAGTAATGCACACACTTCCGGTCCCGCCTGGACAGGAAGTACTGTTCCTGCCTCCCTGCCGGGTGGAGGATGGATGGGGTTGGCCAGTAAGAGCTGCAGGGTCTTGCCCTGGGGGTGATGCAAGTAGCAGGACCTCTTTGCATGGCAGAGCCACCAGTCAGCCAGAGTGTTTACATCAGAGGAAAGAAACGTTCTGTTTCAACCAATGTTATCGGTTCTGTTAGAGCAGTGGGACCCACATCCTTACCCATGCAGAGCCCAGAATGCTTCCTGGAGGACCCGATGTTCCTGGAGGATCATGTTCAGACTGGAGGCTGCATAGGTTCAAGCCTGAGGGGTGGGGAGAGGCCTGGGGCAGCTGGAGTGTGCAGGGGAGAGTGGGGAGATGGCCTTGTCTGGCCCTGTTAGGGAGTCTGGACTTAATAGCAATGGAGATGTCTTGTTGATGGATGTACTGTTTTGCTTGCTCTTTCTCTTCCTTTTTCTCTCTGGGGCAACATAAGGAGGGAAGTGCAGGGCCACCGAACAGGCACAGGACTAAGGGCCAAGGGAGTCGGGTTTGGCCACGGTGTGATCTTGTTTTCTTTCCTGGTAAATGGGAATACCCTCTGCCCTCCCAAGGCACGGAGCGACTCACAGGAGATAGTGAATCACAGCTACCCAGTTGTTATGTAGTCATTAAATCAGGCTTGACTCTTTTGTGACCCCATGGACTGTAGCCCGCCAGGCTCCTCTGTCCATGGCATTCCCCAATCAGGAATACTGGAGTGGGCTGTCATTTCCTTCTTCAGGGGATCTTCCTGACCCGGGGATCGAATCTGAGTCTCCTACATTAGCATGTGGATTCTGTATCACTGGGCCCCCTGGGAAGCCTTCAGTTCAGTTCAGTCGCTCAGTCGTGTCCGACTCTTTGCGACCCCATGAATTGCAGCACGTCAGGCCTCCCTGTCCATCACCAACTTCCAGAGTTCACTCAGACTCACGTTCATCGAGTCAGTGATGCCATCCAGCCATCTCATCCTCTGTCGTTCCCTTCTCCTCCTGTCCCCAATACCTCCCAGCATCAAAGTCTTTTCCAATGAGTCAACTCTTCGCATGAGGTGGCCAAAGTACTGGAGTTTCAGCTTTAGCATCATTCCATCCAGAGAAATCCCAGAGCTGATCTCCTTTAGGATGGACTGGTTGGATCTCCTCGTAGTCCAAGGGACTCTCAAGAGTCTTCTCCAACACCACAGTTCAAAAGCATCAATTCTTTGGCATTCAGCTTTCTTCACAGTCCAACTCTCACACCCATACATGACCACTGGAAAAACCATAGCCTTGACTAGGCAGACCTTAGTCGGCAAAGTAATGTCTCTGCTTTTGAATATGCTGTCTACGTTGGTCAAAACTTTTCTTCCAAGGAGTAAGCGTCTTTTAATTTCATGGCTGCAATCACCATCTGCAGTGATTTTGGAGCCCCCAAAAATAAAGTCTGACACTGTTTCCACTGTTTCTCCATCTACTTCCCAGGAAGTGATGGGACCGGATGCCATGATCTTCATTTTCTGAATGTTGAGCTTTAAGCCAACCTTTTCACTCTCCTCTTTGACTTTCATCAAGAGGCTTTTTAGTTCCTCTTCACTTTCTGCCATAAGGGTGATGTCATCTGCATATCTGAGGTTTTGATATTTCTCCCGGCAATCTTGATTCCAGCTTGTTTCTTCCAGTCCAGCGTTTCTCATGATGTACTCTGCATAGAAGTTAAATAAACAGGGTGACAATATACAGCCTTGACGTACTCCTTTTCCTATTTGGAACCAGTCTGTTGTTCCATGTCCAGTTCTAACTGTTGCTTCCTGACCTGCATACAGATTTCTCAAGAGGCAGGTCAGGTGGTCTGATATTCCCATCTCTCTCAGAATTTTCCACAATTTATTGTGATCCACACAGTCAAAGGCTTTGGTATAGTCAATAAAACAGAAATAGATGTTTTTCTGGAATTCTCTTGCTTTTTCCATGATCCAGTAGATGTTGGCAATTTGATCTCTGGTTCCTCTGCCTTTTCTAAAACCAGCTTGAACATCAGGAAGTTCACAGTTCACATATTGCTGAAGCCTGGCTTGGAGAATTTTGAGCATTACTTTACTAGCATGTGAGATGAGTGCAACTGTGCGGTAGTTTGAGCATTCTTTGGCATCGCCTTTCTTTGGGATTGGAAGCTTTAGTTGGATATTAAAAACATGTGAGAGCAAACCAAATCTACTCACTGCAAATAAGGAAAATATTTCTTCTGGGTTCTACTCTGTGGTTCTCTCGGGTAATAAAACTGACGCCTTCTGGATAATGACTGCTTAGAAATTCCATGAGATGGGCTGCAGGACTTGAAAAATAAAAATCAAATGCTGCCCTTTGCCCTTCTCTGCCATTGCTCTAAGCATCTCTAAGGTAGAACTCAGAGGAGCCACCGCTGAAGCTTCCCAGCCATGCCAGAACCAGTATCTCCAAGTTCACTGAGAAACAGATCAATGGACATGTGTGCTCAGTCATGCCAACACACTGGTACTTTTCTTAGTAACTGAAGGTTTAAAGCTGAGACTGTGCAGAGAATTGATTCTCCTTCACATCTACCCTCTCACAACTGACAGGTACCAGTCACTGAACTACTGGGCAAATCCAGCCCAGGGCTGAATCCAAGGGCTCAGAGAAAGGTCCACAGACCCCTTCTCAACAAGGGAGGGGGTGGGACGTCCCTGCTGGGCCAGTGGTTAAGAATCAATGAGAAGCCCGTGCACCGCAGCTTGAGGAAGCCTGTACGCAGCAATGACTATCCAGAGCAGCCATCAATCAATAAAGTTTAAAACAAAAAACGTTTTTTCAGTTGACACCTGGTGGCTCAGAGGATAAAGCATCTGCCTGCAATGTAGGAGACCCGGGTTCGATCCCTGGGTTGAGTAGATCCCTTGGAGAAGGAAACGGCAACCCACTCCAGTATCCTTGCCTGGAGAATCCCATGGACAGAGGAGCCTGGTGGGCTACAGTCCACGGGGTTGCAGAGTCGGACACGACTGAGCGACTTCACATACCTGCATTGCAGCAACAGGAGGAAGCCTGGAACAGGAAGGGGAGAATGGGGTATTCTCAGGCTTTTATGCAAGGAGGTTTGTATGTGTGTCACTTTGGACTTTGGCAAGAGGCCTGGTGGTGTGGAAGAATCTTGTGCCAGAGGGGCTGAAACCTGGGTTCTGGCCTACTCTGTCCTTCTCTTGGTCTCTGTTCTTGAATCTGTGAAATAGGTTTGGTCCTCTGAACCAACGGTTTCCCTGGGCCACTTTCTTCCCCATAGTAGATGCTCAACAAATATTTGTTTGCATTGTGGGAAAACAACGCTTTAGATTTACTCAGCAATTTTTGGAGTGTGGGGAATGGCCACTTTTCCTTAAAGAGACAGGGAACTGACTTGATTAAGGCCTCTTTGCTGGTAAGAGAGCCACGTCTCATATCCATACTTTTAATCCATGTCCTGCTGCTTTGAGTATTAGCAATAAAAGCAGTTGTCCTTTCATGTGGCACTTACATGTGTAATTTATGGGGCTAAGCATTTTACATGCAAGATCTTAATCCTCATTTAAACCAGCAAGGAAGGGAGTATTATTCCTTTTTACAGAAGAGGAAACTAAAGCTCTGCAGGTTTAAGTAATGTGCTCAGGCTGCACAACACGGTAGTTGGCAGAGGTAATAATAAAATGTAACCCAGTCTGGAGCCCAGGCCCGGTCTCGCAAACATATGCTACCAGCTCTCTGCTCCTTTAAGACAAACTCCAGTCTCCGTATACAGAGTGGAGCATTGATAAGTCAGAAAGAGGAAAACAAATATCAAATATTAACGCATGTATGTGGAATCTAGAAAAATGGTACAGACGAACCTATTTCCAAGGCTGGAAGAGAGGCACAGATGTAGAAAACAGACATGTGGACATGGGGGGAAGGGAAGGTGGGATGAACTGGGAGATTGCGATTCACATACGTATATTACCATGTGTAAAACACGTAGCTAGTGGGAGGCTGCTGTACAGCCCAGGGAGCTCAGCTTGGAGCTCTGTGATGACCCAGAGGGGTGGGGCAGTGGGCGGGGGGGAGTTGCGAGAGAGGTTCAGAAGGGAGGGGATATATGTATGCATATAGCTGACTCATGCTGTTGTACAGCAGAAACTAACACAATATTGTAAAGCAATTATATTCCAGTAAAAAAAAAAAAGATAAATTCTGAGTTAAGCTAAAGGGGAGCCAGTGGGTTGGCAATCTAGTCTCTGACTGAGTGAAGTTCCCTGGGGTCAGTACTGGGCTTTCTTGAAGGACAGAAACCATGGGTAGTCCATTTATTTACATTCACTGCTCTAACTACACTCTTACCATGAGCTCAACACTGGGGACTAATCCCAAGGCACAAAGAAAGGCTGTTCCCCTCTTATTAAAGCACTACATGTTTATTGAGGAAAATTTGCAAACTACAAAACAGTACGTTCCTCAAAACATTAAAAATAGAATTCCTATGATCAAACTGTGGTGGAGAAGACTCTTGAAAAGAGTTCTTGGACTACAAGATCAAACCAGTAAATCCTAAACAAAATCAACCCTGAATATTCACTGGAAGGACTGATGCTGAAGCTGAAGCTCTATTACTCTGGCCACCCAATGCGAAGAGCCAACTCACTGGAAAAGACCCTGTTGCCAGGAAAGATCGAGGGTAAGAGAAGAAGGGGGCAACAGACTCAGGGACAGCTCATTCCCTTTTTCCTTCCCACTTACTCTGCTCATTTTACAGAGAGAAAAAGGAAAGCTATAGACCTCGCTCCCAGAAAGCTGATGTCTTCTCTAGTGACTTTTTCCCCCCAAATAATGTTAACAGGCTGCAAACTGGCAGTCTGTGGGATAAATCTGACTGGTAGATGACTTTTATTTGGCACGAGTTTTAAAAATCATGTTTTTTGGTAAAAGTCCAGCACTCCAGGTTTTCTTGCAAAGTGAGAACTGAGAACACTGGGCGACTTTTCCACTTGGCCACAACTTGCAGAGCCGCTGGGTGCACGCTCTCTAGTTTACAACAGTCCTCTCCACTGTATTTTCTCAAAACGGGCTCAGGTCTGTCCTTTAGATACCCCCACAGGCCCTGAAAGTGTTAATTGCTCAGTCATGTGCGGCTTTTTTAGACCCAATGGATTATAGCCTGCTAGGCTCCTCTGTCCCTGGGATTTTGCATCCAAGAATACTGGAGTGGATTGCTATTTCCTGCTCCAGGGGATCTCGGTGACCCCAGGGATCAAATCCAGGTCTAGTGCATAGAAGGGAGATCCTTTACTGTCTGAGACCCCAGGAAAGCCCTATGTGAAAGTGTCAGTCCCTCAGTCGTGTCTGACTCTTTGAGACCCCATGGCCCAGGATCCTCTGTCCATAGAATTCTCCAGGCAAGAACACTGGAATGGATACTCCTTTCCTTCTCCAAGGGGAACTTCCCTACCCAGGGATCCAAACCGAGTCTCCTGCATTCAAGCCTGGCTTGCTGCAGTCCATGGGGGTCCCCGAGTTGGAGACAACTTAGCGACTGAACCAACAACAACTTGCTCTAAAGCAGATGAAGTTGATGCGTGATTTTTAAAGAAACCTTCAGATCGAGAAATGCGCTTAAGAGTAGTGGGCTAAGGGTAGGTATCAGGATCGCATTCACTGATTACGAACAAGGCTGTGCCACCGACTGTGCTGGGCGACGCCTGCCGGGTTGGGGCATCTGCTCTGGTCCCGCGACCTTCTTTCCCTTCGGGGACCCCGCAGCACGGCCCAGCGCCCACCCAAGCAAGCAGCGGCCTAAGGGGTTACGCTGCCAACTCGACACGCACGGGCAGTGCCGCAGGCGGGTCCCCGTGTTTCCGCGGAACTCTTTGTGTCTTGGCCGGTACCGTGCACAAGCGACACCCACCTGGCCGGGCTGACGAGGCGTTGGGCAGGCGCCCACTCCAGGGCGGACTCTCAGGGTTTCCGCGGGCAGGCCGCCGGGCTGCGGCGCGTAGCGCAGAGCCGGGAGGGCGGTCCCCTCACCACTTGGCCGGCGATGCCATGACGACAGTCCAAGCCCCGCCCCCCGTTACTGGTCACCTGAGCCGGTGGTGGGAGATCCAGGAGCCAGCGCCGAAGCTCGCGCATGCGCACTGACACCCAGGCCCGGCGACCTAGAGATGGGTCAAACCACTGCGCAAAGCGGGGGGGGGGTGAGGAGAATCTTGGAAAGACGAGTCGCTCAATGGAAACAGGAAGAAAAGGCCAAGATAGGACCCCCTAAATTGGACTTGACTTTTGGACTTCACGGCTGAGGGGTTGACGCCGACTCCGGGCCGAGGGTTTTCGTGCCCTCCCACCAGCCCCACCTCGGCTTGAATGGGTGGATCCGGAAGGGCGGGCGCGCGGGGATTGCGCAGGCGCAGAGGCGCCGGTAACATGGCGTCCCGGCCGAAGCGGCGAGCTGTGAGCCGCGTGCCCCCGGCTCTGGGCCATGAGGAAGAGGAGGATGAAGTGGAGGAGGAGGAGGACGAAGACGACAGTGACGAAGATGATGAAGAGGACGAGGTCGTCAATGAGGTGAGACGCCCGTGCGACCCCGGTTTACCTTGTCTGGGAAAAAAACATAAACTTTTTGACAACCAAAGCCGTGTGAATGGGTGAGCTCCCTGAAGTGGCGGCTTCCCGCTACCTGAGGGTCTTGAAACAGAACCTGGAGGTGAGGAAAGGCCCTCACACAGGCACCACGTCGGTCTTTGACACACCGCAGCCACAAAGGTGTTTTCAAAAGGCCTACCCAGGCCGGGGCGGCGGGGGGGCCCTGGGCCCTCCCATCGTCGCACCACCCTCCTCGGTGACTGTTTAGTTCTCAGGCTGAAGCCACAAATCCTCCTGGGTCGTCAAGGCCCCGAGTCCATCCACTGCCCTCCCCGCGGCCTCCGCGCCGGGGGTCCCGGTACCCGCCTCCCTCAACGGCGGCCCAGCCGCGTTTCCCGGAGGCCCGCCTCCTCAGCTCTTCGCGCCACCTGTATTATTCCTGCAGTGATTTCCCTCCGTTGTTCAAGTCTCAGCTAAGTCGACGTATCTTCCCTTCAAACCAGGTCCTGGTGACACGTTCTCATAGAACTGGGTCCTACCATAGAGCCTGGTTCTGGTGAAAGTGAAAGTGAAGTCGCTCAGTCATGTCCGACTCTTTGCGACCCCGTGGACTGTAGCCTACCAGGCTCCCCTGTCCATGGGATTTTCCAGGCAGTGGTACTGGAGTGGATTACCATTTCCTTCTCCAGGGTATCTTCCCAAACCAGGGATTGAACCCGGTCCCCCACATTGTAGACAGACGCTTTACCGTCTGAGCCACCAAGCCTGGCTCTAGGGATACTTAATGTTTGTTGTTCGTTAAAAAGCAGAGACGTTACTTTGCCAACAAAGCTCAGTGGCTAAAGAATCTGCCTGCAGTGCAGGCGACCTGGGTTCAATCCCTGGGTAGGGAAGATCCCCTGGAGAAGGAAATGGCAACCCACTCTAGTATTCTTGCCTGAAAATTCCATGGACAGAGGAGCCTGATGGGCTGCAGTCCATGGGATGGCAAAGAGTCAGGCTTGACTGAACGACTAACACTTTGTTGCAGAGACATTACTTTGCCAACAAAGGTCCGTCTCGTCAAAGCTATGGTTTTTGCAGTAGTCATGTATGGATGTGAGAGTTGGACCATAAAGAAAGCTGAGCATTGAAGAATTGATGCTTTTGAACTGTGATGCTGGAGAAGACTCTTGAGAGTCCCTTAGACTGCAAGGAGATCCAACCAGTCCATCCTAAAGGAGATGAGTCCTGGGTGTTCATTGGAAGGACTGATGCTGAAGCTGAAGCTCCTATAAGTTGGCCACCTGATGCGAAGAACTGACTCATTTGAAAAGACCCTGATGCTGGGAAAGATTGAAGGCGGGAGGAGAAGGGTATGACAGAGGATGAGATGGTTGGATGGCATCACTGACTCAATGGACATGAGTTTGAGTGAGCTTTGGGAGTTGGTGATGGACAGGGAGGCCTAGCATGCTGCAGTCCATGGGGTCACAAAGAGTCAAACACGACTGAGCAACTGAACTGAATGTTTGTTGAATGAGTAATTAAGACTGAATGGTCCTTAAGACCCTAGAATGCCTAATAGGTACCCCAAATGTAACACGTCCAAAGCCAAAGTGGTAACTTATGCTCCTAGACTTTGCCATGTCTGTAAATGTTTTCCAAAAACTGGGTCCCTTCTTGGTGGGTGTCGAGCCTGCAGACACAGCTAAGCCCAAGATCGGAAGAAGGAGCAGTTTATTCTTGCAGCAAATAAGGAGAACACCGGGGATCTTTCCCAAAGCCGTGTCTCTCCAACAGCAAAACTGGGGTGGTTTTAAGTTGTCGTCGTTCGGTCACTAAGTCATGTCTAACTCTCTGCGACCCCATGGACTGCAGCATGATTCAGTGATGCTACCCAAGCATCCTGTCAGGTTGGTTTATTTTTCTCCCTCAGTTCTTGTCTCATCGCCAACAAAAATTTATAATGATGAACTAAAGGGTTTAGAATAACAGACAAGTTACAGCTCAGTTATAGCTCAAGCAGACAGATCTTTTATCAAATAGACACTCCCAAGACACGGGAGCAGGCCTGCCCCAATGGAGTTACTGTACTGATCCCTTTTGGTTCCCTCTTTTTCTACTTTCTCATCTCCTCTTGGTTGTGCAGTGTGCAGCATAGGGCTTGTACCCACCACCACCAAGAAATGGGGTGCAAATGGGCATACACACAAGACCAATTGACAGTTGCATGACAACAGGCTCTATTGTGCATCTCTTCCCATAATTCAGTCTGTTATAATTGGATGTATGTATGTGTAGAATATTTATGAACCCTTAATGGGCTCCTACCTCCCTAAGGTTATTTGAGGAAGCCCCTGTGGTTGGTTTGTATCTACCATGTGACTAGGGTACATGTGTAGGAGTTGGAAAAGTCTCTGTGATTATTTTGTATCATATCTGTGAACTCCTCTAGGCATGTCTGGGATGGGGTTTAGAGATCAGTGTGCCTCCTCTTTGGCTGGGCCACCCTTTGCTGCTCATGCCTAACTTCCTACCTAACAATTTCATCCTCATCCTTCCTACCTAACAAGTTGTCTCCCCCTTCTCCTCTTGCCCTCTGTCTTTCCCAGCATCAGGGTCTTTCTAGTGAGTTGGCTCTTCCCATCAGGTGGCCAAAGTATTGGAGCTTTAACTTCATCATCAGTTATTCAGTGAATATTCAGAGTTGATTTCCTTCAGGACTGAATGGTTTGATCTGCCTGCAGTCCAGGGGACTCTCAAGAGTCTTCTCCAGTACCACAATTCAAAAGCACCAATTCTTCGGTGTCCAGCCTTCTTTATGGTTCAGCTGTCACACGCATACATAACTGGTGGAAAAACTATAGATAGCTTTGACAGCAGACCTTTGACAGCATAGTGGTGTCTCTGCTTTTTAATATGCTATCTAGGTTTGTCATAGGTTTCCTTCTAAGGAGCAAGCATCTTTCAATTTTCGTGGCTGCAGTTGCTGTCTGCAGTGATTTGGGGGCACAAGAAAATAAAAATCTGTCACTGTTTCCACTTTTTCCCCCTCTATTTGCCATGAAGTGATTGGACTGGATGTCATGATCTTAGTTTTTTTTAATGTTGAGTTTAAGCTGGTTTTTTCACTCTCCTCTTTCACCCTCATCAAGAGGCTCTTCAGTTTCTTTTCACTTTCTGCCATTTCTGCATATCTGAGGTTGTTGATATTCTGACAGTCTTGATTCCAGCTTGTGAGTCATTCAACCTGGCATTTCGCATGCTGTACTCTTCATAGAAGTTTAATAAGTAAGGTGACAGTATACAGCCTTGACAAACCCTTTCCCAAATTTTGAACCAGCCTATTGTTCCATGTCTGGTTCTAACTGTTGCTTCTTGACCAGCATACAGGTTTCTCAGAAGACAGGTAAGGTGGTCTGGTATTTCTATCTCTTTAAAAATTTTCTACAGTTTGTTGTGATCGTACAGTCAAAGGCTTTAGCATAGTCAGTGAAGCAGAATTATATGTTTTTTTGAGAATTCCATGGCTTTCTCTATGCCATCGAACATTGGCAATTTGATCTCTGGTTCTCCTTCTTTTTCTAAACTCATCCTGTACAGGAAGTTCTCAGCTCACGCACTGCTGAAGCCTAGCTTGAAGGATTTTGAGCATAGTCTTGTTAGCATGTGAAATGAGCGCAATTGTATAATTTGGACATTCTTTGACATTTCAATTGGAATGAACACTGACCTTTTCCAGTCCTGTGGCCACTATAGAGTTTTCCAAATTTGCTGGCATATTGAGTGCAGCACTTTCAAAGCATCGTCTTTGAGGATCTGAAATAGCTTAACTGGAATTCCATCACCTCCACTAGCTTTGTTCGTAGTGACGCTTCCTAAGGCCCACTTGACTTCGCATTCTAGGATGTTTGCCTCTAGGTGAGTCAGCACACCATTGTGGTTATCTGGGTCATGAAGACCTTTTTTGAGTGGTTCTGTGTATTCTTGCCACCTCTTCTTAGAAGTCTGTTCTGCTTCTGTTAGGTCCATACCTTTTCTGTCTTTTCATGCCTGTCCTTGCATGAAACGTTCCCCTGATATCTCCAGTTTTCTTGATGAGATCTCTAGTCTTTCCAATTCTGCTGTTTTCCTCTGTTTCTTGGTGGTCACTTAAGGCTTTCTTATTTGCCCTTGCTAGTCTCTGGAACTCTGCATTCAGTTGGGATATCTCCTTTTCTCCAATCCCTTTCACTTATTTTCTCAGCTATTTATAAAGCCTCCTCAGACAACCACTTTGCCTGCTTGCATTTCTGTTTCTTTGGGTTGGTTTTGGTCACTGCTTCCTGTAGTGTTATGAACCTCCATCCATAGTTCTTCAGGCTCTCTATCTACCAGCTCTAATCCCTTGAATCTATTTGTCACCTCCACTGTATAATCATAAGGGATTTGATTTAAGTCATAGCTGAATGGCCTAGTGCTTTTCCCTGCTTTCTTCAATTTAAGCCTGAATTTTGCACTGAAGAGCCCATCATCTGAGCCACAGTCAGTTCCAAGTTTTGTTTTTGCTGACTATATACAGCTTCTCCATCTTTGGCTGCAAATAATATAATCAGTCTGATTTAGGTATTGACCATCTGGTGATGTCCATGTGTGGAGTTGTCTCTTGTGTTATTGGAAGAGGGTGTTTGCTGTGACCAACATGTTCTCTTGACAAAACTCTGTTAACCTTTACTCTACTTCATTTTGTACTCTGAGGCCAAACCTGCTAGTTATTATCTCTTGACTTCCTACTTTTGCATTTCAATCCCCTATGATGAAAAGAACATTTTTTAAGTTAAGGGTACATGTATATTCATGAATGGGCTTAAGCAGAGGAGAATTAAGCATAAAATTGAGGCAGGGGTAGATCGAGTCCCCCAGCTTTCGTTAATTGAAGTCCTCCACCTTGTGGGGACCTTAGTTCCTGCAGATCTCAGATACTATTATGTTTATCCTTTGAGGAGGAACTGGGACTTCTATCACTGCACTGTTGTTTAATTACCTTTTCTCTGTTCCTCTGTATCCTTCAGATAATTAATTACTGAGACCTGTTTGAGGGCAAGCACTGTGGACAGGCTTAGAGTACAAAATGGATGAGGCCAGAATGGCTTCTTTTATGTCAAGAAAGCCATTCCTGGTTCTTTATCACCTGGCACCCTCTAACTTACCTGCTTTCATAAATGGTCCCCAAATTCATGAGCTGTTCAAGTTCAAAACCTGAAAGTTAGATTTAATTCCTCCCTTATCCTCAAAATCTTGTTGGCTTTACCATCAGTAGCCAGACATTTCTCATCAGTGATTCTGTGCCAGTCACAGGCCACTTTTTCACTATCTCTTGCCTGGACTTCTGTAGTACGTTTTAACTGGGTTCATTCCTGTAACCTCCAGTCTCTCCTCCATCCACAGCAGAGAGATCTTTTAAAAATATAGGTCTCGGGACTTTCCTCACTGTCTCGGTTGAGACTCTACCCTTCCACTGCATGGGACCTGAGTTTGATCCCTGTTTGCAGAACTAAGATCTCCATGCTGCATGGCATGGCCAGAAAAAAAAAAAATGTAGCTCTGTTCTCCCTTCCTTGCTCTGACTGCTCCGGTGGGTTCCCTTTTCATTTGTAAGAAAATCCAAAGTTCTAATGGTTTTTGGACTGAGAGACAGCTGGTATGGCAGGATCAGAATAAGGAAGAGAGTGACGGGGAGATGAACATGAGTAGGGCAAGTGTGGGCTGCAGGGTGAGGACTGGTCATGGCAGGGGGTATATAATAACTCTTTACTGACTGGAGGATTTTTGCAGAAATTAACACCTGTGGCTGTCAGTTTATAAGTGAATATTGAAACATCTTCAGGAAATAATGTTTAGGTAACAAAAGATGTATTAATACGTCTCTGGCCAATAATGTGATAAAGCTCCATGGAGCAGAGCTTTCCCCCAGAAAACAACTCTTTACTTTGGCCCCTTTCTTGAACGTGGTCTAATTGTTTTTTATTTAGCACTTTTAACTGGCTGTTTAGCTAACTTTGGGTTGTAGAAATCAGTACTTGCGTTAACCTGGAGAATCAGACTACCAGTGACTGAAAATTTGTATAGTAACCATCACTGATGGTAGTGTAAGAAACCAGGCACTTGCATGTATTGGTGGGATGATAAACTGATGCAGCCTTTAAGGTTTTGTTTTTGGAGTGAAGTAATCCTTTCATTTATTTATGGAATATTTCAGTTGTGTTGCTTCTTGTTTCATGGTGAGAGATCCATTTGCCTAGCTGCACAGACCTTTTGGTTACTTGTACTCAGCACATTTCCTCCTGCCTCAGGGCCTTATTATGTGCTGTTCCCTGTGCCTGGAACTCTCTTTACTAGTCCTTAGTTCCCAGCTCAAGTGTCACTTCTTTAAGGGAAGCCTTTCCTGAATTTCTGACTCCTATTACTTAAGCTCTTATAGCCCCATTCACCTATTTGTAGTCTACAAAGGTGTAATCTATTTATTTCCATGACTATTTCCTTAATGAAGTCGCTCAGTCATGTCTGACTCTTTGTGGCCCCATGGACTGTAGCCTGCCAGGTTCCTCCCTCCATGGGATTTTCCAGGCAAGGGTACTGGAGTGGGCTGCCATTTCCTTCTCCAGGGGATCTTCCCGACCCAGGGATCAAACCCGGGTCTCCCGCACTGCAGGCAGACGCTTTACCATCTGAGCCACCAAGGAAGCCCATTTCCTTAATGGCTATGTTCCTGCCTAAGCTGTAAGCTCCACGAGGGTGTGATGTCTGCTTTTCATCTTGAGTGCCTGTCACGGTGCTTGGTGCAGAGTGGGACTCAGTAAACATTTGCCCAGTGAGTGAAGCCTGGCCTCGTATCTGTGGGCTGAATCAAGCTCCAGGCAATGCCAGGGACTTTTGGAGTGTTTTTTCTTTGTTCACACTTACTGCAGTCAGGTAAGAGTTTCTCCTTTGCTTTACTCAGAACAGACTTTCTCTGCATTAAAACAGGTCACTCTGAGCACTCTGTTATTCTCAGGCTTTGGTTTCACATGAGATGGTGTGAAGGTGCTTTGTTGTCTGTGCAGATGGCGGTCTTGGTGATGTTTGCTTTTTTTTTTTGAAGCCTGGACAGCTGTAGTTCTTTTGGTAGCATTTTCTTTTCCTCCTTTCGCTGGCATGTTCTGTAGATGGAGATAGAGACAAAAAGAATGGGGGAGGTGGGAAGGTAGGTGGAGGAGAAAGAACAATGGGCAAATGGAAAATAATGCCTGAATTGTCTTAGTGAGTTATGTATGATGACTGACTTTGTGTGTCATTTACAGGAAGTGAATATTGAATTTGAAGCTTATTCTGTCTCAGATAACGATTATGATGGAATTAAGAAGTTACTACAGCAGGTATGGTCTTTTATTCTTCGCCCATGAATCTGCTCTTCTAAGAAATTCCAGGCCATTCAATATAAGTTCTGTCAGATTTCAGTTTTACTCTTTTAGAATTCCCATTCCTGCCTGCCTGCCTTGCCTGGAGGGAAGAATGCTTTTTTCCTTTCCCAGGGCTTCCTCCCCTGTTTGAGCCTCTGTCCCCAGACCTCTTCCCTTGATGAACACATTGAAGTATTCTGTGTTCTGAAATGCCCTCCCTGTCATCTTTTCATTACTTGTGCTGTTACTCAGTTTTTCTCTAATTCATTTCTCAACTTTATGGGGTTGGAGGAATTCTCAGGTAATCCCCCATCTCATTGCTCCGCCATCTGGCGTCACAAGCAGCAGAGGGCTCGGTTCTCTACCCGTCAGAGCCTCCAGGGTCTGTGGCCTGATGTCCCCACTCCCCTCTCTCCTCCCTATCCTTGACCCTCCCCAGCACGTCCTGAATTACCACCGACTGCCTCTTCTCACATCTCTGTGCTTTGACTTCTTTGATTCTCTTCGGCTTTTTCTTTGCTTTTGGGTTGCTTTTCTGGGTCATCTTCCCGGTCAACTCATTTGAAATTTCACTATTTTTATTTGCATATGGAAATCAGAAGTTTTATTAGAAACCATTCTTCGATTTTAATTTAAAATAATTTTTTTCTCTTTTAGCTTTTTCTAAAAGCCCCTGTGAACACCGCAGAACTCACAGATCTCTTGATTCAACAGAACCATATCGGGAGTGTGATTAAGGTGAGCAGAACAGTGGTGTTTATTCTGATTAAATTAGCTCCGTATCCTGAGTTCCTTCTGATTTACAGCACACAGGCCAGAAACTCAGATTGGAAAGTATTACTGGCTAGCAGGCCATCTCGGCAATCCAGGGTTATTAAATGCAGTGATCCAGGCAGTGGCAGTGGGTGGTAGGGAGAGAAGTAGGCTGATTCAGAAGAGACTGGCGAGGTGAAATGTGACTGGGCTTAGTGAGTGACCGAGTCTGAGAGAGGGGAAAGGAGTCGAAGAGGATTCCGCAGGGTCTGTTTGGAGAACCACAGTCCAAGTGTGGAGCAGGATCAGGTTAGGAAGGGAACATGACTGTGGGTTTGTACGTCTTGCGTTTGATTTCGTGTGATACATGCAAGTGAGCAGTGGGGCAGCAGCTGGAGTCTGGGGTGTTTTCAGCAGATAAACGGTCCCTGACGTCACGAGAGGGGTTGAGATTGCTCAGGGAGAGCAGGGACGGACTCTGGCCGCACCATCGGTAGCTGAGTGAGTGAACTGAGTGGCAGAGCCTGTAGGGAGGCTCGGGAGTGGCAGGAGCAGGAAGGGGGGAAGCTTTGAGTGGGGTCGTGCAAAGCAGGGGGTGGCGTTTAGAGGAGGAGGGGTGGGCCGGGCCGAGTCCCGCCTCTGTGCGCACCCTCCGCTGGCTCTGTCCGCTCTGCCGCCTGACAGGCTGCCCCGCAGCTTAGTGTCTGAGGACAGAACAGTCCTGCTTGGTTCATGGAGCTGCAGTTGGAACAGAGCTCCGTGAGGGCGGCTCCTGTTTGCTTCAGTCACGGTAGCTGGAGGGGCTCCAGCAGGGCTGGAGGATTTTCTTGCCAGGTGGCTCACTCCCTTGACTCCACTGGGAGCCCAGCGGGGACTGTGGGCCTCCCTACCCAGGAGAGCCAGGCGGAAGTGCAGAGCACCATGGTACCGAGTCATTTGCAGCATCTGCCTGAGGAGCAGATGTGAAGGTCCGTGCAGGTTCAAGGGGAGGGTGCACAGACCCTCCTTGCTGGGAGGAGTGTCTAGGTCAGTGTCAGACGAGAATGTGGGATCACAGAAGGGATGGGGACCACCTGTGGACGGCAGTCTGCCCAGTGACCTCACATACGTCCACGTGGCGCTCTGTCCGTACGGGTGGTGCTGGTGTTCCTTCAGAGCGGTGGGTGCACAGGGTAAGGTGTGTACAGCCGGGTCTGGTACCGGCACGGGCTCTGTACGTGTAGCCGTCTGCATGAAGTCTTTTTTATATCCCCCGCACCTATCCTCTAGCTTACTATAAAAAAAGCAAAACAGTTCCACCTCAGTCTAAGGTTCCACTCTAATATAATCACTGTCGGCCATCTCACTTTGTTTTCAAAGCCAAAATTCTTGAAAAAGATTCTACGTTCAATTTCCACCTCCTTTCCTCCTGAACACCAAACACTTCAATCTGGCTTTTACCCCCGACTCTCCTGACGTCCTGAAACTGATGGGGTCACTAGTATCTTTGCACAGCAGACACTTTTCAGACCTGCGGCCAGCATGCAGAACCTCCTGCATGCAGGGTCAGGAGAATGAAAGGAGTGGCACCCCGGAGGCTTCCTCTCATGGGCTCAGTGGGGAGAAGCAGGCCGCCTGCTTTCAGCAGGTAGATGTGAGCTCTCGCTGACGAGTATCCCGAGACCTGAGGGACACCAATGAGAAGCGGTCACTTATTTTTGAAAAGTTTATTCTCTGGTTGGGGGATTCATCCTTTAATTGAATAATTACACAAATAAATCTAAAGTACAGTCAGGGCTTCCTTGGCTCCCACAGAGACCTGAGGTGTCTCAGGGACCAGACTTTTCCTTCTGAGGACAGGGACTGCTAGAACTTTCTGGGCCCTGTGGAAGTGGGGGGATTTGGACTGTTCGAGAGAAGGCATTTTCGAGGGTTGTGGAGGGAAGGGGCGGGCTGTGCAGACCGCACGTGCTTGCTCAGCTGGAGACTCGGGGCCCAAGAGGCTCGGGAGAGGTAAGGAGTGGGCTGGGAGGAGGCCGGACTCGGGTCAGGCAGGGCGGCTCCTGTGGGGGAGGCGGGTGGTGGTGGACGAGGCTGGGTTGTGGTGACCAGCAGACCTCGTGCTGGTGCCTGGATGCCCGAAGGCCTGTTGAGGAAGAGGGCTGAGCATGTTCCAGAATGCTTGTTGCTTCTTGAGGAAGCATTTGGCGGGCTTCGCCTTGAGGGAGCCTTTTTCACACTCCCTGCCGTGGGCCTGTGGGTACCAACAGGCTTCGTCTCAGTGGCAGGGGGGTCCACCGTCTGCTGTTGCTCTCAGAGGGTCCAGGTGGTCGACATAGCATGCTTTCCTCTGCTGCTCTCCCCTCTCCTCCAAGAGCAGGTGTGCCCTTGGGCCTCTCGCTGGGACTGGTGGCCTCTGCTGAGCCGCCTTCTCATTCTCTCCTTTGCACCCTCTTGTTTAATTGAGCCTAAGGCTTCCCTCACTTTGGCACATCATTTGTTTGGGTGACCTAGGCCTTAGCGGCCTTGCCTGAGCCACCCTACTCTTCCGTGTTCAGTAGATGTGTTTTGTTGTAGAGCCTGATCGCCCCCTTGCCTGATGTCCCCCCAGTGGCATGGTCAGCTCAGATCCAAGAGCTGTGCCCCCTCACCATCCCCAGGTGCCAGGCCCCCCTGCAGCTCTGTCTGCTTTGACTTGGCCCCCGTAGGCAGTTCCACTCTGCTCTCTGTTCCTGCTGAGGCCCTGGCCACAGGAGGCGCCCTGGCACCGCCGACTGCTGCTGTGCCTGGCTGAGCGGCGGTGCTGGGACCCCTTCCCGCAGAACAAGTTCAGGGACACCCGGGGCAAGCCTGGGTCCCTGCTGTCCTTTGGGGGAAGAGCAGCAGCCTCATTTAACTCACTCAGCACATCTTCCCCGAGGACTTAGTCTGTGCCAAACTCTGTGCTGGGGGCTGGGGGCTGGGGACTGGGGAAGCCGCGAGAGGAGTTTACAGCTTGGACGAGCGGACAGGCAGCAGGTGAAGCAAAGTGTGGCCGATGCGTTGAGTAGAACCAAAGCAGGAGGTCAAAACACGAAAGGGTAGGGTGGCTCAGGAGTCACGTACTCCACTCTTGGTGCTGTTTTTGTGGTTTCTCGTTTCCCCTCTCGCCCTCTCCTCCTCTCCTGCCCGTGCACTGAGGCATTGTTCCTCTTCACCTGTGGTCATGACTGGCCAGTGCTCTGAAGCATGGGTTTTGGGTGAGACAGTGTTGTGGACGCACAAACAAGCCTGGGCGGCCTCCAGCATCACTTAGGAAAGAGACTAAAATGGTTTCCTTAATGAGGGCTTATCTGTTCTGGACTTACAATACACTGAGCAGAACATCTTAAGAGTCAAGAAAGATACTGAGAGCAGGAGATCACCCAGCCTGTGAGGAGAGGACCGAGTCAGGGAGGTGAAGTGATGGGCACAAGGCTGCACAGGTTTAGTCCACGCGGCTTTGCTGAGGCGTGACAGTAGAACAGAGTTTTCATTTGAAATGTGAAAAGATAAATACCACCTAGATTCCAGGACTTTGTACTGCACTTCTTCTCAACCAAAGGTAAAATGAGTATTTTCTTTTTTTTGAGACAGCAAACGGATGTTTCAGAAGACAGCGATGATGATATGGATGAAGACGAGATTTTTGGTTTCATAAGTCTTTTAAATTTAACTGAAAGAAAGGTTGGTTTCATTGGGTGGCCGTTAGAGTGGCTATTCATTGGGGCAGAACCTAGAAAGTTAATTCTATTTAATCCTTGATGAAAGTGTTTTATATCAGACAAAGATACTAAATATAAGGACATGTGCTCTTGTGAAATCTTACTATAATCCTTTTTTCAATATAAAGGTATTTTTGTTTCTCTTTGAATAATCTGTACCCAGTTAAAGTCATGTACTGCCTATGGTATAGAGAATTGTCCTCTGAGTTTTGAAGAATGAGTTTTCTGATGTTGGTTGGACACAGCTGTTTTTGCTGTTTCTACAGCTGTTTTCTTTGATTCTGAGTCTTCATTGCTTCCTGAAATTGAGGACACTCACATGTATTTGTATTTTAATTCATTTATATTGACTCATTGATGGGTTCTAGTTAAAAAAAAAAAAAACCAGGGAGTTTACCCTCAGAATAAGATGCAGGCTACACTTTAATTTTTAAGTGAACTTTTCAGCTACTTTCGTCTTATGAGACTGACTAGAGTTTCTATCCCAGTATGTCTGAGTTAGTATAACCTTCTCTGACCACTGAGTATGGACTAGTGAATAACCAGGTGTAGTTACTTTTGAAAAATAATCAACACAATTAGACTTGTAAAGTGAAAGTTGCTCAGTCGTGTCCGACTCTTTGCGACCCCACGGGTCCGTGGAATTCTCCAGGCCAGAATGCTGGAGTGGGAAGCCTTTCCCTTCTCCAGGGGAGCTTCCTAACCCAGGGATTAAACCCAGGTCTCCCGCATTGTGGGCAGATTCTTTACCAGCTGAACCACAAGGGAAGCCCAAGAATACTGGAGTGGGGAGCCTATCCCTTCTCCAGCGGATCTTCCCGACCCAGGAATTGAATCAGGGTCTCCTGCACTGCAGGCAGATTGTTTACCTACTGAACTATCAGGGAAACCTGAAGACTTGTAAGGTTTTTTTTTTTTTAAAGGCTTTGGCAGGAAACCACACTTATCTATAAGATACTAAAAAGTGATTGCTCTCACGTTTATGTTTTCTCCTGTGGGTGATGGCCTGTGATAAAGAGTGAGCCTTCTCTTTGCTTTCTAGGGTACCCCTTGCGCTGAGCAAATTAAGGAGTTGATTTTGCACCTCTGTGAGAAGAATTGTGAGAAGAGCATGGTTGAGGAGCTGGACAGGCTTTTCAACGACACCGCCAGGCCTGTGGGCTTTCTGCTGAGTGAGAGATTCATTAACGTTCCTCCACAGATCGCACTGCCCATGCACCAGCAGCTTCAGTAAGAGACTGGAAAACACCTTTCAACAGGAGGCTTTTCCCCAAGTAGATTCAGAATTGTGACTCCAATGGAATATGTTGGTTTAAGCAGGTGTTGGGGGAGTGCCTGAGAGATGTATGTGTTACTAATAATAGGCTTTTTAATAGTTTCAATTCCTTAGGACTGTTGTGACAATAGTCTTAATAATCGTAAAGATTTAAATGGTATAAAAATTAGAGTTTCATATACACTTTAACGCCCATTTGACGAGTTTTTCATCCGCTTCAGAGATAGGATTTCTGTTTCACGAATTAAATGTAAATAATTACAATAACAAAACAGTAAAATTCCTAAATTTCATTGGGATATTCTGTGACGAATGCAACCATGGCCCTGATACTGCCTCTCGAGCTACTTAGGGTTTGTTATTGTTTTGCTTTAATGCAGGAGCTTTAAGTTTACAAGAGTATTTTAAATGTACGGAGAGGTAGGAATTGATATTGCCTGTGCTTTGACATAGAGGAGGATGAAATTACAGGTGGACACCCAGGCTTTACAGAGTATTATTTCTCAGAGGTCAGGGTACATCTTTGTGATTTCCCTGGAAATAGTTGGTACAAATGTGACTATAGTTTGAAACCTTTTGGTTTTCCATTTTTCCTTTATACAATTTGCTTTTTAGTTTTGCTCTTTCTCCCTTGCCCCCTCCCCTTAGCTGCTACTCATACTGTACTTGCGGTGCCTGTTTGACTTGTCTTTTTTCTGATCAGCTGGAGCTCATGTTTGTTTGATTTCATAGGAGGATCAGCTTTCTCCTGATCCTGTGAAAGAAAGCCGAGTGGGTTGTTTTGAGTTTCTTTACATTTTTGTTTAGACAGACATACGGGGTTATGTGTGATTTAAAGGAAGGAAGGAAAGAGTTAAGGTTTCATTGCTGTCTCATTGATGTGGTAGTTCAGGGCATCTGTCTGGCCATTTCTGGCAGGCTGGAAATAAGTCCCAGGTGCCAGTGAATGAAGACTGTAGAGGTCACCTGCTGTTGAGGTCACCAAGATGGCATCAGTCATGGCTGTGTGCCCTTGTGTGTTTCAGTTAAATGTTTTAGAAAATCCAGATTCTTAGGTATTTTTAACAGAGCAGTGATGTTGTGTGAACTTGAGACTCATCTGTTAAGCTGCTGTGTATCTACAACTCAGAGTGCTAATCTGCGAGTCACCATACGATTTATCATGAAAGGCGCTGCCATAATTAACTGAAGTGCATCTGGCTGCTTTAGAAGCATCCAGCTCTAACGTCTGTCGGTTAAGCCTATGTCACCACAGAACTCCGTGAAGAGGTCTCAGTGGTTTTCTCTGTGCGCTGGTTTGTCCCCGGATCTTGTCTGGCCCAGCAGGCAAACCTTGTGTCTGTGTGTGTGTACCCTGCAGGAAAGAACTAGCAGAGGCGCACAGAACTAACAAGCCGTGTGGGAAGTGTCACTTCTACCTTCTGATTAGCAAGACGTTTGTGGAAGCAGGAAAAAGCAATTCCAAGAAACGGAGCAACCAAAAGAAAGAAGAGTTAATGTTTGCAAATGCGGAAGAAGAATTTTTCTACGAGGTAAGACTGTCCTGTTCCATTTCTTTGTTTAAATGTAAATAAGGATTTTCTTAATAATCAGGATTTCTTGCTCTCTCACTTTATGCCAAAGTTTATGTGTGGCCATTCTGTTTTTAAACCTCCATGTTTTTAAACCTCCATATCTACAGCACCTTGGAGCTAATAACAGAGCAGAGAGGAGGTGATTATCAAGCCGATCACGCTGATGATTGGCCGTTTACAGTGTGCTTACTATGAGGTCTTCGTTCTCCCACCGCTCTGGAAGGTGGGCGTTAGCCTGGTGCACAGGTGGGGCCGTGGAGCCACTGCCTGGTGGGTGTGGAAGGCGGGGTGGGCCCTGCGCTCCTGCTGCTGGCTCCCACGCCGTCCCGTGCCCTGGGACCTAGAGGTCATGCCCCTGGCGGGACTCTCCCTGTAAGCTTGTGCCCATGACGGACAGATGCCAGAGCATGCTGCCTGCCTCTCAAAAATGTTAAGTCTCTGAGGAGGACATATCTTCCTGGATTGGATGGTATCACTTATTTTAAAAGGCGTCCACTGAAGACAAAAGCACTATAGATTTAGCTCTGTCCTTGTTTTTCAGGAAGTAAATAAGTGAAAATTGTTTAAAATGTGTGCCTCAGCACTTCAGGTAGGCCGTGTCAGGGACGAACGTGCGGGTGTTCTAAGATGGGTTGGTCACGCAGACTTACTGTCCTCACATGAAGCTTTATGCCAAGGAAGCAGCTGGGACAGTGCTAAGACTAGCCTCACGGTTCTTCTCATTAACTGTCAAATATTATGTCTTAATTTCACTTGTGTATCCCAAAATTATTTTGAGAATCAAATGGGCTTGTGAATATGCGTGACTTCAGAATTATAAAGGTGGAAGAAGGTGAAATTGACTCGCTCAGTCGTGTCCGACTCTATGTGACCCCATGGTGTAGCCGTCCAGGCTCCTCTGTCCATGGGGTTTCCAGGCAAGAATTCTGAGGTGGGTTGCCATTCCCTTCTCCAGGGGATCTTCCCAACCCAGGAATCGAACCCAAGTCTCCTACACTGCAGGCAGATTATTTACCCTCTGAGCCACGAGGGAAGCCAGGGTATTATCACTCAGCTGCTTATTCACCTCCTAGAAGTAGGACGCGTCTACCCACTCTCTTCATGCAGGTTAGAAATCTCCTTGGGGAGTGCTTTGTAACGTCTGCCTGACTGTCCCATTTGAGCTTCCTTTTAACTGTCAGCCTTGTTACATTTACCGCACTATTGTATTTCTTGTTATTGATTAAATGAGTTTTGCCTTCAGCTTGTATGAATTTTAAATTTATGGTCCTTTGGTTTAGAAGGCAATCCTGAAGTTCAACTACTCAGTGCAGGAGGAGAGCGACACGTGTCTGGGAGGCCGATGGTCCTTTGATGATGTACCAATGAAGCCCCTGCGAACTGTGATGTTAATTCCAGGCGACAAAATGAATGAAATCATGGAAAAACTGAAAGAACATCTCTCTGTCTAACCCATCTCCCATGGACCGTGGCGGGCTGGCTTCTGCAGTTACCGGAAGACTTGGTGGAGGCTTACTGAAAAACTCACGACTTTATTCAGATGAAGGTCCTCTACAAAAAGTTGGGTTCTGTCAGCCGTTTCTGTGACACATTTACAAAATATCTTTGCTTTTTTAAAATTTTGGTCAAATTAAGAACGGTTAAGAACTTTTCCAATAAGAAGAAAAACCACGGGGTAGTAATTTAAGGAACTCAATAAAAACTTCTATTTTTAGTTTTTAAATAACACACAGAGCGTGCTTCCTTTCAGGGCTCCGTGTGGGCTGTGGCGCCTCGCCTGTGCTGCCCCGGTGGGCTGGCCGCCGTGCTGCCTCTGGGGCAGGTATTGCACATTGGGCTTTGTGGACGCTCCGCAGCGTCACTGCACACTGCACCTCTGTTCAGTAGTTTCCGGGCACTTGTCACACATCTGCTCCTTTTTTGTTGCTGAAATAGGCGATAGGTGGTCCATGACTTGCTGTAGAATATCCTTACTTTCACTGGGAGGCAGATTACTGAAATAGTATTGTGGTGCCAGTTGCATAAATCTGTTTAAAACAAAAAATTATTAGTGGTGAGAGATTACCAAGCAAACATGACTGGACCCTTCCCAGGCCTGGAGAGTCTGTCTCCAGAATCTCGATTAGTCTGAACTTCTCAGCGGCTCAGTCTGCCTTTGTAGGATGAGTACTTTGTGGTTCTCGTAGGACCAATCCAGCTGCATTTCTAGGAGAAGCTGGGTTCTCTCTGTCACTCTAACCACTGGGGAGAGTGGTTTTTCCCCCAAGGCCTTCATAGTTCTGCAGCAGGTCAGATCAGGTGCTCGGTAGAACTCGGTGTATGAGAGAGGGAGTGTGTTTGCATCTCTTACTAACAGCACACTTTCCAGCTGCTGAAGCTGGACACACCTGTAGTTGCTCCCGGCTCCTGCCTGGAAGGATCAGCTGCCCAAGCGGGAGTGGTGTCTTCCCAGTAGGCCCGCACCTGCGGCGGCTGTGAGACAATCCATCCTCACCGCACTCCCTGCAGGCCGTTCACTGTGCAGCCAGCGACCTTCCTGACGGAAGACGTTACTCTGGCTTAAAACCCTCCGACTGCCTTATACCGCACTTAGGATCAACTCCAAACTCTCTCTGTGGTCCGTAAGCCCTCTGCCTCTCATACCCGCCTGCTCTCAGCCTCGCCTCCATCCTGCCCTTTCCCACTTGCTCCAGTCTCAGCGGTCACTGTCGTGAGAGGCGGCCAGGCTCACTGCAAGGTCTGCACCTGCGGGCTCTGTGCCTCTTCAGCGTGCCACGCTTGGCCCTGTGTTTCTAGACTGCATTCTCTCTGCTGTAACCTGAGCACAGGCCTTTCTTAGTCATCTACAGAGACCTGCCTTTAGTAGCTATGCTCCACACAAATTTAGATTAGCAGTCGTATAAGCTGCTTATACTGAAAATGTAGGGAAACCCGTCTGCCACGTGCGCGTCAGGTAGGAATCTAAGAGCCCTTTCGCTCCACTGCACTCACAGCTCGGGCGCGATCTCGGAGGCGGTCCTGATGTAGTTGTTGCTGGCAATGCTGAATTTGTGGAAGAGGACCCACTCGGGCATCCTCCCGGCGACGGAGTAGCAGGAGCGCGGGTGCAGCTGTGCGACCTGCTTGTGCGTGAGCATCAGGTAGTTGCCCGCCCCGTCCACGTCCCGAGCGATCTGAGAGGCGGCGGCGCGGAGGAGGAAAGGTGGCGTGTGAATGCGGAGATGCATATGGCAAAAATACCGTGTTAAAAATTCCAAACTACGTAGAGAATCAACTACTGATTCGCTACACGTCTTCCATTTTCAGATACAGAAAGTAAGATGTATACATGTTTTGCCCAAAGCTTAAGAGCCAGTGATAAACATGTTGTGGACTAATTTCATCAGTTTCAGGGCAGCATGCCAAAACAGCACGGGTGCAAAGGTGAAGGTTCTGGTCAAGAAATAAAGCTGTTCCCTGCCATGTTGTGGACTGCACACAGACGTCCAGTGCTTTACACCTGACGTTTTGGCTCATTTAATTCCTCACCATAACCCTGTGACATCTGTTTCCATACAGATGAGGAAATCCATGCTCAAACGCCACAGTGCTGCTTGCTGTGATGTGAAGAATGCGTGCATTTCTGTAACAGGCTTTATTAACAGTTCAGAGCAGCTGCCTTAGGCAGCCTTTGCTCCAGGAAAGAAACTGACGGGATGCTGTCTACCTGTCGGGCGCCACATCACCAGTTAGGTGGGAACAGCCAGGTGCCGTGAGGAACTGCAACTGATGTTCAGCCAGGGTGCTGTAAGAGCTCCCTCTGTGATGAGAAAGATCTCCTGTCCTTTCAGACAAAGGGAACCTTCTAGCTTAGCTCTTCACTCCCTTGAGGGGACGTGTATTTAAATACTGAACATTCAGTAACATATAAGGGTTTTCACACCAATAAAATAATCACCCTCAGTGAGACTTCTGACAGGATGTCCTGAATATGTGAGATTTTTGTAAAGACCACACCGCAGGTGGCCTTATCCATTCTTACCTGCATAAAATAACCAGACAGAAGAGCTTTCTTTATGTTCAGAGTGTTCTCCTTTGAGCCGAAGGCAGGTTCTGTGTAGGGAAGCTCGATCCGCTTGATGATTTCTAAGAGTTCAGCTCGGATGACCTCTGCCGTCCTGAGTGCTGAGCAGTTGAGGAAGTAATCGTGACACCACTTTTCCACACAGTCTAGGAAGAAACCAACAAAAGGCTGCTGAGACGTGACCTGTCACAGCTGAGAGCCCAGGCTGGACACACTCTTATCTCTGCGTCCTCTGTCTCCTAAAAAGGTTGTCCCGCGAGCCAGTGGCGGGAGGCGGCGAGGACAGAGGCCTCTGGTGGCTCTGCCAGGCACAGAGAGGGTGCAGGACCTGCCGCGGCTGCAGGGACTCCAGGATCCTGCCAGCTGTGTCAAGTGTAGGGTCCTAGCACTGACCCTTAATCTGGATCATGAGGGGCAGGAGAGACTGTCTTAAAGATCAACATTTTGTCCAGCGTGTGCACAGCCAGGATGTACGTGGCCACAACATTTAATCAGGCTGGGAGGGAAAAGCTTACAGTACACATCTCTGCTCCATGAAAATATCTCACATGTCTTAATTGTAAGGAAAGGATCACTACTAGGCTGACTTGGGAATTAATGTTACAGTTAAGCTCGCCTACCCGAGTTGCAAGTTTTATTAATATATTGAAAGTCAGTCCTCTGCAACAGTGTGAAGTCCTCTTTCTCTCCATCTGGGATGACGGAAGCTGGACCCGGGTGTGCCTTGACCTGGGAGCGCACGTGGCCTGGCACGGGGACTGCAGACCTTCGGCGCTGTCCTGTCCAAGTCATCCGGCCTGCCTGGAGCCGTGAAAGCACGCACTTGGTCACGTGATGACCAAGTCATCTGGCCTGCTCTCCAAAGATGCTGCCAAATTCCCTGTGAACCTCGCTGACAACTTTTTCTTAGCATTAAAAAACGAACTCCCTGCTCTGTACCGTTTTGCCATTCTGACCACTGTCACATTTTTCGCTTTACTTCAAGTACTTTTTCACATCCTCTGTTGGAGCAGAGGAGGCAAGAGAAGCATCATGGAGAACAAAGGTGAGCCTGATAACCCTCCTTGTAGCCAGTCCTCTGGCCGCCTCTGCATCACTGCTCCGCCCTCTTGGCCTCTGAGATCCCCTTCCTGTCTTTAAGGCTGGAACAGAGTTTCCCGTGGAGGAGTTTGCCTTTCCGTTACCCCTGTAAGTGGGAACATAACCCACCGTGGTTCAGACACACCCCGTCCTCTGCCGCAGGTTTTCCATGGGCTACTCTACTCCCTGAACACCCCTCCTCTCTCGTCCCCTCCTTGGCCAAGCTCAGTCTCCCTCAGCTCACCCGCCTCTTCGTTACTACCACCTGGAGCTGGGGGTGGTGTGTGTGTGTGTGTTTTGTTTTGAGTGATCCACATTCTCTCTCCATCTAGCAGTGAACCTGCCATGTCAGAAGCAGCACGAGGCGCAGCTCTGACTGCTGGCCACCTGGAGATGGCAGTTCTTTCCTTCTCCC
Source organism: Oryx dammah (assembly GCF_014754425.2). NCBI lineage: Eukaryota > Metazoa > Chordata > Mammalia > Artiodactyla > Bovidae > Oryx > Oryx dammah. The sequence goes on from NW_024070198.1 coordinate 43,933,152, forward strand.
CGGGCCCAAGAGGGCAGGGCTGTGCCGGGCAAGTCCAGGTCTCCTGTCCCTGTGGCCCCAGCAGGCTTGCTCTGGAGGCTGTGGGCTGGGTGCCGGGGTGTGTGGACGCAGGGCCCCGTCTGCGGGAGCAGGAGGGTGTCTTTACGGTTAAACCTGTGGGTGCACAAGGCGGGCCTGGAGCGCCGTGCTGCTCAGGTGACCCAGGGGCTCGGGGGAGAGAGGATGTTTGCTGAATCCTAACACGGCTTTGTTCTGGGAAGGAGAGGATGACTAGGAGGTGATTTCTGAGAACACCGAGCCTTCACTTACGCTCACTGGCGGCGTTCAGAGTCGTCTCCTGGTAGGCCTTGTAGATGTTGATGAGGGTGAAGTGATCTCCATCGGGATGTAAGAACGTCTTCCAGGAAGACAGGGCGGCCTCCTCAGCTCCGCGGGACAGGTGCGAAAAGCAATTAGGAGCTTTAAGACATGAGAAGTCAGAAGGTTGGCGGTAATGAGCATTCCCTCCAGCACAGCAGGCGGAGTGGGGCTCACTGCCGCGTGCAGCCCTGCCCGTCTTCCGGGAATAACGCGTTTTCCTTGTTTACTTAGAAATCAGAGACGCTCAGGGTGAGCTGTCATCATGTGCGTGTTCCTGTTAGCTTTACTCAGGGCTGCTTGGCACAGCGGGCACCCTGCCTGTATTACAGCCGGAGCCGGGGAACCTGGGGACTCAGAGGCCCAGGGACGGGACCGGAACCCAGGGTCTGATGCAGCAGGGCCTCTGATTTGTTCTGCCAGTGAAGGAGTCTGCCCCAACCTATAAACCAAGGTGAATGAGGTGGGAGGAGGCAGAAAGCACACGTAAGATGGGCAGGGGTAAGAACACTTCCAGTGACGAGTGTTTCTTGGTCGGTACCCGTTAACTGCAGCAAAAGCAAGCTTGGTGTGCTGTCGCCTGTCTGATTTAAGAAATCCACTGGGTTTTTACTTAGGTATTTTTCATATTAAGGTAATTCTCATACTTTTCTAGCTTTTCAATCTATTTGAATTGAAAATATTTCATTCCCATGTCAGTGGATCTCATTCAAATCTATACCTGCTGCTGACAAAAGCACCGTCCTGAAGGAATACCTGTCACCATGGCCGCGATGGTTAGCATCTCATCGACACAGTCAAATTCACAGGATGCTAAGATGGACTTGGAGAGCTGTGGATCAAGAGGGAACTCTGACATGATGATTCCAAGCTCCGAGAGGTTTCCATCGTTGTCCAGTGCTGCCAGGTAATCTAAGTCTTCCAAAGCCTGCATCAGACTCTCTGCTGCTGAGGAAGACAGAACTGACAGTTAGAAAGTCTCATACCACCAAGATGGGGCAGCAGGTACTGGATTTCCCCTCCCACACAGAACAACCAAACGATAAGCAAAACACGTGAATCGACAGTCTGCGAGGCCGAGACCACCAGGCAGTGAACGGCAGTGATTCCTGAGAGGGGCCATCGCTCAGGGAGCTTCACTGCCCTGAGTTTCCCAGCTGTGGTGGGAGGAGGGGAGCTGGGGAGCTGCTAGGTTCCCAGCATCATGGTGCTGAGGGTCCCTGGAGACTCAGGCGGAGGGCGGGGCGGTCAGAGCTTGCAGGTCAGCTTCCTGAGAGGAGAGCGCTGTGCAGGACTCAGTCAGCAGGGCCCATAGGAGAAACCACTCCAGGCCAGGAGGGACAGGATCTATGCCTGGTGCACCCATGCGGTCTCCGACAGGCCCGGTCCCACCAGCCAGGCTGCAAAGCTTCGCGGTTCATGGGGCTCTGGGGAGGAAATAATAACTACGCTCCCCGCCGACCCCACCCCATAAGCGCGGTTCTAGTGTCACCTACATAATCCTGAAATCAACCCCTGGAAGGATCATCCTGCAGCCCAGGGCAAGCTAGAGAATACTTATAGGGATACGAAATGTCCAATATCTAATGCAGTGAGACGGACTATGTCTGGCATCCAATAAAAACCACGTGGTAGGAAAATATAATCCCACAATAAAGAGGAAAACGCACCAATCGAAGCTGAGCCAGAACTCACACAGATGACAGCAACAGCAGACAAGGGAGCTGAAAGAGCTATTTGCCACTCGTGCGTCTGGAGACTCCGAGGCAAGGGTGAGGCCTTGAGGAGTCACAGTCCCAGGGGAGTAAACAGATGGGCTCCTTGGAAAAAGTATTTAGTCCAAGGTGCCATCAGCAAGCCCTGAAATCAAAAGGAACACCTGACCTGCCCAAGAAGGTTCAAGAGGCAGCAGCAGCAGAAATAAGCATCTTGGATTAAACAGGGCAGGAGGGGCTGGAAGTGCAAACTTAATTACTGAGAGCTGTTTAGAAACCAGTTTCCATAAGTCAGCAAAGCTGCTTCATCATAAGTTACAGGATCTCTGGCAACTGTCCCTGTGAGGATCTGGCTGGAGAGCCAGCCTCTGTCCCCAGAGGGCACTGCTCCTCATTTTTATACCCTGGAGTTGAGTCGGCTGCACACAGGGTGACTGGTGAAAATAACATCATGACTCTGCTCCCGGTCCTAACAGCAGCGGAAGAGAGGAAGTTCTTGGAGGTTTTACTATGCTAGAAAGAGCAAGTTAATGAATGCAGATGATACAGCTGAAGGAGCACTCATAAAAATAACTGCATAAGGTTTGCTAATATTACATTCTACGTTTTAAGCCAGCTCCCCGGTACGGCCCATAAAATTGTAGGTAAAAGCAAAAGGGTTTAGATGAGGATTCTTTATGGCAGTGCTGTTTAAGTGTAATCCACGGTAAATAATGCTAACAAATGGAATGTAGATGTTTTAGTGCCAGGCCTCTTCTTTACTACACTGCAAAATCACGCTGCTTTACTCCAAAGGCAATTTCAATATGAACAAAACATCGCCACTGTACTCCCTGCGGGATAGCTCACTACAAGGGCACACGCCTGCCCCACTGCCATCAGTCACCTGGAGGGCTGCTGACACACTCTTTCCTGCACCCTCTTCCCACGGAAGCCCAAATGCCAGGCTCCAACGTGGAATCTGCGTTTTCATGCCACAGCACCTGCAGAAAGGCTGCTCACAGACAGGCTGTTTGTCTAGAATAATGGTTGAGCCCACAGCCGGATGGAGGGCTCAGCACTGATCCGAAGCAGAAGCGCAGGTCCGATGGGTCCAGGGCTCTGCTGTGTCATTTCCAGAACCAACAGCCTCACGTGGTATCTTTCCTATGGCCTTGAAAAGTCTGCCAAGATTTTCGATGTCAAATAGCAGGGTGTTCCCTTCCCTGTCGTGGGGACCTCCACTCAGGTGCTCAGCAGGGGAGAGGAGAACGCAGAGATGGAGACAGGAAGCTGCGTGCCTGTGCCATTCAGCCTCTGCCCTCAAGGGTCCCAGAGGCATGGCTTGGGGTCACAGGACACCCCACGTCCTTATCCCAACCCGCTTGGGCTGATGCTAGTCTGAGTGGCATCACTGGCACCACCTGCAGCCAGAAGAACTGTGATACGTGGACACCACGGCATCACAAATCCTGTCACAAAGCAAGAGCGAATCGGAGCACTATTGCCCTGGGGGGGGGACAGCTGTGCTCACCCCATGCAGGCCCTGTACCTTGCAGGCATGTGAATTACACGCACACATATGCGGACGGGCGTGGAGAGAGAGAGAGCTGGACAGGACGGGAGGACCTGGCGGGATTTAGGACTGGGGCATGGGCATCGTGTGCACCCAAGTAGAGCGCCCACGGAGCAGAGAATGGAAGAATCATGACGGTGGCTGGTTGGGGGTGTAGACTCTCAAAAGTCCTGGGACTTTCAGGCAATGGGAGGTTTGACTCTGGAGAGGAAGGGAAGGCCCCTGTTTCACTTAATTTCACAAGGACAGACTCGTAAATCCTGGCATGTGCCAACCTCCTACTGTTACGCAGTACATAGAGCACTTCTGCATAAATGATCTCATTTGCACCTCTTAATAACCCCATGCACAAGAGGGCAGACCCTCCGTCCTCATGTTACCAATGGGGAAACGGTAAGCGACTTGCCAAAGCCACAGGGCTAACCAGCCTCTCTCCTCAGCTGCAGAAGTAGCCTCTGGACCAGCCTTTCTGCCCGTAGCTGTTTGAACCTGTGTGCCGTCAGCACAGCTGCCTCCAGTCTGGTGTCTTTCGGCTCCAGAGCCCAGCTCGGCTCCTCCTAGGGAGCCTGGTGCGGCCTCCCAAGGCCTGTGGATCAGTACCTGTTTTTCACACCGTCAAAACTGCCTTGGGAGGCTCTCCTGCAGCTTGGGGCCGATGAGCCTTCTGTGTCAGAGTTCAGGTGGACGCCATGTGGGTGGTGACAGGTGAGCGTTTACTCCATGTGCGTCATCGTTCTCGGGGGCCACAGAGAGGAAAGAAGGTACTTGCCTCTGAGAAGGGACTGCTCTGATGATGCTCGTGTTCGAATGAAGACACCGAGGTGCCCAGTGGGCAACACGCTCGCCAAATGTCACGCAGCTGGTAACGAGGGCTAGGGCGCTGGGGTGCCTGCAATCCCGGCTGCCTCTAGCCCAGTGTGCCGAGGACAGCCCTGTTTCCCTCCCTCCCCCAGCTCGAGGAAGGCTGGCATTCCCGTTCAGCCTCCACCAGCCGGGCCCAAAAAACAGATACTAGACTCGCTGGGCCCACAAAGAGCTGAACGGGTTCCGAGGGCTGAAGGTGCTTCCCTTCTGTGTCTTCTAAGCTCTCCCTCAGATTTTCTTTTCATTCTGAAAAATGACCTCCTCTCGCTCCCGAGAGCCTCACAACACTGGCTCTCGTGGGTTTCAGTGCCTTCATGCCTCTTCTCCACCTTCCTCCCCGCCGTCTAGGAACAGCAGTCGGCTCTGTGTGGCCTCAGACAGATGACTGTGAATTCAAAAACCGAGGTGGGGCCTCCTGCCAGCGCTGGGGTCGAATCCTGACTATCTGGGGGCAACCGGCAGCACGCTCCCTGCCAGGGATGGAGGGATCCACACCAGGCTCCCTCCCGCAGCCCATTTCCCCTCCGATCTCCTCTTCACACAGACCTCTCCTCTTCACATAGACCATTATGTTTTAGCCCCTTTGTAAACTCCAGAGCAGAATCTTGCGTTTCCTGTGATGACCCACCACTTCTCAGGGGCACTCACCAAGCAGGCTCCTCGAAGAGAAAACTGTGGAGCGTCTTGACTCCCTGATTCACAGGCTGAGAAGTCCCAGCCTCAGCCCCACAGGCCAAGGGTCTGGACGCATCTTCGGGGCCCTGACCCGATCCTGCTCTTTCCTCCTTCCCCCGGCTCTCAGACGGCCCTGTCTGTCCCAAATGCCACATCTGGCAAGTCTGCGTTTGGGTCCACTCTTCACAGATGGTTCCAATGCCAGTCGTCTGGCCCCCAGCAAAACGAGCTCTGAGGCCAGATACCAAGGTGACATCCGGCGTGGGCCTGGGCTCGGCGAGCTTGTCCCCACCCGTGCTGACGGCGCTCCCCTGCCCTCCCAGAGGGAAGACGCCTAGGACCACCTCAAGTGGTCGGCTGGCCCTGGACTCCTTGACCCTGATCAACAGGGACCGCGTCCTCCACTCACCGTGGAGGTCAGTCTTCAGCACCAGCTTAGAAAATGAACGGTTTTTTTTTTTTTTAAGAGAGCTGTGCCAAGGGACCCTGGAGGAGGGCATGGCAACCCACTCCAGTGTGCTTGCCTGGAGAATCCCCACGGACCGAGGAACCTGGCAGGCTGTAGTCCATGGGGTCGCAGAGTTGGACACGAGTGAGCGACTAAGCACGCACGCACACACAGGCCAAGGGAACTGGACGAAGAGCCTGGTGACGCCAAATCCACCTCACGTGGCCACGAGGCCTGCGGAGGCATCTCTGCTGCATCTGCGCGTTTCTTTCACGAGCGGCGTTAAATGCAGCAGCTGCAACCGTCATCTTTTTTTTTTTCCCCTTTCAAAACGATGAGTCAGAGTTAATCCACAGTTGTATTTCCCCAAAGCACAGCAGAAACAGTTATGTGCATACTGCCAGGAGACTAAGAATAAATTGTTTCCCTCGCCCTTTTGCTCCCCGCTCTCAGCTCTAAGCCCCACGCACAGAGTGAGCGGCAGAGGGTGACCACTGAGAAACACAGCAGTTCCTCTGCACTCTGCTGTGCTGTGCCATTTGCTTTGTAAAATCCTGGACGTTACAAGGCCTGCTCTTCTCTCGTCATGCTGGTCCACCAAGTAACTACTAGCATGAAAACAAGACGCCCAGGCAATCAACATGAAAGAAAAAGTGAAGCCACTCAGTCGTGTCTGGCTCTTTGTGACCCCATGGACTGTAGCCCACCAGTCTCCTCAGTCCATGGAATTTTCCAGGCAAGAGTACTGGAGTGGGTTGCCATTTCCTCCTCCAGGGGATCTTCCCGACCCAGGGATCAAACCTGGGTCTCCCCTGCACTGCAGGCAGACGCTTTACCGTCTGAGCCCCCAGGGAAGCCCAGCGTAAGCAGTTTTCAAAAATGAAACCTGTCTCTTCAAGGGGTGGTGTCTGGAGTGATGACTGGCTGGCTGGCGACAGCTGCCCTGGGGTCTCTCGGGAGACACTGGAGGAATGGACGTGAGTGGCCCACCCCCGCCCTCCAGACGCCCTTTCCCTCAGGGACCAGAGTGAGACCCAAGGGCAGGGGGGCTTCACCATTTTCGAGGTAAGGGCTCATGGCTAAAGGAATCCTGGTTTCCCAGCCTTTCTGGACCTGATCACTCACTCCCCCAGGGCCCCAGCCCGTCCCCTCCAACCACTGCTGTAGAAGAAAAACGCATTCTGAGTTTGCTCGCTTACATTTGCTTACATACGTTTTACAACCTCCCTGTGACTGCTTCTTTCCTCTGAGCTACCATCTCAAGGTATGTTTACCACTAATGTATCGATCACTTCAGCTAGTAAGGAAGGGCCCAGGCCTAATGAACCTCTTCTCAGATGGGGAAGCTCTGTGCCAAACCAAGTTGGCTGATACCCTCAGGGTCAAGCCTCAGGCTTGGGACCGCATGGCTGTCATCCTGGTAATGTGCTAATTTTCCCAAGAACCTGAATGCCAAGGCCTCCTTTACATGCGTTCAATGGAGGCCTCTCCTCTCCTGCATGCCTGAGCTTCTGCTGGAGAACAGCGACCCTTTCCCTGCAAGAACAGACGGCTCCCAGGGAGGAGATGGCTACAGAAAAGGAAGGAGGTCTGTCTTGGACGAGACAAAGAGCTCACCCAGTCCCTCTCCTCCTGGAGATCCACTGCTCTTCTAGGGAGAAGTCTGCTGAAAACCTTAGATTCCAAGGGTGCCCCAAGTAACTGGTCTTCCAAGTCTTTACTGGGAGAGTTTCAACATTAAACCCCCTATGGTTCTAGGGCAGGTCTCAGCGCCACCCCGGCTTCCACTGGCCTGGCCACCTGTCTCCCTGTGTCCCTGTGTCCAATGGCAGACAACATTCCAGTGTCAGGACGGGTATTTCCTAGAGGGTGCTTTTTTTTTTGTTTTTTACAAAATTTTTAGATGACTTCGGAGAATGTTTACCTCTAGTGGAGACAATGCTTTAGGACAAATCAAAGCCCCGGGCTGCTTGCTCTGCCAGGGGGCCACCCGCCCTTAGGACAGGGGTGGGCAGGAGCTAAGCGGGCAGGGCTGCAGTCGGGCGTCCTGCTGGCCCGCGCCCGTGCCTACCGGGTCTGTTCATGAAGTCGCAGTGGCCCAGGCCCGCGATGTCCACTCTCTTCATGAAGAGCACCGTGCTCGTGAGGTTGGCTTCCTGCATCTCTGCTGGCTTCAGCGGCCGCATGTCCCTGGAGGCAAATTCTTCGGAGTACAGACAGAAGAGCTTTCCTGGAAGAGACGGGCAAAGACGGGCTGACGTGTCTATGGCGCCAGCAGACGGGAACCGGGAACCGGGAACCGCCGTGCGTGGCTCCGGGGCCCGCGGGGCTACCTGAGGGAGAGGCGCCGAGGATCTGCTTGCGGGTCTCGGCCTGGCTCTGGCTGATGGGCTGCGTGACGAGCGAGTCTGCTCTGATCCTGGGGTTGTACACCTTTGAACGGAAGGACAGCGGCTTGAGCATCGGCTCACTCAAGACCCCACGGGCCGGTCACCCTGAAGTGACTGCTGTTTGCAGCACCTGACTTCATGAACTGCTCTGCTACTGACTCATTCCTTTTGTACGATATTTGCTCTTGCTTCACTTGCCTTGAGATGGAAACTGCAAGGGCTTTGATAAATGGACTGAAGGGCTGTCTGCTTTCAGTGTGGCTTCTGTAAATATGAGGGCTCTGCATCGTCTGCTGAAACACGGATGCCGCTTCTCAAAGCGCCACGCTGCCCAATGGGGACAGATACTCACGTGCCCCATGGACAAAAGGATGGTCCTCTGACAATGCTGCATTTCCTCAAGCTTCTATTCAAATGGACTGTGACCCCCCCCCCATCCCCAAGGGTCTCACCTCTATAACGCACGCTGGGCCTTCCCGGTCCAATAGGCTAATATAAAGCTACAGACGGTACTGACAGTGATTCTTCTCAGGGGTAAGTTTAAGGGTAAGTGATAAGCCTGGGTTCTCTGACTGGTGGATTAATGCTGTAAGGTCAAGCCAAACTGGTTCCGAGGAAACCTTCCAATGGCTGGCATGGCTCTGTCATAGTAATCACGGATACTTAGGAGACCTGTAGTCTCCTGGGGGGATAAAAGTGACACAGCACCTCATAAGAGTAAATGGAGCAACACTCAGGGTAGGATCTTTTCAGCTGTTTTCAGTTTACAGGCTAGGACTTCCGAAACCCCACTGTCTGAGAGCTTGAGCCATCCTATTTCCGTTTTTCCTAATTTTTAAGGACAGTGATTAAAACCATACATTTTTAAATTTAGGATGGAATTTTACCATGTCAATGATAAAGCCAAAATTTTCTAAAATAAAAGTCAGTGTACTTGAACCTAATCTCTAGTAAATTACCTGGGAGAAGATGCTAATTACTTTGATAAAGAGGCCACAAAAAACACCTAAGACATGTATGGAAGCAAAGATTAGTTCGGGAGTCAAGTAATTTGCTTTAGTAGTTGTGTTTCCTTAAAACTTTTTCCGTTAGCACCTCAATCAGTTTAATTTTCCAGACTACCAGCCTGCTAATGAAAGGTGGTTGCCTATGCTCAAGACTCTGGTTACTGCACGCAACAGCGCTTCTCTGCACACCTGGCCAAATAGAGAAGTCCCCAGATCGCAAAATGACAGGAACCCAAGACAATGGTCAGCAGTCTGATAACTGCCCTACTCAGTTTAGGCAATTTACCTGCTCAATAATAATTACCTTTCTTCTCTCCACACCCACATCAATAACAAACTTGACTGTGTTGCTACAGATCAAAGATTCTCCGGAGCTAGCTGTCAACACCACTCGTCTCTGATAAACTGGGCATCTTTTTTCTGTTTCATCGTTTGGCTTGAACAGTGCACATTTCTCTTTTGGATACAAAGGAACAACTACCAGCTCTCCAAGATCTGGATTTAAGTTAGATCCTTCTTGGCAGACAATTTCATAGGCTTTTTCAATATCCTAAAGTAAAACAAGAACATCATCCATGAGAATAAAGTACATTATAAACAACTTTGTCCATATTACATAGAACTATAGGCAAAACCAAGGACCTACTGAATAGCACAGGGAACTCTGCTCAATGTCATGTGGCAGCCTGGATGGGAGGGGAGTTCATGGAAGATTGGATACATGGATTTGTATGGCTAAGTCCCTTTTCTGTCCACCTGAAACTATCACAATGTTGTTAATCGGCTATACTCCAATACAAAATAAAAGTTTAAAAAATAAAATATTTTTAAAAATTTGGCAAAAGCTGCATAATGTATTCATGGAAAGAAATACTTGTTGTCTATAGGTATCGTTAAATACGAAAAGAAGATATAACTGTGTAAGAACATTTCTTTGGGGAAGTTAAATATAATTTATAAATGATTTCATTGCTTTTAGTCCAAAATGGCTTTCCTTTTGTGAAATGTACTGTCTTTGCCTTCATGCATTTCTCTAGCTTAACAATGACAGGGAAACAAAAAGTTATTTTCAGATCGGTGAGAATGCACCACTGTGCTCTGATGGTGGCAGAACTAAGAATTGTAAAGCAATCTCTAGGTTTCCAATAGAAGCAAATATACATACACGTCCCATAATCAGGACTTTAATCTGGGTCATTCTGAAAATGATTACCCATTAGCATTTAGCATTTTAAAAATAGCAGAAATGCAATGAAGCAGGCAGGAAATAATCACTGTTTTTTATATATTTGCAAGATTCAGGAATTTAGAAATACTCTTTAAAAACGTTTCATTATCAAATACATTGAAAAAGAGTAAATTATGTGCCCTAAAACTATAAATAAGTATATTACTGCAAAATGCTCAAAAAGCAAGACATTTTACATAGTACTTTTAAATTTTTCTCAAATCAAAACCAGATTTCTACAACCTCATATAAGAAAGATGTCACAATGTAATTCTTACACCTTTTAAATTTGTTTCCAAAAAAATTTTTTTTTTAAGGGTCTAACTACCAGATGGAGGAAGTCAGTCAGTTCACTCTGTCTGACTTTTTGCGAACCCATGAACTGCAGCATGCCAGGCCTCCCTGTCCATAACCAACTCCCAGAGTTTACTCAAACTCATGTCCATTGAGTTAGTGATGCCATCCAACCATCTCATCCTCTCTCATCCTCTCTCATCCCCTTCTCCTCCTGCCTTCAAACTTTCCCAGCATCAGGGTCTTTTCAAATGAGTCAGTTCTTTGCATCAGGTGACCAAAGTATTGGAGTTTTAGCTTCAACAGGAAGCCCCATTTCATTTTATTAGATTAGATTTCACCAAAAATCTAACAATGCCTTCTGTGACTTTTATAAAGATTTGAGGCCCTGACCCAGTGCTCCAGCTCATCTTTCCTTCCCTCCACACCACCTGTTGGATGGGACTTAACTAACTCAAGGGCTTCGCAGGTGGACATATCTGCTTGGAAAGTAGCAAGACCTGGGGTGACCTGTTACCCCAGAGACCCCAGGGAAGCAGGGCTGAGGCTGTGGCCCACACCGCAGTCACCTGGGCACCTCCTCCTGCTCACACTTCCCTTTCCTATGGAGCTGGTCTACTTGGGGCAGGTTTGTTTTTTTTAACCAAGCAAACAGCAGGACTACTGACTGTAAGAATGAAAGCTTGCCCGCTGGAATAATCAGAATACAGCTATTTATTCCAATTTTTTTTTTCATCATTCTAATCATGTCACATTTTCAGTGAAGCAAGCTTAGAGATTTGCAGAGAGGAGAGTAAGTCCTTGATCGGAGCTCCCTGCACGTGCTGCTGCCCAGGCCTCACAGGGACCTGGGTACGTTCCTCTTGGTGGGGAGGTGGCAACCTTGGCACACACAGCTACCTGAGCTGGAAGAGGAGGCTCCATTCCAGCAGCCCACTCACAAGTGTCCAACCAAAATAAACCTTCAAACTGCACTGCAATATTTCTCTCACTCTCTGAGAATCGAGGCCTGTCATTTTTCATTTGCTTCCAGCTGCTAAAACTTCAGTTATAACAGGATTCGAATGCTGAATTTTGTTCCAAATGGGGAGGAAAAAGAATTTTAAAAAATCTTCAAAAAGAAATCAAAAGCAGAGCAAAACAGAAACATTACTGTATCTACTTTAGACTCCTCAAGCTCAGATGACAGAAAGCTTGGAGGTCACAGCTTCAGAATTTTAAAAAGTGCCTAAGATACTCATCTGGTGCATCGAACTGTTTACTCATTTCCTTCTTGCTCAAGGTGTTCAGAGCATTTACATCCGCAGGGCTTTCCCATGACACCTGCAACAACTGTGGAAGACGCAGCCCCCTGAGCTGAAGGAAGACATCCGGCCCCAGAGGACAGGGCCTTGACCAGATGGGATATTTTCCAGGAAAACCTTCCACCTAAGAGCACCTTCCTGTGACAGCTTCAAGTTGCATGACCCTCTGGCTAGACGGTCTCATTTGTCTTTATTTTTCTTTTCCAGTTAATCTACTTCACTTTTTCTTCAAATTAAATGATGGTGAAGTGGTTAGGAGCAATACCCTGGAACCATGCAGGCCTCCGTGTCTCGACTGAGCCCAAGACACGGGGAGTGCCTGGCTCGCGGGTATTAACTCACAGCACGCGAGGGAAGACGGGAGGCACCTGACGTTTCTGAACCAAAACATCTGAGGGTATCTCTGCACTTCAGAATGGATTTCTTAAGAGAAAAAATACCAACAAGTAGTACACTTCTGTTAGACTGCTTGGCTTTGATTTCATATGGCATTTGGTTTGCTGTGGCAGATTCTAAAGTTGTATACTGAAATCAAGAAAGATTCAAACAGCAAAGGGAAAGATGGTCAATAGCTCTTAACATGGATTTCAGGGCAAGACAAAATTTTCCAAAAGACAAATTCTGAGACTATAGCAGAGTATCTTATGCCAGTTAATCCTGACATAAGGAGTTAAAAAGAAAAAAGAAAAGTCCATCAGGATACTGAGCTGTGTTCAGCTTGTTAGGGAATAGATGGAGAAAAGAAAACCAGGTAACAGCTGTGGGATTTGGGGCTGGGCTGTGAGGAAGATCGCTGGCTCCCAGAGAAGGCATGCTCTAGCTGCAGGACAGCTGTCCTGCCGCCCACTGGCTGCCTGATGGACGAGGAAATCCCCCAGAGACCCCTGTGCTCCACTCGGCCACAGCAGCAGCCGCTGCCAGGATGAATGAGTCCTCACGCTCAGAGGCTCAGAATTGCAAACTCTGCCCCGAGCCTTCCCTGCACTGCCTCGTGCGTGACTTTAAGACTCGGGCAGGAAGCACAGTTTCTTAAGGAGACGTCTTTCCAGTCTGACTTCCAGGAAGATTCTATACCCTTCTAAGCCCTGTGGATTTTACAGCTTCTACTACTATCCTACGTAAAAATGCATCTTCTGAAGTCTGACAATTAAAAAGTCATTATGACATTACTTATAGCTTCTATTAAAGAATCAAATACTACCCCCAACTCTGTTATGAGCTTTATTCAAAAATCCATTTGAGAATTTTTGGTTACTCTGAAGATGACTAACTCACCCTATCAGTCTTAATTATACTGCCCCCGTCCCCAGCATTGAGACATATGCCTTCTCTTGACCTGGCAACTCTAACTTTCTAATGTCTTAGACTCTTTAATTCCGCCCTTCCTCCCTTCCTGAGGCTTTACCCAGTTACACTGAAAATGTCTGTTCTCAGAAATCCTGTCCCTGTCTCCTTAATCATTTTATTTCTTCCCTCAGGACTTTCTCGAATATCTCGAATCACACAGGATGAGGGAATGATAATAGAATACATCACTGTAGCAGGCAGATTTACTACTCAAGAAACTGTATAATCTACACATGAAAAACATAAATATGCTGTAGTTGATCATGTACTGGAGATTCTGAATTACTTTCTTTTCAGAAACAGATAAAATTTACATTGTGAGAAAACTGTCTAAAGGTCTCAAAGCTCAGTCATCCTTCGTGCTGTGACTGTGAGGCAGAATCAACACTCCTGAAGGCGTTTCAGAAAGCGTGTGCACACTTAAGGCTCTGATGGAGAGACGAGGTGCTTGTCTTTATGCAGCTGGTGGCTCAGCCTACAGTAGCAAGCAGCTTCCTCTTGGTTTCTGTTTAATCACTGGAATCGTCATAGTCTAAAAGGTATGGCTTTTACTGGGAGTGAAATGACGGGCAGGGAGGAAAAGGCCTGGCAGTCAGTCTCCAAGAAGAGAGCCTAACTCTTAAGATTCCGGAGGTTTTTAGATCTGGCTCTCACGGCAGTGGGAGAGAGAAAAGCAGGGTCAGGGTTAACTGCATTCAGACAAATGCAACCCCAAGTGGACCCTGACTGTCTGAAAGCAGTGACAGACGCGCAGGTGTCCACTTCCAGTTGTGCTTTTGGAAAGGCAGCTTCAAGGGAAGTGTTTGCTCATTCATCTTTTTAAGAAAAGTGTAGAGAGACAGCCCTCTGGGTGTGCCGTAAACTCTAGCGTTCTGCCTAATTCTCCACTGACTGTTGCAGCAACACTTTTTTGCTTCCTCATGTATCTCCAGCACCTGTTCCTGCCGTGAGGCGGGCAGCCGTACCAGTGTGTCCCCTCTGCTGAGAGGGTTCACGGCGAGCCTCTGGGGCAGCCCAGAATCCTGCCCGCCCCGGGGTGGGGGCAGGAAGTCAGCTCTGGAGATCACCCCACAAGCTTCTCGGACTCCCCCTTCCCCCTCCTCATTCTGTGTTTCAGAACAATTCCTGCTTTTAGAAGCATTTCCCTGCTCACCTTTCAAGCACAGGCTTTATTTACTCTTTATTGAACCTTCTTCCGAAGTATAGAGAAATGAGGTATGGTGGAACCAAATATTTAAACAGCTAATTAGCAAAGTGAAATCTGTAGGTTATTCAAATCTTCGCAGCAAGGTTCAAAGGCTCCCAATAAGTAACCTTATTGCTCTGGTAGGTTAGAGTATTACTTACTTACTTGTTCACAGGCCAGAAAGACAACGATGTCACCCTTCTCACCCGAGTGGTGAATTTCAAAGATAAGGCGTAAAATAGACTCAAAAGACTCCTTCTGAGCCCCACTAAGGTACACAACCTCCACGGGGTGCTTGTTTTTCACTTGGATGAGAGGCACATTTCCATAGTAAGAACTGAGCTTGTTGATCAGGTGAGGTGAGGAGTTAATTATGAGCTTCAGTTCCGGTCTTGCTAGTAACACATCTTTAAGAAGTCCAAGTAACACGTCAGTTGCGATGCTTCTTTCATGAATATCATCTAAGATGATGACCCCATAGCTACCCAAAAAAGGATTGGACATCATTTCTCTTTGCAACATATCATCAGTACAATACCTACAAAAAGGAAATATTAATGTTAGAATGCTCTCACGAAAAAGAACATACAAGAAACTCCTGACATAAGCCAAAAAGATGCCTGTCTAGTATCCTTTTGTCTAAATCGAGAGCTTAAAATCTTTATCGAGGGCCAAGATTCCTTTAAGCTGGTAAAATCTACAGACCTTCAAAACTGAAAAATACATATAAACAAAAATTTTAAGCGTAGTTTGCATATGTTCACCGACCCTCTAAAGACCATCACTGAACCTTAGGTTAGAGACCTCTGCCTTAAATGTTTATTACAGATACTAACAAGAGCTACATTGAACATTTGCCCTGAGCTTTTTAAACAAAAAAGTAACCTAGCAAAATACTCCTGTCGGGTAAGAGTTTTCCCCTCTTCCATCAACGGAAGAACATCAAGCGGGAGCACACACTGCTCAGTGGAGCACACACATGTACACGGATGACCGTCTTGGCTCAGGTTCTTGGCCCGGTGGGCCCAGGAGAAGGACTCTGCTGGTGGCACTTTTTGGGAGATGACATCACCAAGGTGTGAGCATCACCATGTTTGAAATGTCACCCAAATAATACTCACACAAAAGCACCTAAAAAGTGATCACCTATTTGAGGGCAGCATGCAAACTGGGGAGTATTCCTAGAGGAAGAAGGGGTCAGTAGTGATTTTAATGGAATTTTCCAGTTCTTGGGAGGTTTTTTAAAAACAATCACAAATACCTATTAATCATCCAGAACCATACAAACCTCATCTTTCTGACAGTGTTCACATATCTACCTGTATTATTCCTTGAGGAAGCCAATCCATAAGCTTTACACCAATTTAAGGTATTTATTTTATTTGTCCCTGTCTATGGCAGGTCTGAAACGGCTATTCTTAGAAAGGCTTGCTTGCAAGGGTGCCCCTTGGCTGGCATTTGGGAACTTAGACTTGGGGAGTCTTCTCACATTCCCAGAACTGAGGCTTACTGTCTGTAATATGGTCCAACCTGCTTTCCCTTCTGGCAGTCTGGAATTTTAGAATACAGCAGGAGGCAGAGTGCCTATGTGACCAGCGCCCAGCACAGACCCCTGGCACAGAGTCCCTGATGAGCTCCCCTGACAGGACAGCATTTCACACTCGTCGTCACAGCTCTCAGCTGGAGGGACGAAGCATGTGCTAAGGAGTCCATGGGGAGGGGCTCCTGGACACCTAGCCTGGTTCCTGTGGGCTGCGCCCTGGCACCATTTCCCTCTGCTGACTCTATCCTTCAGTTCAGTTCAGTTCAGTTGCTCAGTTGTGTCCGACTCTTTGTGACACCATGGACTGCAACACGCCAGCCTCCCTGTCCAACACCAACTCCTGGAGTTTACTCAAACTCATGTCCATTGAGTCAGTGATGCCATCCAGCCATCTCATCCTCTGTTGCCCCCTTCTCCTCCCAGCTTCAGCATCGAGGTCTTTTACAAGGAGTCAGTTCTCTGCATCAGGTGGCCAAAGTATTGGAGTTTCAGCTTCAACATCAGTTCTTCCAATGAATATTCAAGACTGATTTCCTTTAGGATGGACTGGTTGGATCTCCTTGCAGTCCAAGGGACTCTCAAGGGTCTTCTCCAACACAAAAGCATCAATTCTTTGGCACTCAGCTTTCTTTATAGTCCAACTCTCACATCGTTACATGACTACTGGAAAAACCATAGCTTTGACTAGATGGACCTTTGTTGGCAAAGTAATGTCTCTGCTTTTTAATATGCTGTCGAGGTTGTATCCTTACACTGCAATAAATCTGAGCTGTGGATCAACTACATACGGGATCCCATGAGTCTTCCTAGCAAACCATCAGACATAGGGGTGGCCTTGGAGACTGACACAGTCCTCAATTAACCCACTTCAGGGAAGAAAGAAAAAGGAGAAAACATTAAGTTTCTAGTGTGCGCCAGGCATTGTGCTGGTACAACAGTTCTCATTTAACCTTTAGAGTAAACCTTCAAGATAGACACTACTATCCCATTATTTGTAAAAGAGGAACCTGAGGTTCAGACAGGTATCCTGCATATGGTCATAAAGTAAGGGAGAGGGTCAACTTAAGCCTGAATATCTATTACATCTCACGCCATCATCAAATTATAAAGATCACGACCATGGCCACCATGGATTCATATAAAGCCCATGTTCCCCCTTTCTGCACCTTTATAGAATTGGACATGTGCTTTCTGCCCTTCTCCTATACTTGTTCTCATTCTGTGTCTGTCTTACCAAACAAGCAGTGATAAGTTGCTGATTATTCCTTTTCTCAAACTTAAGAAATAAAATATATTGAATACTATAGTACTATACTCCATGCAAAATAAAAAGAGTTGCATCCAAAATCTAGCTGTCAGGTGTTGTGCTGAGATTAATTAGTTTGATACAGTGATGTAAGTGCTACTGGTTCTTGTTTAACACAAGTTATTTTAGTCTATGCTATTTCCTTAACGTCAGAAATGAAATCTCTATCCCCTTCTCAGCAAAACTCATCTAAGCACTGATCTGACAGGAAGAAATGCTCCTTCTCTGCCAGACAGACGTATGTATGTGATAGAAAAACGTCCAGGCTTAATCAAAAAGGGAGAAGTTGTGACTCACCTAAACTACAAGACTCAGCAAGCTAGACCTGGCCTTTCGGATGACTGTAAGGAGATCCGACCAGTCCATCCTAAAGGAGATCAGTCCTGGGTGTTCACTGGAAGGACTGATGTTGAAGCTGAAACTCCAATATTTTGGCCACACGATGCGAAGAGCTGACTCATTTGAAAAGACCCTGATGTTGGAAAAGATTGAAGGCAGGAGGAGAAGGGGATGACAGAGGATAAGATGGTTGGATGGCATTACCAACTCAATGGACATGAGTCTGGGTAAACTCCGGGAGTTGGTGATGGACAGGGAGGCCTGGCGTGCTGTGGTTCATGGGGTCGTAAAGAGTCGGACACGACTGAGCCACTGAACTGAACTGAACTGAACTGAAGGGAATACTAAGGATGAATCCTAAAACTTCCCACATGAACCTCCAGCTTTCTATATAAGACAGAGACCTATTTCTTACCTTATATTAATAAGATCATGTGTACAGTGCTTAAGAAAATGCTGTCCCTGATGACCATGTAAAAAGATGGATACATCTTGGAAATGTCATTTATACCTTAAATTCTTAAGACTAAATTCCTGAAAGCTAAGAGCATAATATAGGAAAGTTTAATTAATTTTTTAAATTATATTTATTGAATTTGACCTTACAAATGTGATTAAAAAAAATCTGTGTTCTAGAGGGTTCTTATTTGAAATTTATGTATCACTTCCACAAGACATTGTGATATCTATTAATAGTTCAAAGACTATTTTAGGCATATGATATTCAGGTATCCACTGGTTTGAAAAAAGCCAGGAAAAAAGCTTAAAGAAGAACTACATTGTTCTGTATAGAATCCAGAAAAATGGCAGTGGCATAAAGATTATATTTACTGCCTATTATGTGCCCAACAGATTAGATGCTAAGGAGGTACAAAGAAAATGGAAAAGACAATATCTAATACAGAACACTGCCATCCATAGTCAACAGTCACCCTTAGAGCCTCTTATTTAAATAGCTTCTCAATCTGAACTTATCAATAACTATGGCGAGCACGCGTCTTCCAGGCAATGAACGTGGCTGGAGTTTACCTCTTTAGTCACCCAGATCGCTAACACGGGCACCGTGCTCCCACACACCAGGCATGCAGAGCAGCTCCCTGAGTTCTCACAACAACCCCTGAGCACGTGTGGCAACTACCGAGGCTCAGGGATGAGGAAGCAGAAGCAGAGAGGTGGGGCAAGGCAAGGCAACAGGTGAGCGTCTCTGAAATCAGCAGAGACGCTCATTTCACAGCCATGTCACCTGCTCTTCGGAGCACAGAGCAACAGGAAGAAAAGAAAGGATGACTTTCTTTTATCAACACAGGGCTTTTCACTAGCTCTGGCCCCTTTGCTTGCAACTCAAACTCTGTGAGCCACAAATCAGAGTATCTGCTGACTCTGCACTGGCTGGGGAATGTCAGGGTGGAAAGTGCAGTGTCCCAGCAACAAGTGTGCCCGGGAAGTGAAGAGAAAAGACGAGATGGCTGGGCAGCCAGGCAGATGCGGAAGCCACCGGAACCTGCCCTGGTTGCTAGTTCCCCTCTGCCTTCCAAGGCGTGCCGCGGGTCAGCTCCTCCACAACTTCTGAAGGCTACTCTCTACGTTAAGTAAGGAAAGCTACATGCAGAAAGAGCTAAAAAAACTGTCAACAGAAATTGTAGTCCTGCCTTTGGCTGTAAGGATTGAATGCCTCAGTCCTACAGGAGTTTCCCCGTAAAGCATGAAAGCCAAGTCCCTACCCATAACAGATGTTTAAAAGGTGAGGTGTGTCTCTGACCTGCCCTGACAACATTACTGTGTTACTCCATAAGTGTTTTATCTCTGCTGCTGCTGCTGCTAAGTCGCTTCAGTCGTGTCCAGCTCTGTGTGACCCCATAGACGGCTGCCCACAGGCTCTGCCGTCCCTGGGATTCTCCAGGCAAGAACACTGGAGTGGGTTGCCATTTCCTCCTCCAATGCATGAAAGTGAAAAGTGAAAGTGAAGTCGCTTAGTTGTGTCCAACTCATAGTGACCCCATGGACTGCAGCCTACCAGGCTCCTTCATCCATGGGATTTTCCAGGCAAGAGTACTGGAGTGGGCTGCCATTGCCTTCTCTGGTTTACCTCTATGACTTTCTAATATATATATAAATATGTACACTTGATCTATATTGTAAGATAAAAACACCAAAAGATTTCATGTTAAAAGGGACCACATCCAAGAGTCCTTTTCATAAGGTTTCCAAAGTTGCTGCTGCTAAGTCGCTTCAGTTGTGTCCGACTCTGTGCGACCCCAGAGACGGCGGCCCACCAGGCTCCGTAGTCCCTGGGATTTGCCAGGCAAGAGTACTGGAGTGGGTTGCCATTGCCTTCTCCTCCAAAGTTGAGATGGCATTAAAGATAAAAACACATCTATTAAATGTAAATTAGTCAGAACTGTCCTTTAATTAAAAGTATGACCATTTGAAAGGCCACTTTAAAATATAAAGGAAGAAAAATGAATCTGCTGAGTGTGGGATCCTTCACCCTTTCAAGGGTGCATGTCCTGCCCAACTCCTCAACTTGTCTGTGAGTTCCCCAAAGCAGGGAGGTTTGCACGTTTACCATTTGTATAATAAACAGTTTATAAACACACACTAACACAATGACTTGGGGACATCATGGCGCTAATAAGAGGTTACATATCTTCGAGAAGTGCAAGTCCCAGGGCTCTTGATGGAAAGGTCCCCTATGGTTTAACACCAGCCTGAGGATTGATGTCTTCTACTTTTGAAGGTAAACGTTTGCAGGAAAGCAGCTTAATGCAAACTGAGTGAGTTCTACAGGCATTCTGGGAGTGAGAAGCACTCTACCAGGGTCCGCAGCAGCCAGCGGGGACCAGCGCTAGTCTTCCCTTCCATCATCAAGGGAGCTGCATGCCCTCCATGGGACCAGCATGTCAGACGCTGGGGGTACAAGTGAGCAGAGACCAGCCCTGCCCATGGTCCTCTGCCGGGCTGTGCAATGCCAGGGGATGCCGCAGCATCCCTGCGAGGCCAGCAGGGGGCGTTCCCAGGGGTGTGCCCTGGTGTGCCGCTGTGCCCACAACAGGGTGAGAGACGGGCAGATGCACTGCTGCCAAGACCCGTGTCTCAGCCCCCGGGCGGGCGGGCAGCGCCTGGGGCAGCTGAGGCCCTTGGGACACCTCATCTTTCCACGAGGGCTGCAATGGAAACCTGCCTGAGAAACGCCCAGAGCAGGTTTTTTTTTTCCGCTTTTCTTTTTCCCTCTAAACTCTTGGAACCTGCTGTGTAAAGGAAATCTCACAGTGAAGCTAAAGACAGATAAAAGGATTTTTTCTCCCCCTCACAACTTGTGGGAGCTACTGACAAGGGTCCCTGGAATCCGGAAGTACCTGAAAAGTAGAGTTTCAAAAACACTGACCCACACTGCCACCATGAAGGGCTGATATGACATTTTACAGAGTCCAGCAGAGAGCTTTCTAATTTACATTGAGGGAGGGTTGAGGAAGTCTTCGTAGAGCGGGTGACCTCTGCACAGGGCCGTTCATGACGAGGAGGAAAGTAGCCCGGCCTAGAAGAGGCACGGACATTCCAAGCGGACGGAAGAAGGTATCAAGGCCCGGGGACCTGGAGAACCACGTGTCACCGTGGCTGGCACATGGGCAGCTCTTACAGACCCACCGGAGCTGGAGCTCCAGAAGTTCTCTGGGGCCAGCCAAAACAAGTCAGAACTTTTTGCTGAGGACTGTGGGGAGATACGGAAGAAGTTTACAGACGGGAATCTCTGATGGTGTCAGGCTGGTGACAGAAAGACGAGTTACTGTTATACAAGTTACAGGTGCTTAAAGCAGAGAGCGCAAAGAACACGCTCTTCTGGGACTGCAGAAGACGAGCCAGGAGCCACACCAGGCACGGCACGAGGAAGCCCCCCACACCAACCTCAGGATGGTTTCACTGGTACAGCAGTTCTCAAAAGGAATCACGTAGCCGACTTCATGACCAATGTTAACATCCATCTCGTCTGCCACACGGAGGGCGAGCTGGACCGCCGTGGGCTTGTGGGCCTGCGTGCACACCACGCCCCCGTGCTGGTAGTGAATGGAAAGGCAGTACTCAGCACACCACTGCGGAACCTTCAACGGGACAAATGAGACAGGGTCAGCCCCACGAGCACAGCGACAAAACACGAGGGTTCGTCTCATGCGGGAATTTTCCTTCCACCAGTGGGCTGTGCGACATCGTGTGAAGCTGAACAACCTGTATTTACCCATCGAGTTATTACTATAAAATAAAGTTAGGAATAAACAGCAGTTAGCATGGACTATGAAAGTTAGACCCTCAGATGAAAAAAGGAAAATTAAAAAAGATAAAAGGCAAAGTAAAATAAAATTTTTCTTAACCTCAGCTGTTATAAAAAGACTAATATATTTAAGATTATTATTTTCTTTCTGGTTAAAAGAAAGCACCATCAAAGATACGGCTTTTGGTACCAACTCTAATGCTTTAAGCAATGTAAATATTAAATATCATTTAGAAGAAAAATAGTCGTTCAAAATTACAACATTTACATTTAAATCTAAATGATCATAACAAAATAACCAGATAAGCCTACTTTAACTTTCCCTGGCAATAAAACCTAAAATACCCTGGCATTTATCAACTACATATGATGAAAAATGAGCTCAGTGAGATAACCAACCAATCTTTTCAGATTTAGAAAGAGTCAGTTATAAGATGGCCAAGTTATTTCTTTTCAAATCCTTGTACTGAAATGTATAGTAGTTCAATTAATTCTATCAAGTTTATCTGTGTAAAAATTATTATAGTAGAAAGTACTAATTCATTTGTAAGTGCAATCTTTTTAAAAATTTTCTTCTACATATTACAAATTTAGAACAGTATCAGTCAGTTCAGTCGCTCAGTCGTGTCCGACTCTTTGCGACCCCATGAATCGCAGCACGCCAGGCCTCCCCGTCCATCACCAACTCCCAGAGTTCACTCAGACTTACGTCCATCGAGTCAGTGATGCCATCCAGCCATCTCATCCTCGGTCGTCCCCTTCTCCTTCTGCCCCCAATCCCTCCCAGCATCAGAGTCTTT
Organism: Oryx dammah; assembly: GCF_014754425.2. NCBI lineage: Eukaryota > Metazoa > Chordata > Mammalia > Artiodactyla > Bovidae > Oryx > Oryx dammah. The sequence goes on from NW_024070198.1 coordinate 43,955,774, forward strand.
TCCAACGGGTCAACTCTTCGCACGAGGTGTATATGAACCTATATTGGGCACTGTCAGCCATCTTGGGCACTGTCAGTAAGTTATACTTTGTTACATGTACTTTTAAAATAAGTCATTCTGAGTGCTTTTTAATAGATTCAAGGTACTTAAGAGTTCTGACATTTTAACTTATCTTCAGATTTGCTACTTACTGGGGCTTCCCTGGTGGCTCCGAGGGTAAAGCGTCTGCCTACAATGCGGGAGACCTGGGTTCAACACCCGGGTTCGATTCCTGGGTTGGGAAGATCCCCTGGAGAAGGAAAAGGCAACCCACTCCAGTACTCTTGCCTGGAGAATCCCATGGACAGAAAAGCCTGGTAGGCTACAGTCCATAGGGTCGCAAAGAGTCGGACACGACTGAGCAACTTCACTTGCTATTTACTAGACCCACTGTGAGATTCCTAGATTTTATTACTCACTATAATTTGAAAAATAAACATGACTTACCAGAAATCAAGTAACTGCAAAATGAATCAAGTAACCTGCAGATTCCTGATGACTGAAAGTGTAAATGCAGTTCCTCTATTTTAAGACAGGTGTCAGCCTTGTCAACAGGCTGAAAACTAATCAGCAATCATTTACTCAATACCAGCTTTGTCTAACTCTTTGTGACTGTATAGTCCATGGAATTCTCCAGGCCAGAATACTGGAGTGGGGAGCCTTTCCCTTCTCCAGGGGATCTTCCCAACCCAGGGATCACACCCAGGTCTCCCATACTGCAGGCAAATTCTTTACCAGCTGGGCCACCAGGGAAGCCCAAGAATACTGGAGAGGGTAGCCTATCCCTTCTCCAGCGGATCTTCCCGACCCAGGAATCAAACCGGGGTCTCCTGCATTGCAGGCGGATTCTTAACCAACTGAGCTACGAGGGAAGCACTTGTTCCATGAAAGATGAGACATTTAACACACTACCCTCGGCAGAGCTGGTATCAAGGCACACCACAGGAATGGACAAGGCACTCAAGTGGACTGAAGTCAGGAGTTCTAGACTTGACCTGCCACTAGCTTCTGATTTGTAGATATCGATTTTACAAGCGTCCACTCCCTTTCCTGTAAAACGGGGTAAATGGTTGAGAGTCACCCCTCAAAGTCTGAGCTCCTGTGCCATTTTCTCCACAGGGCTGGCAGTGATTTCCATTTACTCCTATACACAAATTCTGCAAGATTAGACCATGACAGGATGCTTGCAATGCCGTAAACATCATACAGGCCTGGCCGTGCAATAAATATAAACCATCCGATGGTCCTCACTGTCCTTTATGCCTCCCCCACAGTAGAGCAAATTATTATACCTATGAGGCAAAGAATATCATTCAGAAATGGGACCGCTCTTCTAAGCATCAGTTAAAATACCCAGCAGAAAGGCTGGACACACACATATTGGGCTTACTGTAGGGAGTACTCTGCTGACACAGCCAAGCTGAGAGTTTGAGCCCAAATTACAACTAACTGCAGAGCTCCTCTCCGGGCAGCTCTGACTGCAGACCATGTACCACCCCTTTCACAACGGTCACATATGGATGACAGCAGTGATGCAAACACAAACTGAAAGGCTCATCTCTCAACAAAGAGGAGAGACACGTGAAATCACCTCTCCTGATTATTACGACTTCCGAGCTTCGGCAGACCTTCCGATTCACTCTAAGCAAGCAAAGGTGCCCTGGGAAGTTTAGGGTCGTGGCAGACTCCTGAGTCTCGGCTGAAAGAAATGATGGTTTGGCAAGTGCTGTAAGTGTGAGCATTTCATAACCTCAGGGATTTCAGGCACTGGGATTTCAGCTTCACTGGCACTCTTGCATTCTTGGCGCTTGTAACAAAGAGCACAGCATGCCGTGCCCTGATTCCGAATCTCCTCCAGGAGTGACGGCTTCTCTGCCCTGACAGTCCTTCCCCTCCTCACAGGTAGCGTGTGTGCCTCTCAGAGATTTTGTGTTGCTCTCCAGTTTCTCTTTGGAAGATGTCCCTCCCCTCCCCCCTGGCATCGAGAATATACTTTAGTTCTTAGCAAAAGTTGCGCAACTTAACAACCATCTTGGTAAACAAGATAGGAAACTGTTCTTTTATAACTGAAAAAAAACAAAAACCAAAACCAAAACCAACTTATTCACAAATTTACCTGGGAGTTCTGGCAATAGACATCAGTCACATTTATGTGTGTGGTCTAGAATTTTTCCCTCCTAGAAAAATACCAGGACTTCAAATATTTCCATTCTGAACTCACCTAACGATTTTTTCACATTCTCTCAATCTAGTTAATCTTTTTTAACCTTTGGAGTGGCATGCAGGATCTTCCTCTCCCGGCCAGGGATTAAACCAGTGCCCCCTGCAGTGGAGGCATGGAGTCTTAACCACTGGACGGCCAGGGAAGCCCCCTCAACCTAGCTTTAAAGGCATTTTCTAGACTGTGTGATGGGCCCACGTGTTGAGGCCCGCCTCGACCCGTTCTGGGTGCACAATCAAGGTTGGAGTGGAGCGGGCCCTTGGCTCGTATCCCCTCCCTGCAAGCAGATCACAGGACCCCAGCCAGTCTGCCACTACAAGAGCAGGTAAGGGGAGTCCTCTGAGGACCCAGAGTCTAATCTAGATCAAGGCTTCACTGTCTTGGCTCCGTAACTGGAGTTCTACAAGTTGCACCAATTCGGAAAATGAAGAAGCCAAGACCCTCCATCCCCCACCCCAAGCGACAGGCACAAGGCTGGCGGCTGGGCTCCGGGAAGTGGCGGCCGGCGTTCTAGCTGGGCTGATCTGGATCCGAACCAGGAGGACATCCACCTGAGTCACGCTGATGTGCTGCCTCCTGCCCCTCCAGCCACGACGAGAGACTGTGCCCCTCCTCTGGCGGATATATGAGTAAAGGACATGAGACAAAAGGGATCCAGGAGACCCAGCACCACTACAATTAAACCCATTCTAGTCCCAAGGCCCCAAGCCCTCCTTTAGTACCTCTGGTCTGCCCCGGGTGGCCAGGTCCTCTTCTGGGCCACCCAGGGTACAGCTGTGCTGAGGTCCCAGTCACTCACTTTCATTTAAGCACCAGAGTCATGGAACCCAAAGTCAAAAGGAACTGTGTTATCGTTGTTCAGTTGCTAAGTTGTCTCACGACTGTGACCCTGTGGACTGTAGCCCGCCAGATACCTCTGTCCATGGAATTCTCCAGGCAAGAATACTGCAGTGGGTTGCCATTTCCTCCTCCAGGGGGATCTTCCCCACCCAGGGATCAAACCCGTGTCTCCCGCATTGCAGGCACCACTGAGCCACCTGGGGAGCCTGAAAGGAATTTTAAGGACCAGCAATTCACCCCAAGGCATGAGTCGCTACAACAACACTCCTGCAAGCTGCCTAACCTGCCCACATGAACCAGGAGGTCAGAACACACTCCTGAGAGAGGGTCCTCTCTGGAATAAATGTCACACATCCCTGGATACCATGATCTGTACACATCTTGCGTGAACACAGGTAGACTCTGCCAGCAGAAAACGGGGGTAAGCTACAGGTGTTAAAAGGTGAAGTTGTTAGAAGTGAACACATTCTATAGCATCCAGCGTCTTAATTTAGGCTAAATCTCAGGTATGTCCCGCTTATTCAGCTTACTAACTCATCCATGTCATGGGAAATTTCAGGACAAGTAAAATAAGACAGCTCCAAAAATATTTCACTCTCTTTCAGGCTTTTTCATAAACTTGCTCCCAAAAAAAGGTAATAAGAAAAGCTCTCTAAAAGCATGAAACATTGTCCTCTTTTCCAGAGAGCAGTCACTAAATAGCCTTCCATCCCACCTGCACCAAAGAGAGATGGAATTTTTAAGATCCAGCAGAACACCCGTGGTCTTCTTTGAAAGGCTTGAGGCTAAAGTCAGATTTTTCTTTGAAAGGTTTAAAATGCTAAGGAAAAAGAAAATAGTCTTGGAAGCTCTTTAAAAAAAAAAAAAGTTGTTTCCATAATTAAGACAACCGATGCTTTCATTATCTAAATTGGTTTAGAAGAGGCCCACAGTCTCATTTGAGTACTACTTTTGATTTCTCCCACTCTGAAGATACATACTGCCTTCGCACTTAACAGAAACAAGCATGACTTATTAAAACGATCAAGAAGTTAAAGATGACAAGAGAAACCACTGCTAGGTATTAACACATCACAGGATAACAATTCTTGCCCCTTAAAAACACACATTCTAAAAGAAAACTCAAGTATGTATTAAATTTTCCTTTAAACGACCGTGTAGGTTAGCAGTCCTGAGACTAAATTTCGGGTGTTTTAAGACTGAACAAGCAATCGTGAAGAATCAGCGCTCAGTTTCTCACAGTCAGAGAAGCAAGTTACAAACCTGGACACGGGAGAGGCTCGGACGAGTGCGGGACAGCTGAACTGGAATCAGAAGCACCAGTAGGAACCCAGGGTTTTTAAGGAGAAAGAGACAGAAATCCAGATAGAACAGAAGTATAGAAAGGGAAAGAAATACAGAGAAGTAAAGAGAAACAGAAAGAGAGAAATCGAAACAGCTAGAGAGAAAGAGAAACAGCTTCGGAGCTAGAAAGACAGAGGTGAGAGCACACACACCTCACATGTTAATTTCCTCACTCTGCTCATGGAGTGGGCCTGAGAGCAATGATAAGCCAACAGCATCCCACTTCTGACACACCTTGGGCTTCCCTTCCGGCTCAGCTGGTAAAGAATCCGCCTGCAATGCGGGAGACGTGGGTTCAAAAGATCCCCTAGAGAAGGGAAAGGCTACCCATACCAGTATTCTGGCTGGAGAATTCCATGGGCTGTACAAGTCCATGGGATTGCAAAGAGATATGACTGAGTGACTTTCACTTCACTTCACTAGGTTTTTAAATATAATTCTCCACTAAAAGGAACCATCAGGGCTCTTAGAGGAAAATGGCTTTTTCTAAGACTGGAACAAGGAACATACTAGATGAGCCTGTAACACCTTCTTGGGCTGCAAAGCAGAGACATGCTCAGAGAATGATGTCAAAAGGACACAGAAGTCATCCCGAATGTGGCCCGTGTTCCACATTAGGAACAGTCCGAGCAACAAAATAAATGGGCTTCATAAGGAACCCACAGAATAAGAACTCATGAGTCCACCCTGACATAAATAAATGAATAAATAATGAAGGCGAAAAAGCTCAGTTTTACAGAAGAATTCCAAACGTTAAACGTAGGAGGAATCTTGGAATTAGAAAAATCACTGTTTGGTTACTACCGTGTAATGTCAAAGGTAAGAATCATGCCAGGATGCTGAAACTGGTAGGTGGATGTGTGATGAGAAGCAGACTGGACACGGTCTCCAAGCATCTCCCTAAATATTTTAAACGATAGGGGGAAAATCATAACCTTACAAAAGATATCAAGACAGTCACCACCTTGTCAAGTTACCAGATTTAACGTCATTGCTGCTGCTGCTAAGTCGCTTCAGTCGTGTCCGACTCTGAGCGACCCCAGAGACGGCAGCCCGCCAGGCTCCCCTGTCCCAGGGGAAAACTCTTCTGTCCCCTGCTGTGAGGTCCTGAGGAAGACACACAGCTCTTCTGTGCTCTTCCCGCCACAAATGCAGAACTGGAGTCTAACCCAAAGGAAACACCAGACAGATCCAAACTGAGGAATGTTGTGCAAAACACCTACCTTGTACTTTGCAAAAATGTCGTGGTTGCGAAGGACAAGGAAGGACTGAGCAGCTGCTTCAGATCAAAGGTGATGAAAGAGAATGGACAAGGAGACGCAGTGTAACTGAGGGCTGGATTCTGAACTAGACTTTTTTTTTTTTAATTACAAAGGAGCTTAGTGGAAAAACTGATGAAATTTGAATATTACAAGTTAGATTTTGGTAATTATATTGTGGCTAGCCCTGTTTTTAGTAGGTACTGCTGAAGTATTTGGAAGTAAAGGGTATGATATTGTCAACTTACTCTTAAAAGGCTCAGAATAAAATCGTGTGTGTGTGTGGAGAGACAGGACAATGAAGCAAATCTGGTAAAATGTTAACTGTGGCGGAATCTGAATAAACTGTATGTGGAAAAATCTTTGTACTATTTTGCAACTTTGCATAAGTCTAAAATTATTTCAAAATTAAAACTCTAAATCATTTTTTAACTTGCCACTTGTCCATAGAAACCAGGAAAGTTACACTCCTTCAGTGTTAATCATTAGCTTCTTAAGACAAACTGAAATCATTCATTGCAGCAACAACTCATAACAAAGGGAAAATCATAATACACCTTTGATATTGGCGGTTACAAACTAAATTAAGGGGGAAAAAAACCACCTGTGATTCATTTCACCTCTCTTCAAGCTCCATTTAGAACAAGGCAGGCTCAGAGGTAGTAAAACCTTGAAACAGCAAAGTGTAAAGAGTTCTTAGAATGCCACGACAGTCATGTGACATTCATTAGACAAATGATCACATCCTCTGGGCCAGAGTTTCATCATCTGGAAAATGAAGGGCTCTACCAGATTATTTCTGCGGTCTACTCTAACTTGTACATCATGAAAGTCTGTAAATTCATTTCACAATAAAAATACTTATCGCTTGCTTTACAAAATATAGATCTCACTCAAACCTCGAGTTCAAATATAACAACAACAAACTGGCCAACAAGTTGTCACTAGCTTTCTATGCTAATTGTTTCCTCCTCTTTCCTTCATCCCAGGCAAGAATACTGGAGCGGGTTGCCTTTTCCTCCTCTGGAGGATCTTCCTGGCTCAGGGACTGAACCTGTGTCTCCTGCCTAGGCAAGGGGATTCTTTACCATTGAGCCACCAGGGAAGCCCTCTGTTATTTCTCAGAGTTTGGAAAACAAAGATTTCCTTGTGTTTTTAACTTTCCGTAGCTTGACCAACGTCACCAACAAGTGTATCTGTGCATTCTGAGTATCAGACTGCTAGACATGTAAACACGGCAGTTAATTCCAAAACTTACCGTGGGCCAGTAACATCTTTTAAAATACAATATGCATGACAGAATACTTTTTTTTACAACAAAATAATCTGAATAGATTCTTATACTAAAGAAAGTTCAGTGGTACAATAAGCAGCATTAATATCCTCATAAGTATTAACTTTTATTCAGCCGGCTTTCATAAAGGAAATCAGGTTAAGTAACTTATCTGAGGAACCTGAATTGCTAAGGTTCCTTTCTGTTTTGTCTTTCAGTTTAGACAATATCATTCTTACAACAGGACACTAGGCTGTGATGCTATAATTATTTCAGCGCTAAAAAAGTACAATGTACAAAGCTAACTGTTTTTTTGCAGGGGCTACTCACCTGAGAGCTCTTGCCACACTTAGCGTCTCCCGAAACGATCACAACTTGACTCTGAAGCAGCTTCTCCATAAAGGAGTATTTTTCCTTCCATATTGGAAGGTCTTCTCTTTCTTTCAGAAGTTTATAGTAACGTGATGAATACGGCAAGCCATCGAAAGGGTTAAGTTCCAAATCCTCACACGCCAGAATTCCCTCCTCATCCCCGTCACTGGAATCCAGGGACTCGGGGAAATAGCGTTTTTCGGAGGAGGAGTTAGGACATTTCAGGGTTGCTGCTTCCATCTTGTCCAAGGGAGCTTAAGCCGCTGGCATTCTCCTGCAACAACCCACTGCAAACAGAGCCGTCTCCGTACACAAACTCAGACGTCCCAACCTGCGGGACTGCAGCTCAGGGCCCTAGCCAGCTGAGTTCCTCCGGTCTGCATCTGTTCTCTGCGGCGTTGGCTGCTGTGCTCCAGCACTGCTCTGTGCATTCAGTGATGGTCGATAAAGCTAGACGCAAACTAAACAAGAAGGAAAGTCAGGTACACAGACATACGAGATGCTCAAAAGAAAAAGCAATAGGCATTCCAAAACAAAAGCCTGATTTTTTTCTGTTAACAGGTTATTGTCTGGCATTTCTGCTCTCTGTTTAAAAGGCCAGGAATAATGCAGGCTCGCTCTTCAGGTCTGGTTGGTTGCCGATTCTCCCTGGCCAGTTTGAGCACGAGCCCACCCGGGACGTGATTCTCCCTGCTGACCCCTGTCCGAGGTCCCAGCATCTTGATTGACAGCGGAATCGGGAGCAACAGGCGGACATTGTGAGTGTGAGGCTCCATCACGTGGTTGCTAATCCCACCACAAAGGAGACGGCAGACCCTCTAACTGTTGAGGGCCTGGTGAGTGTTCCCCCACACTGGCTTCAGAAACTCTATTTATTTATTTAGTTTAAAAGAGTATTAAATTTTCTTTTTCATTTTACATTTGCCTGTGCTAATTTACAAAGCCAAGTGAGTGAATTTATTATTTTTCCCCCTCTGAGGCTATGTTAGCTTTGGTTAATGAGGTCTTTTATTTGTTTAACTACACCAGAAATCTCAAGCATATTTCTTGAGATTCCTGGGTCTTAAGCCCAACATGTTAGATTTAAGAGGCAACAAATTACAACACTTAATTTAAATGAAGAAGAGAAAAACTGCCTAAGAAAGGGTAAATTTTACACTAGGAACAGTCTGTATGTGTCAGGGAAGGGATCCTTCCTTTTCCAATCACTGGTGGTTTTTAAAAAATTCAATCAGTATTGCTGGAAATAAGCACCTTTTCACATTAACCAAGGGAAAACTAAAAGGAAAGAAAAACTCAAGCAAAAAAGAATGCAGAATAAAATACCTCTCATGATATCTTGTCACTCAGATCACTCTTTATATGGCACCTCATTTATCAGAATTATTGCTCGAGATTGTCAGAGTTAGTAGTCTCAAATGGCTAGCTTCTAACCATGAGTAATAAAAACAAAACACTTCTCCCCTGGTCAAGTCAGGCTCCAAGGAAACAGTCAATCACTTAGGAAACAATCTTGAGTGCCTTTCCAGGGCTTAAACTAATAAACGAGGCACTGTTCACACACATAAGGATACTCTGCGGGTAGGACGAAGGCTGGTACGGAACTTTTAAAAAGTCACAGATCCCAAGAGGGAGAAACTGATCTCCAGGGTGGGGAAAGAACGCACTGGCTCATGAGGGTAGAGTTCTTCAAAACTCATTCTGAAAGCCACTGTTTAGAAATTACAATGGAACTGTCAAGGTGTGATAATACAAATGTAATACGCATTAACTCCACAGTTCCTCACTGAGACCAGAGCCACAGAAAAGCTCCAAAAGCACGACAGCCTGAGATCACGGGGCAAGCTGACTTTGCGACGGTGCCCAAGAATCAGAAACCTCAACTGCTTAAGAGAAGTCAATGCTTAGTTTTATGTTCAGCTTTTGTTTCATTCTGATTAGAATCCCTTCCAAGGGATCTCATCTTACATGTAAATTAAATTACTGTTACTATGACTGAAGATTGCCTTAGGTACTATTTCTGAATTGTTTTCAGTTCAGTCGCTCAGTCATGTCTGACTCTTTGCCACCCCATGGTCGCAAATTGTTTTATCTTAAAAAAAAAAAAAAAAGGCAGCACTGTTACTATTACCAAACACGTGTCCTTGAAATGTTTCTCTTACAGTACTCCCTAAAAGTGTAATCATTTGTAATTAAAGTCTTACTTAGAAAGTACTGACCACGCTGAATCCTCGGGAACAGTCATGTTTCCTGAATAGGCATCTCTCTAGAAGAAAGCTAAGGCTGACCTAGCCTCTTTTTACACAAACTATATGTACAGAAACACATCACCTACTTATCTGTTCTGGTGGTTCAGAGATGACCCACGGAGTAGTGGACTCTACTTCCTCTCCCCGTGAATCTGAGCCGGCCCCGTGACTCGCTGTGACCACAAGAATGCAGTGAAGTGATGCTGGACTACTTCCGAGGCATTCAATTGCTTGAAAACACTCTCCCTTGGAGACAGCTGTCGTTCTGTGAGGTGGAGAAGCCACTAGGAGGAGAGCGAAGCTTGGCGTCTGCTGACAGAAGGCACAGCCCGCCAACCACATGGGTGAGTGGTGGAAGGCGCCCCACCCTGGCAAGGCCTCCAGATGACCACAGGCCCGGCCGACAGGACGTCTGCACAAGGAGCGGCCACGGGAGCCCAGACACCTGGAGAACCACGGGACAGGCCACCAAGTTCCAGTAGCAGAAAACCAGACTTCTGCCGGCTAAACGGAGCACACTCGGGATTTAACTGTTTCTTCATGACTCAAGATCTGTTGGAGAGGACTCGAGAGTCCCTTGGACTGCAGGGAAATCAAACCAGTCCATCCTAAAGGAAATCAGTCCTAGGTGTTCACTGGAAGGACTGATGCTGAAGCTGAAACTCCAATACTTTGGTCACCTGACTGGAAGAGCTGACTCACTGGGAAAGACCCTGATGCTGGAAAAGATTGAAGGCAGGAGAAGGGGACGACAGAGGATGACATGGTTGGATGTCGCAAAGAGTCAGACACGACTGAGCGACTGAACTGAACTGAACAAGGGCACCAATGCACTGGTTCCTGTAACAGAATGAGGTTTCCAGATTTCCCTGAAGTGATGGGGGTCAGAGGCCAGACTGCGGCCACAGAGCCCTCCTTCCCCAGGGATGTAGCCACCACGTCACACGATGGCTCCCATCTGCTTCTCTAACTGCTCTCCTACACGGTGCTTAGAACCAGACAGCCTTGTTGCCCAGAAATGCCTGTGAAGGCCAAGTCCACAAAGGGCTCTACGCTGACCCCAGTGAGTCTGAAGGGTAAAGCAATGAAGCCCACGACACCTATTTGCAGCTCTCTTGGGACCTGTTTTTCTTTCTTTTGGTCTATCTTTATTTGGGCTTCCCTGATAGCTCAGTTGGTAAAGAATCCACCTGCAATGCAGGAGACCCCAGTTTGATTCCTGGGTCAGGAAGATCCCCTGGAGAGGGGAAAGGTTACCCACTCCTGTATTCTTGGGCTTCCCTGTGGCTCAGCTGGATAAGAATCCACCTGCAATGCAGGAGACCTGGGTTCGATCCCTGGGTCGGGAAGATCCCCTGGAGAGGGGAAAGGCTACCCACTCCAGTACTCTGGCCTGGAGAATCCCATGGACTGCATAATCCGTGGGGTTGCAACGAGTTGAACACGACTGACCGACTTTCACTTTATTTAATTGGAGGGTAACGGGCTTTACAATGTTGTGCTTCTGTCAGACAACAACACGAGTCAGCTGTGAGCATACGTATGTCCCTTCCCTCTCGAGAACCGCCCCCCCCGCCCCCAATCCCTTCCCTCTCAGTCGTCACAGAGCATCAGGCTGGGCTCCCTGCGCTGTGCAGCAGCTCCCCGCTGGCTGTTCACACGGGTGGTGGGTAAGTGTCACGGCTGCTCTTTCCATTTGTCCCGCTCTCCCCTGCCCCTGCTGTGTCCACAGGACCCGTTTACTGTCCTACAGACTGAGTTCCCGGTTTGGAGGGACGAGTGGCTGAGTTTTGACTCCACCAGCTCAAAAGACAGACACACACAGCTCTCCTCACCGATTCAGCAACTGGCGGGACCTGTGCCCATCACTTTCTCCTCGTCACTGTTGTTTAATCGCTCAGCTGTGTCCGACTCTTCACCACCCCATGGACTGTGGCCCGCCAGGCTTCTCTGTCCTTGGGATTTCCTTTCTCCGGGGTATCTTCCTGACCCAGGGACTGAACCTGAGTCTCCAGCATTGGCAGGTGGGCTCTTTACTACCCAGACACCAAGGAAGCCCCACTTTCCCCCAGATGTACTTAAATACACACAAGGGATTTGTGTCCTGGCCTTTGGAGAATTTAATAGTAGCAACCTAAATAAGGGAAAACGAGTAATACAGGCTACACGTCACTCAAAATAAAAGTAAAATCTGTCCTGTTATCAATATAAACTACATTCTATGACAAGAATTTTAAATCTGAAAGCAAACTGGCATTTGCCCATTTTGAAAGCTATCCTACGTGAGACTGTAGATCACATAATTTGTCAAAGACTGCTCTCTAAAGTGAATCTATTACAACTCTTAAATGAGCATTTATGAAAATAATACATTATCCAACATAACAGGAAACCACCTTACCAAGAAAAGAATCAGAAGTTAACACGTGGCTAATGAGCTACATATTAGCCATTTATATTTTGGCTCTGGGCCAGTAATTTTAGAAACGTAACTGGAGTCCACAGACAAGGATAAAGCTTTCAAGGGACCAAGTCAAATACCGCGGTGAACTTTGTCCTGAAGAACCGTTTCACTGTTTGATGCTCTTCATCTGCTATCAATGGGTTCTTCACACCTACCAAACCCTCACCTGTACAATGTCAGCAACTGCACAGGTCTGGCGATGCCCCAACACTTACTCCCTGGACCTCTTTTCTCTGTAAAAGGCCTGGTGAGGTCTCACCCTGTTTCGCAGCTCTAATGCCACTGTAGGTGGCAGTCTCCTTGTTTATATGTCCCGTCAAGCCTCTCTCGCTGAACTCCGGTCTCGTGCATTCAACTGCCTACTAGTCATCTCCAATGTGGATATTTAGCGGGCATTTCAAACTTTATGAACCCAAAGCTAAGCGCTGACATCTTCCCCAAAGCCATACACCTGGGCCGCTCTTCCTTTTAACTGCTCAGACCCCCAAATCTGAACGTATTCTTCATTTTTCTTTATCTCAAATCCCATCTCTGATCCGTCAATGGACTTGCTGGAGAGAACAGCAGCATCCAAAGATGTGCGTGCCCAAAGGCCTGGGGTCTTCAGTACACACTCTGCTTGATAAGAGGGCTGCAGATGTGATCACGTTGGGGACCTTGGCCAAGGGAGATCATGCTGGTGGGTCCGAGCTAATTGCAGGGCCTGAAAATCAGAGACCCCTTCTCAGGTTTAGTCAGAGGGGACACGACCATGGACGAAGGGCTGGGGAGATGCGATGCTGTTGGCTCTGAGGATGGAGGGCGGGCTTGTGAGCCACAGTGTGGTGACCTCTAGAAGCTGGGAAACCAAGGAAAGGAATTCTCTCCTAGAGTGTCTAGAAAGCACCACAGCCCTGCCTGATTTTAAACCAGTGATGAACATTTAAAAACACGTATTTTAATTTTTATTTCTTTATTTGGCTGTGCTGGGTCTCAGTCGCAGCACGCGGGATCTCTAGTTGAGACTTGCAGCAGCAACTCTTAGTTGGGGCCTGTGGGATCTAGTTCCCTGGTCAGGGCTCCAAACCGAGCCCCCTGTATTGAAAGTACAGAGTCTTAGCCACTGGACCACCAGGAAAATCCCAAACCATGATGAACTAACTTCTAACCGAAGCAAATTATGATAATAAATAAATCACCACTAAATTTGCGGTAATTTGTTACAGGAGCAACAGTTAACTAATACATCTGGAAATGCCCATTCTACCTTCAAAATATATCAAAACCCCCATAACGTCCACCATGAACAGCCAGTCTGAGCCACTAACCTGTCATCTGGATTACTGCGACAGCCTCAGGACTGGTCTTGGTTCCACCCTTAGTCTCTTGCAGTCAAAGTGATCCTGGTAAAGTCTATTTAGGTCTCCTCTGCTCAAAAAATTTCTCATGATTTAGAAACTTCACCTTACTCCAAGGAAAAACCACAATCCTTAACAGGACCTGCAAGGCCTGTGGGATCCAGAGGCATCACCTCCCTGCCCCAGTTTCCCTGGCTCCCTCTCTCACTCACACTTCTCTGCTCAGGCGGCCCTCTCACTGGTCCTCAAACACACGGCACACGCCTGCCTCAGGGCCCGCTCTGCTCTCTGCCCAAAACGCTCCTTTTCTCCGAAACCCAAATGGCCAGCTCCCTTATTTCCTAAAGACCTTCACTGAATGTCAACTCTGCCACAGGGGGCTTCCCTGCCACAGGTCTGCCCTGTCTGAAGGTTCAGCCACGCCCCTGTGCCCCAAACCCACTCCCCCCAGCTCCTTAGCCTGCCCTGTTTCCTCTTTACATCTGTTTATTGTTGGAGCCCTCCACCGAACGCAAGCACCTCGAGTTGGGGAGATGTCTGTTTCTCTCCCCACCTTTAGAGCAGAGTTGGCACATGGAAAGCATTCAACAGATACTTGCTGAATGAATGAATGATGTTGCTAGCACATCAGGGTACTGCTGTTCAACTATCCGGGTTGCCCTCTGTTCGGTCAGTGACCAAGCTCTTCAAAACTTCACCGCATTCTGTCCCTTCCATCTCGCCTTTGATCCCAGACACCCGTGGCCACCTGCCTTTCTCCCCAGGCTCTCCACGGCAGCCTCTCGTGCACAGATCTGCACTTTCATTATATTATTCTACTTAAAGTTCCAGTTAGCTGGCTACCGCTGCATCAACGGAGCTGAAACACTTCTGTCGGGAACTCACTATGTTTCTGGATTTCAGTGACTTTTTTGCCCCCGAATATGACACAGAATAGACCCTTGCTGTTTTTAAAGGTTACGGCCCGAAAGTCTGGTGAATTAGCACATCCATCAACTGAAATATCTGCGAGCTTAAGTTTTCGCATGAACCACGCACAGATATCACAAATTAGCTCCTTTTTCAACATTTCTTAGAGCTGCTTTTTTCTTGATGACTTGAGAAGGGTGGTTGTGTGGAAAATCACAGAGGTGCACTGAGATTCACACAACAGTGCGCCTCAAGCACGGCCAGCAGACCCCCCGATCTTTCGGGTCACTTGCAAATAACCAATATGAGGAGGCCACACCCCTAAGGATTAGGGAACTACTGAACCGTCTGTACTACACACTATCTTTCCTTTCAGTCTCTCTACTCGAACCACTATTGAGCTATGTCCTCTTTGGCAGTTTCCAGTCTGAACCCAGATACAGTGGGTACTCGATTAGCAATCAGAGGGTGATTCAACCTCTGTCCCTTGGGGATTCTATGCTGTTAAGACTAACATCAGATTGTGTTTTATTATAGGTGTTATTCTCAATCTCATAGGTTTTCTCTATTCTCAAGCCTTCTCATCTTCAATGCCTGCATTTTCATGTCTTCCATTCTCTTATTCAACTAATATTTGAGTGTCTACTAAGTATCTGGCCCGTAAACATACGAGTGACATGTTAACAGGCAGGGCTGGGTCCTGTCCTCATGGGGCTTACAGTCTAGCTGAAAATGAAGGTGTGTGGGGGGGGGTCAAACAAAGACTCTTAATCTTGTAGTTAAATAAGGAAGACTTCCCTGGTAGCTCAGACGGTAAAGAATCTGCCTGCAGTGCAGGAGACCCGGGTTTAGTCTCTGGGTCGGGAAGATCCTCTGCAGAAGAGAATGGGTACCCACTCCAGTGTTCTTGCCTGGAGAATCCCATGGACAGAGAATCCTGGCGGGCCACAGTCCATGGGGTTGCAAAAAGTCAGACACGACTAAGTGACTAACACTTTCACCTTCTTTCCAGTAAGTAAAAGAAGGAAGAATGACAGGTATGCAGCAGAAAAAAGAAAAGATCCAGGGACAGGTGCATTCATAGATGAGACAAAGGCCAAATCAGGAAAGACTGGATAAGCTATTAATAAAACTATTAAGTTTTATTTTAAATGTCACGGGTCTAACTCAGTCATTTCTTGATTAAAATTTTTATCTTTTAAACATTTTGCTTTTCTTTACAATTTTGTTAAATCTAATGTGTTAGTCAATTTTCTTAATATTACCTATGATTTTTCTAATATCTACCTACAATTTTCTTTATTACTACTGCATGACAAGTTCTAGGAGGGCTGGTGCCAACTGAATGTAAATGGCAGAATGGAATGGATAGTGGAATTACGAGCAAGCTTACCAAACAAGGCAGTAAGTTCAGTTCAGTTCAGTTGCTCAGTCGTGTCTGACTCTTTGCGACCCCATGAATCGCAGCACGCCAGGCCTCCCTGTCCATCACCAACTCCCAGAGTTCACTCAGACTCATGTCCATCATGTCAGTGATGCCATCCAGCCATCTCATCCTCTGTCGTCCCATTCTCCTCCTGCCCCCAATCCCTCCCAGCATCAGAGTCTTTTCCAATGAGTCAACTCTTTGCATGAGGTGGCCAAAGTACTGGAGTTTCAGCTTTAGCATCAGTCCTTCCAAAGAAATCCCAAGGCTGATCTTCAGAATGGACTGGTTGGATCTCCTTGCAGTCCAAGGGAAGTAAGAGAAACCAGCAAATCACATTCAAGTGAAAAATTATCAGAAATATGAAAAACTAAACATCACTTCTTGACTATTTAAAATTATTTTCACAAAGGTCTGTGAAAACAGGTCTTTTCTATGATCTGATTCACAGCCTATCCTTTCTCATCTCCACTGCTTAGGAAAAGTGTTCTGGGAAAAACACACTTACACAAACACCTTGCCTTTTAAAAAATATTAATGTAACTTCCAAATTTGTTTTGACACTATTTACGTGGCCAATGCATTTTTCTTGAAGAATTTGTGCTAATTTTTATTAGAAGTTTTAAAAACAATTTAATAACTATTTAAAGTCTCTTCATATTCTGCAGAAGAGGAAATTATTTATTATTCAAATGTTTGCAAACAGGATTAAATGGAGAGTCAGTAATTTGTTAGAAATCCTAGAGGATGTCCCTGGTGGTTCAGTGGTTAAGAGTACACCTTGCAATGCAGGGAACACGGGTTCGGTCCCTGGTTCTGGAAGATCCCACATGCTGCAGAGCAACTAAGTCCAAGTACCATAATCACTGAGCCTGTGCTCTGGGGCTCTTGAGCCGCTAGTGAACCCTGAGTGCCTAGAGCCCGAATTCTGCAACAAGAGAAGCCACCGCAAGGAGAAGCCTGTGCCCAACAGAGAGCAGACCCTGCGACTAGAGAAAAGCCCCCACACACAGCTACAAAGACCCAGCACAGCCAACATAAAGAAAGAAGTCTTTCTAATGGATGTGAATCTGAGCAAACTCCAGGAGACAGGGAAGGACAGGGAAGCCTGGTGTGCTGCAGTCCATGGGGTCGCAAAGAGTCAGACACGACTTAGCAAATGAACGCCGAACAAGGGGAGCAACTTAGTAAAAGGAAACATCTGTCTATGTGGAATCTTTGGAACAATGCTGGAACACTAACGCAAACTCAGCACATGTGCTCGACACATTCACTCAGGTTTTCACGTGGCGTCCTCCAGCTCCAGGTTTATGATAGACTTCCTAAGGTCAAGATCCACTTCTGAGTCATCTCTGCAGAGTCTACAACGTAACATAGGCCTTTGCAAAGATTATGTGACCAATACATATTAGCTGAAATAATAAACAATATACTCGTGAACCAGGATGACAAGGTTTAGAACAAAGGAAGGTTAATGAGGCACTGCAAGTGAATAATGACTGTCCTTGGGATAGAGAGCTGTTATTTCTTTGGAGAAGGGGATCATTAGTTCCATATTCCACACCAACTCTATTCAAAGTGCTTGATTGTGACAAGATAAGGAGCTTGCACAGCAGTGTAAATTAAGTGGCTGCTTCCTTCCCTGAAGAAGTCTTGCTATTACCCTGAACTAAACAGTATGGTTAGGGCCACAGTCTATTTACATTCTGGCACCAGCTCCTAATCTCACTGCAAACCAGTAAGAGTCTGTGGACTGACACTGGTCTGCACACTGCACTTTGAAAACAAAGGTCCTATCCAACCACCGAAGCTTGACTAGTACTATGGACAGCAATAATGATGAGAAGGATGATTCTACCAATTAGCCTTTACGGAGTGCTTACTGGGCGCCAGATGCTAGAGTACTTAAGCACTTTATATGGATTATTTCATTTAAACTCTTAAGGACCCCATGAGGGTTTACTTTATTATTTCTGGTTTTTTTAATGAGGAAATTTAAGCCTTCAGAAGCTTAGTTAATTCACTCAGCTTCGAGCCGCTCAGCTGGGGTAGAGCAGGTGCTGAAGTCCCGCAGTCTGCTCTCAGCTTCGCCCCAGGTATGTGTCCCAGGTACGGGTCCGGTGTGTGCTCAACCGTGTCGCCCCACACTGCTCCCAGACTGCGTTAAAGAACTGCAGCAGGCTCCGCTGCAACACTGTGGGGTAGAGAACCACTCGATGTTACAGGAGGTATCAGGCAGGGTGGCCGGGAAAACATACCGTATGATGACGGTTCTTTCACGGAAAGGAAAACAGCTGTAACCACCCATACTGAGAGCTGCAATCAAATATCTAATATGAAACTTTATTTTCCAGGTGCATTCTATTTTAATCAAAAGCAATGGACTTAACATAACTGGGCTTTTAAGAAGATTACTCCTTTGCTTTCCTTTCTTTTAATTGGCTCAGAGCTCCCCCAAAGCACATCCTATTGTATACCATCATCCTGCTTATTTAACTTATATGCAGAGTACAGAATGTGAAATGGCAGGCTGGATGAAGCACAGGCTGGAATCAAGATTGCTGGGAGAAACATCAATAACCTCAGATATGTAGGTGACAACAGCCTTAGGGCAGAAAGTGAAGAAGAATTCAAGAGCCTCTTGATGAAGGTGAAAGAGGAGAGTGAAAAAGCTGTCTTAAAACTCAACATTAAAAAAATGAAGAACATGGCATCAGGTCCAATCACTTCATGGGAAATAGGGAAACAATGGAAACAGTGACAGACTTTTATTTTCTTGGGCTCCAAAATCACTGTGGATGGTGACGGCAGCCATGAAAAAATTAAAAGATGCTTGCTCCTTAGAAGAAAAGCTATGACAGACCTAGACAGCATATTAAAAAGCAGAGACATTACTTTGCTGACAAAGGTCTGTATAGTCAAAGCTATGGTTTTTCCAGTAGTCATGTAGAGATGTGAGAGCTGAACAATAAAAAAGGCTGAACACCAAAGAACTGATGCTTTTGAACTGTGATGTTGGAGAAGATTTCTGAGAGTCCCTTGGACAGCAAGGAGATCAAACCTGTCAGTCTTAAAGGAAATCAACCCTGAATATTCACTGGAAGGACTGATACTGAAGTTGAAGCTCCAATACTTGGGCCACCTGATTCGAAGAGCTGACTCATCAGAAAAGACCCTGATGCTGGGAAAGATTGAAGGTGGGAGGAGAAGGGGACGACAGAGGATGAGATGGTTGGATGGCATCACTGACTCAATGGACATAAGTTTGAGCAAGCTCTGGGAGTTGGTGATGGACAGGGAAGCCTGGTGGGCTACAGCCCATGGGGTTGGAAAGAGTCAGACACAACCAAGCGATATCTCAATAATAACAATAATATACCAAACACAGCTTGAATTATCAATCCTGCACAATTTTTTTTTCAAGAAGTCTACATTCTACTGGCAGTTTGCACATAAAGACTTCCCAAGCTCAGTCAGTGTTTGTGTAGCATAATAACATATTACTCCCTACATGTAAGTCTATAAATCAAGGGTTTTGTTAGAATTTCAAATGGCTGGGCCACTCAGTGCTTTTTAACACTATTTTGATGATTATTTTTACTGGATAATATTCTAAAAACTAACACTTGAGCAAAAGCAAAGTTAATAAAGTATGCTAAAATATTAATTTGACTTATTTATGCAGTCTAGTTAAATATCTGAACAAATGCATGAGCCAATCAAAGTTGAAAACTAAAAATAGGCTATTGCCAGTCTCCCTAAGGAATTCACCATATTTATTTTACCTACAACATACACACAATGAACTTTCATACAACTTCTTTATCAAAGACAGTATTGCTTGGGGCATTATCATACCTCCTGAAGTTATATTTTACTTGAACTGAGGCTCTAAATGGAGATTGTGAAAAACAAAAAATATGAGGAACTTTTTCACAAAGTATGTGTGTGTGTGTGTGTGTGTGTGTGTGTTCAGTCGGTCATGTCCAACTCTCTGTGACCCCATGGACTGTAGCCTGCCAGGCTCCTCTGTCCGTGGGATTCTCCAGGCAAGAATGCTGGAGTGGGCTGCCATTTCCTCCTCCGTGCTAACAAAGTCATGGGTAGCCATTCTGCACCAACTTTATTAAAACAAGAATCAATCGACAGACTACGCTGCGCACTCTAAGGCAGGTGGAGGAAAATAGGATCATTTCAGGGCGTGCCAACATACAGCCTGGAAGAGCAGCGGTTCTGGTCTGTTCATCTCTCCAGATTTTCTGGTCCCTCCTCTCTAGTCTCTACCCCAGAATTTTATCCCCAGCCCTCTTCTCACTGCACATAACCTCCCCGGAGAATCTCACTCACATTTTAACTTCAATCACTGAGTGCTTCGCCCGAGTTTCTATCTTCATCTCAGACTTCTTTCTACAGTTCCAGACCCACACATCCAAGTAATACTTATGGGACGTCCCAACTTTGATAATAGGCAATTTCAGGGTTAACGTTCAAAACTGAACTTGTCATCTACCCCACTTCTCACACCTCTGAGAAACAAAAGGCTTTTTTCACGTTCCAGATTCAGCAACGGACAGAACAGTGCCCGTCAGCAGGAAGTCATCCCTGGCTTCTTCCCCACCTCCACCTCCAGCATCTCCAAGGCTGCTGATTTCACCTCACTCAGCGGCCCCTCCTCCTGATTCCCAACACCATCACCACCAGAGCCTTAGTTATCTTATCATTTCTTCACAGAATTGCTGGAAAATCTCCAGTTTTGCTTTTCTGCCTCTATCTGTGGCTCTCCGTCAACGTGACATCATTCACAGGCTGCCAGAGATCTCTGTCAAATGCAAAACTGGTCATGTCACTGACTCAAGTGCTTTTTATTACCTTCAAGACAAAAGCCTCACTCCCGGGTTCTTTCTGACTTAGTCTGTATTTGCCTCTCCAGCCTTCCAGTATGTTCTCTCTGCTCCAGCCACAATCCTATCCCCTGTACCTCTGCCCAATCTCTTCCTCTGCCTGGGTGGTCCTCCTGCCCTCACAGACAATCCATCAAGTCATTTCCTAGTCCCTCCTGGAGAAGAAACCCAGGTCCCAGGAAGTACCTAACACACTACAGGTGCTCACCGAATATTTGCTGTGTGTTCGCTGGAGTTAATGACAACCCTTTACATTTAATAAATTCTTTGCAATATACAAGGAATTTTCATTCATATCTATAATCACATTTGACAACCACTGCAGGTTTTATCATCCCGAGTTATCAATGAGGAAATAATGGCCCCTGACTTTCCCAAGATGGAAGAGCAGGAATTAATGCAATCATCCCTGACTAAAGGCTTGTCCTCTATTATTATCCTACTTAATTATCAGGTACACACTGAAAACCCACTATGAGCTGAAAGGAATACAGAAGCAGCCTAGGTCATGGACTTAGCTCTAAAATGTTTAATCTCACCAGAGGCACAAGACCCATACACACAAAAAATGAGAAAATTCTACAAGATAGTATAGTATACATATAAAATAGATAACCAATAGGGACCTACCGTATACAGAGAGAACTATATTCAATATCTTATAATACTGGAAAGAATCTTTAAGGTAAAAGAATCTGAAAAGGAACATATATATATATATAATATATATATAATATATATGGCTAAATCAGTGTACCATATACCTGAAACTAACACAATATCATAAATTAACTATACCTCAAAAAAAAAAAATGCTAAGAAGAAAAAAGAAAGTATAGTGTAGCGTAGGGCTAGGTGCCAAAGTGCATAGTGACCCCGGGGGGAACAGAAGTGCACTCAGTGGGCACTCACCTATCCTGGGGGCTTCCTGGGGCTCAGGGGGTACAACAACCCTCTGCCAGTGCAGGCGATGCAGAAGACGCGGGTTTGACTCCTGGGTCGGGAAGTTCCCCTGGAGGAAGGAATGGCAAGCCACTCCAGTATTCTTGCCTGGAAAAGCCCATAGACAGGGGAGCCTGGCGGGCTGCAGTCCAGGGGGTCGCAGCGCTGGACACAACTGAGCGACGGCATGAACACACGCGCACCCACCCTGGGAAGGCTCTCCAGATAGCAGATGGGGGAGTGGGCAGCGTGGCTCTGTAGCCGTTACACCATCAATGATTAAAAGGGCTAACAGAGAGGCATTTCTTAAGTCCAACAATTTGAGTGCAGACCATGACAGGTCTGGAGGACAGAAAGGAAACAGCAAAAAATGGAAATATAATTGTTTTCTGCCTTTGACCAAATTCCTTCTGAGTTTTAGAAAGTAACAGAGGGAAGAGTTCCCTCACCATGGAAAAACAGAAATCCAGAAACAAAAATGAAAACTTCCTCTGACTTATAAGAGCAAGTTTATGAAACAGAAGTACATTCATCTGCTTTATTTTCTTTCTTTCCTTTTGAAATCATCCTACTTGAATTAAACCATGTTAACTTCCTAAAGGAATTACTTTTACTTTGAATTCTGATGTGGACAAGAGATTCAAACAAGAAGAAGAAAGGCCACTTCTGTCTCTTAATTGCTACCTTGTTATTTCCTGGGACAGTGCTTTGGCTTGCTACAAGCAGTTGAGCATCAGCAAAGTAAACAATAATGTAATTATTCCCTCCAGTGAAGAGCTGGGAAACTTTTCCGAACATGACAGTGAAAACAAATAGAAACAGTAGTACAAAATCCCCAAAGGGACAACCAATACCTTTACCATTCATTTCAACCCCCAGCCGCTAGCAACCGACCTCAGGCCATCCCCTCCAGTAATAAGGCACCGTCCCTTTATCTAGAGCAATTTCTTTAAAGCTCTTCTCAATCATTCAACAGACATTTAACAAGCACATTGTTACTGGAGAAAAAGAAACTGAGTGTCAACCCCTGCCTTGGACATTTTTGTACCTACCCCTTCCTCATTTTCACCCCCTTCTTTAGTCATTTGTTCCATAGGTACACAATCCCCTAAAACAAATGCTGTTTTTCAGTTGCTCATGTCACCTATTACCTAAAATATGTCAATGCAAGATTGCCTCAATGTCAAGCTCATAGTTATCGATAAAATCATTCATCTATACTACCAAATATTTACCAATACATATCTCCATTTTATAACACAATTATCCTCTGGTAAAAAAAAAAAAAAGAAAAAAAATCTGCATATAACTATTAAATTCTCAAGTCCTTGTTACATCAAGATCTACAATTTTGGTTCTTTTTAAATACAAGTGCCTAATCCTTTACTATATGGGAAAATTTAACCCTACCTTCTCTTTTCTTTCTGTTAATAAAAGCCAAGCTTTAATCGTTATCTTGTCACTTTGACTACGGCATTATCAATGAACATCATTATGTTTGTTTCTCCAGTGAAAAGACCAATTCATAACTTGGATAATGATGTGAAAACTAGAATTTGAAAAGACTGTACTACAGAAGAACTGTTGATCTTAGAGCCTTTCTATCTAAAAACCCATTCCCCATCTCTAAGTAATAAGAACAGGCAGTCAAGGTACCATTAAGTTTTTACCTTCCAACTTGAATTTATTACTTTAATTGTCGCTGTTGAATTACAGGTTCTGTATATATCACACTGCTTGTCAATATCCACATAAACATAAACCTTGTGGCTTTGACAATGAATCTGAAAAAGTCCCCAAACAGTCTGAGAGGGGAGAGCCCAATTTGGTGGAATATAATAAATGTCCCTTTCCATCACAGAATATCTGCTTCTCAGGTTCAATTAACCTCTGAAACTAATTCTCCTTGATGTCCTTGTCATCTGCAGGGTAGGAAAGAATGAGCAGTCACTAACGTGACCCCGAAACGCTCTCTTCTTTTCATTCCCCTCAAGTCCTGTCTAGGGCAGCAGGAGGAACTGATGGAGGGGCCAAAATCTTCAGACCGGAGCACTGCACGGATCATGCCTTTCCTCCCACCTGCACGTGCATTCCTCCTCTTTTCCTTCTCTCCTCTCCTTAGGGTTGCTCTTCTTGACCTCTACAGCACCCTCCCCGTGGTCTGAATTTTTACAGCCTACCAGATAAAATGCCCGGTGATCCCCACGCTTCCTGAAAGCACTACCTGCATCGATGTTTTCAAAACCACTCTTGGGAGAAAAAAAGACTATGGTGTGGGATCTTGCTACAAAAAAGGTTACGGTGTGTTTCACTGCCCTACCAAGCTTTGGTACAGAACGTGCGAGCTTGGTACCCACAACTTGGAGCGAAAACCAGGAGCTCTGAAACAAATACACACACACACACACTTGATGATACAACCTGGAGCGAAAACCAGGAGCCCTGAAACACACACACACATACACAATACTAAAACCCGGAAAGATCCGACTGGGGCCCACGGCCTGAAAGGTGACACTCGGGATGACAGTGCAATGTGCGCAGCGGAGGCGCCTTCTCCCCGCTTTTCGGGACGCGGGCGACGCGCTCGGCCCACTGCCGACCACTTGCTCCCATCCGCAAAGAAGCGCTGCCCGCCAGAGTGACACGAGTGGCCGAAGTCCGGCCGCGGGCCGGCCGGGCGCACCCTCCCCACCCGTGGCCGTCCCCCAGCCTCGCGGCCCGGGGGCCCGCAGGGAGGGCGGGTCCGCTCCGCGCGCGCCCGGACGCGGCTCCGCGAGGCTGGGGGCGGCTCGGGGTGGGGGGGCGTCTCACCAGTCGGGGCGGGGTGGTCCGGGGCCGACCCGGCGGGCCCGCAACAGGTGCGCCCGGGCCGCCCCCACCCCGGCCTCCCGCCGCCGCGGCCCGGCCTTTACCTGCGGTCTGCGGCCGGAGGCCCGGGCGCGGCCGCCCTTCCCCGCCGAGCTCGCCGGACGCGCGGACTGACGAACGGACGCCTCGGATCGGCGACGGAGGGCCCACGGGGCCCCACCCGAAGGCCCCGCCTGGGACGCGAGGGCCGCCGCGGGGAGGGCGCGACCGCCCGACCAAGCCGCCCCGGGGCAGCGCGCCTTCCGCTCGCGGGCCCCCTCCGCCCGCTCGCTCGCCGGCCCCCTGGAGACGAGAGGGCCCTCGCGCTCGTTCGCGTTTCCTGGCGTCTTTTGGTCCCTCCCTCTCGCCGTCCTTCCTGCTCCTCCTCCTCCCCCCACCCTGCCCTCCGGGTTGTCAGGGCAACCGAAGCGACGCCGGCCCCCGGGAGGAGAGGCGTTAGAAGGGGCTTGCGGCGCCGGGGGCTCGGCCGGTAGGAGCCCGGGAGCAGCTTCCTCTATGGAGCTCCAGAGTAAGGGGGCCGGGGCCGGGGCCGGGGCGGGCCTCCCCCGGAACGGGTGTGGGCGCCCTGCGCGAGGCTCCGCAGGCTTTTTAAAAACCCTTTTGACTTGGATATACGGTCTCCCTTTCGAGAGTCGAGAAAGGGGCTAAATCCCGCGGAGTGTGATCGTCGGGAGCCGGAGGGCTGCATGAGCTCGGGAATGTGGGCTGGCGGAGGCAGCGCCCCCAGGGTATTGCTTCCTAAAATGACCCCCCCTCCCCCCCAAGCAAATCCATTTCTTGTTACTATTGCTGTCATTATTATTGGAGCTTCCCTAGTGGCTCAGATGGTAAAGAATCCTCCTGCAATGCGGGAGACAGAGGTTCGATTCCTGGGTTGGGAAGATCCCCTGGAGGAGGGCATGGCAACCCCCTCCGTTATTCTTGCCTGGAGAATTCCATGGACAGAGGAGCCTGGCGGGAATACAGTCCACAGGGTCGCAGAGTCAGACACGACTGAAGCGACTTGGCATGGTACAGTCGTCACTGTTTTGTTTGGTACTTTGATTCATTGACCATAAGTAGCCATTCTGCTTCTAAAATGTTAGCAGTTGAACCTGCAAGGAGGCTAGCTCTTGTACCTATTAGAAGATATGGCATCCTCTTCACAGTAGTCGGAGATTTGAAGGAGAGAAAAATTTTGAGCTTTGTGCAAGAGTGTTTAATTCGTTGCTAGAGGTTCTCCGAGGTAGGCTTGGACACGCAAAAAGGAAAAAAAAGTTACGATTTCTCTTTCTGTTTCCCACTTTGTTTGACAAAAGGTGAGCCGTCTGGAATTACCCGATCTAACACAAGCTTTAACTTACTGTGTTTTTGATTGTTGTTCAATGTTCTGTGCTTAGTCGTTCAGTCGTGTCCGGCTCTTGCAACCCCATGGACTGTAACCTACCAGGCTCCTCTGTCCATGGGATTCTCCAGGCAAGAATGCTGGAGTGGGTTGCCATGCCCTCCTCCAGGGTATCTTTCCAACCCAGGGATACAACCCAGGGCTCCCACATTGCAGGTGGATTCTTTACCATCTGAGCCACCAGGGAAGCCCATTGATTGTTGTTGTTATATTATTACTACTGCTACTACTACTACTATCCAAACCTCTCTAGGGACACAGAGCTCCATCCTTCTTTCCCAAGCTGTTTTATTGCTCCTTTTGTTCTTAAAATAAGAACAGTGTTTCATATGGAGACTAGAAAGACCTGGAACTTTTATAGGAGGATTCAGTTTGACTCTGAAAACCAAGTTGTCTTTTCTTGCACAATTTCAGAAATGAAAGTACTCAGACCATGTCCATTCTCTGGGGTATATGCTGATGTTGTTAAAGGTCGTTAGTTTCCAAGGAGGTTTCTAAAGAGTTTTTCCTTTCTTTTAACTCCCTTGCTGAGCAGAAAACTTGTAAGTTGAGAATTATAGTTTGAGTGGATTTTATCCACTATTCTATCATTCACACTTGTAACTCTCTGGATTCTGTGTGTTATCTAACCTGTTGAAAGAAATTTAACTTACAACAATGTTAGAATTTTTGTATCATTTCAAACTAATGCTAGGGTGTGTATGTTCTCTCTTTGCTGCTGCTAAGTCACTTCAGTCGTGTCCGACTCTGTGTGACCCCATAGACGGCAGCCCACCAGGCTCCCCCGTCCCTGGGATTCTCCAGGCAAGAACACTGGAGTAGGTTGCCATTTCCTTTTCCAATGCACAAAAGTGAAAAGTGAAAGTGAAGTTGCTCAGTCGTGTCTGACCCTCAGTGACCCCATGGACTGCAGCCCTCCAGGCTCCTCCATCCATGGGATTTTCCAGACAAGAGTACTAGAGTGGGGTGCCATTATAAAGTGAACTGAAATATCTCTCTTAAAAATGCCAACTTTATTTCTTCAAATTTATGTTACTGTTTAACCATGTAAACTAAAAATTTCAAGTATGGTATTGAATTTGGTATTTCCAATTTCAATACCAATATCAATTTCAAATTCCAGTACCAATTTCCATGGTATTTCCATGGTATTCTCTATGTTCTAAATACTCTCCTGGGGTGGAGGATTGAACAGTGAATAAAACCCTGTTAGCTTTGGTTATCCCTGAGAAACTGAGCAGATACTTGCTCAAGAACTTCTGAAAACCTCCCTGGGGTCTGAGATTAGGGGAAAGGGAATGCACAGAAGGCTTCCGGCAGAATAACCCAACAAAGAATGTGGGAAAGGGGTTCCAGACAGGTCCCTGAGACCAGAGAGAGCAGTGTGGGTGAAAGGTTCAAAGTTCAAAGATCAGTAGAGCTGTAACTGAGAAGACTAAGGGGTGGAGGGGAGAAGAAAGAAAAGTGACAAGGCTGGAAAAGTGAGTAGGAACTGGATCCTGGAGACTTTGTAAAATTGTGAGAAATTTATTACCTCTATGAATGACACATCCGATTTATATCTGATCACAGATATATCTGATCACATTGGGTCTTAAAGTGGAAAATATTTGTTAAATAATCTTTTATGCCTGGGACACAACTGTAAATTTCTTTACATACTCTCAAATGCTGTCACCAGTTTAATTTTAGATAATTCAAACAATGACCATTTACCTTAGAGAATTCTTTAGCAGCCTAATAAGCATCATTTTGGGTGAACATTAATTTATTTGCTGTTAATAAATATTTTAAAGGACAAGATTAGATGGTCTTTAGGTCCTTTTTAACTTCAAGAAATGTACCCTACCAGATTCCACCTGAGACTCAAGTTACTATTTTATTCTCTCAAAGATATTGGAAAATACTATGGCTGTGATATTAACAAATACTACAATTATACTGTTATCAGTATTATATTAACAATATAGTATGTTGTTATGCCAGTATCTGGCATATTTTAAGCCTGGTGTGTATATGATACCATTTGTTATTGGGGGGTTTCAAGTAGCATTTTACTGGTGTAGTTGAATATAGCACCAGTAAATTGATTTAAAAGGAGCCACCTTCTTCATTGCCTTTAAGGATTAAACATGTATCTAAGGACAACACCAAAGAACTACTGGAAATAACCCCCAAGTCAGTCTTACCCATTCTGTTTCCATACACTTAAGTTTCTATTACTTTTAGGAGTGACCTTTATTAACTGAGTCATTAAAATCCCATAAACATAAGCACTTCAAATCCCACAGCTGGATCACACTCTGGCAATAAGCAGAGGGCAACTGGGGCTACCACTGTTTTGCAGAATGATAGTAAGTCAATGATCCAAGAAATGACTCCTAGGGGAAAGGGGCAAATTAAATCAGCTTACAACCCTGGGCTGTTCAGAATGGTTTTGGCTCTTGGCTTACATATTTACATCTTTAATTATTTTCTTTCTAAACTAACAACACTGTTGGAAAGATAACCCATGTATGAAATAACATGAAAAATGCCCATCAAATTCCTATTTTTTTAAATTTTATTTTTACTTTATTTTGCTTTACAATACTGTATTGGTTTCTTTTTGGCTGTGCTGAGTCTTCATTGCTATGCACCGGCTTTCACCAGTGGCAGCTAGTGTGGGCTACTCTCCAGTCCAGGTTCTTCTCATTGTGGTGGTCTCTCTTGTTGCAGAGCACAGGCTCTGGGTGTGCCAGCTCAGTAGTTGTGGTGCATGGGCTTAGATACCCTGCGGCATGTGGAATCTGCCCCGACCAGGGCTTGAACCTGTTCCCCCTGCATTGGGAGCTGGATTCTTACCCACTGTGCCACCAGTGAAAGTGAAAGCCGCTCAGTTGTGTCCGACTCTTTGTAACCCCATGGACTATACAGTCCATGGAATTCTCCAGGCCAGAATACTGGAGTGAGTAGCCTTTCCCTTCTCCAGGGCATCTTTTCAACCCAGGGATTGAACCCAGGTGTCTTGCCTTGCAGGTGGATTCTTTACCAGCTGAGCCACCAGGGAAGCCCAGGAATACTGGAGTGGGGAGCCTATCCTTCTCCAGTGGATCTTCCCGTCCCAGGAATCAAACTGGGGTCTCCTGCATTGCAGGCAGATTCTTGACTAACTGAGCTCGCCAGCAGGGAAGTCCCCAATTCCTTTTTTTTCTTTTTCTTTTTAAGAGAAGATTTATGTTCAACAATACTATCTCTTCCCTAATATTTTAGTAAGTGGCAATGCCAAGGAGTAGCTTTGCAGGTCTTTAAACTTTGCTCTCATGATCTTCCCTAGCCCACCAAATCACCCTAAACAAGCACATACTCTGAATTTTAAAATGTGTATATTTATCAAGTGCAGCATCAAGATACACCCTTAGCTCCTGCTTACAACCATATTGCCACCTGCCCTCTGAACTCTCCCTAAATAAAAAATGCTGGGCCTAGTTCAGGCCAGGCAGCAGTTTCTTGAGAGACACCTCCCTTTTCAAAGGAATCCTAAATGGGATTCTAGGTTACTCCAATGACTAAGAGCCTGAGACATAGCCTTAAAGGGGTGAAAACCTATTTCTCCAAACCTGTCTTCCCACTGGTCTGCCCCATCTATGGGTAGGATTTCACCATCTTCCCAACTACTCCAGCTGGAAATCTGAGTGTCATCCTGAGCTCCTCCCTTTTACTCAGCACCCTTCCCACTCACCCCACCCACCAGTGTGCCTGTCTATTCCACCTTACACACACCCTAACTGTGGCTTTCTCTGCAGTCATCACGCATACTCCAAGCCACCATCTTGCCTAACCTGTGATGGGAGTCTCTGCTGATTTCTGCGTTTCCTCTCCCTGCCTGTGCTCACCTGGGGACCAGAGTAAGCTTTTCAAAATGCACAGGTCATGTCACTCCCCTGCCAAAAGCCTCCCCCAAGAGTTCTTATCCAACTGCCTCTGCAACCCTCCGCGTATGGGATCTCGGGCACACTGTGCTTCAGCCCAGCAGCCTGTTTTTCCCTTCAGCGTCCCGGGCTCCTTTGGGACTGCGGGCCTTTGCACAGGCTCTTCCCAGGGCAGGGGCGCTCTCCCTCCTGCTTGGCCCCATTCAGTGTCTTCTGCTCTCGGCTGAAATGTCAGTCCTTCGTGCTTTGTGTTCAGGCGCTCAGTAGTGTCCGACTCTTTGCGACCCCATGGACTGTAGCCAGGCTCCTCTGTCTATGGGATTTCCCAGGCAAGAATACTGGAGTGAGTGGCCATTTCCTTCTCCAGGGGATCTTCCCGACCCAGGGATCGAACCCCTGACTCCTGTGTCTCCTGCATTGTAGGCGAATTCTTCACCGATGAGCCATCCGGGATGCCCCATGTCACTCCTTGTTGAGCGCTTTTCTCTGATTCTCCGAAGAGGGTCAGGCCACCTCCCTATGTTACTCCTGTCTCTGCAGTGATCAGAATCTGTAATTCTCTGGTTAATTTTTGCAATCTGTGTTCTCCACTGGGCTGTAGGGTGGCTGAAGAGGGCCCAGTCTACTATTCTGCTTCTGACACTTAACATGGAATAGGGCCCGAACAAGCATTTATTGAATGGATGGCACTGCTGTTAACACCTGGGTGCCTTATTTAATTTTATTTCCTTAACAGTGTTGTGATGTGCTTCAAAAGAAAGCCATTTTACTCTGTAACAGAAAGGACTGTGCCCCAGTGAGATTTGAATTGCCTCTTGTGTTATATGCTTTGGGTAAAGTTCATTTAAATCAGGAGCTTGTAAATGTCAGGTGAATTACCAGTATGGCATTTCTTTTTCTTCACTAGTTTAAAAGGGGGTCTTTTAAGTATATCATTCTATCCAGTAAAATTAAGGAAATAAGAAGGCAATCTTATTTGGGGGGACTGAAAGACTGCCAGTTCATAGGTTCAACAAAATCTTTGCACTGCCAAGGAGTACTTATTCATTAATTATCTGAGAGACTGCAGAGTATTTAAGAGCAATAAATTAGTGAAACCCAGGAGTGTTTTTTAAAAGTCTGTGTAACAATTTTTTGTCAAGTAGTCTTAGTCTTTTACAGAGTGAAACAAGTCAGAAAGAAAAACACTAATACAGTATATTAATGTGTATACATGGAATTTAGAAAGATGGTAATGATGACCCTATATGCAAGATAGCAAAAGAGATACAGATGTATACAACAGTCTTTTGGACTCTGGGAAAGGCGAGGGTGGGATGATTTGAGAGAACAGCATTGAAGCACGTATATTACCATATGTGAAATAGATTACCAGTCCAGGTCCGATGTATGAGACAGGGCGCTCAGGACCAGTGCACTGGGATGACCCTGAGGGATGGGATGGGGAGGAAGGTGGGAGAGGGGTTCAGGATGGGGGACACATGTACACCTATGGCTGATTCATGTCAATGTATGGCAAAAACCACTACAGTATTATAAAGTAATTAGCCTGCGATTAAATATTTTTTTTTAAAAAGAATATTAATTCTATCAGATTGCAATTCAAAAGTTACCATTGAGAAATAAAGGCTTATTTAAATCAAGTTTAAAACTTAAGGAAATTCAAAGCAACAGGTTTTAAATAGCTATAAAATCCCCGTCAAAATGCTGACGTTCATTGCCACCCTGACCTCAGGGTGCTCAGCCGGCTGCAGGGAGGGGCAGTCCGACTGGATGGGCACAGCTGTGTCTCGGCAGAAGCTCAGCATTATCCTCCAACCAAGTCTGTACCCGATACCTTGGATTCCACCTCCTCTTGCTGGGGAAAGAAAGCGCTGTTACCGCCTGCTTGGTCTGGGGAATCTGCCCAAACACGCCCAGGAAACTGAACTAAACCGACCAGTTTACTGGAGGGGCTTGTGCCTGAGCATCACCCAAGAGTGGCCTGGATGAGTCATTAAGTACAGAAGGTGGTGCAAACTTGTTCACAAATAAACAATTCACACCAGTGTTCTGTGCATTTCCCTGCTCACTGGACTGGGGCAAAACTGGAGATGCTTATCCTGGGACCCTGCCCAAGTCTGGGGACATTTCTGTCCTGAGCAGCAGAAAGAAAGGAGGAGACATTCCTTGCCTTTAAATTCCTTTAGCTGAAACGCCAATACTTTGGCCACTTGATGCGAAGAACTGACTCATTTGAAAAGACCCTGATCCTGGGAAAGATTGAGGGCAGGAGGAGAAGGGGACGACAGAGGATGAGATGGTTGGATGGCATCACTGACTCAATGGACATGGGTTTGGGTGGACTCTGGGAGTTGGTGATGGACAGGGAGGCCTGGCGTGCTGCAGTCCATGGGGTCACAAAGAGTTGGACACGATTGAGTGACGGAACTGAACTGAACTGAGCAGTAACCTGCCCCCTTCCAGGCTGTCAGAGACGCCTTCCTGGCCTCACCTTCTTGGGAGAGCTCTCTCATTCTCATGCTCTCCTGCCTCCTTGTTTCTGCCTGGAGCCCACTCACTGCCCATCCGTGTATCTGTCCCTAAAAGCATCTCGCCAACGTTACCATCTCTTAAAAAACGTTGCCTCTCTGTGTACCCTCCTCCAACCCAAATCAGAGTTAATTTCTCCCTCATAGGTACTGTCTGCATTTTATTACTACTTTTATTATTCTAATGTGTCATGATTGATATATATTTGTATGTTCAGCTCTTCCATTAGAAGTTACCTTGAAATGGGGACTTCCCTGGTGGCCCAGTGATTAAGATTCTGCCTTCCAGTGCAGGAGATGTGGGTTCAATCCTTGGTCAGGAAACTAAGATCCAAAATGCCTTGAAGCAACTAAGCCCTCACATTGCAGCTAAAGAAGTGCCCCCAGGGAAGACCTAGCACAGACAAAAAAAAAGAAAGTTAATTTTAAATGGATTAAGGGCTTAAATGTAAGACCTGAAATTGTAAAGCTCCTACCAGAAAACATAGGGAAAGAGCTCCTCAGCATTGATCTTGGCAATGGATTTTTGGATATGACACTAAAAGCACAAGCAACAAAGCAAAAAATCGACACGTGGGACAACATCAAATGAATAATCTTCTATACAGAAGAGGAAACAATCAGCAAAATGGAAAGGCAGCCTATAGAATGGGAGAGAATATTTGCAAACCATCTCTCGGTAAGGGACTGATCATCTCCAACATATTAGGAACTCATCCAACTCAATAGCAGGAAAACAATCCATTTTAAAAATAGATAGGAGACCCAAATAGACATTTTTTCCAAAGAAGATATATGCAAATGGTCAACAGATACGTGAAGAAGTGTTCAACATCACTGATCATCAGGGAAATGTGAATCAAAACCGCAATGAGATGCGACCTTACACCTGTCAGAATGGCTGTTATCAAAAAGACAGAGGTTTAAGTGTAGGCAAGGATGTGGAGAAAAGGAACCCCAGTCCACTGTGATTATCCTCTTAATAACACAGGTCAGCCCTATTCATTATGAGAGGGGGCTGCACAAGTGCCTGAATAGCGGAGGGTGAGAATCATTGGCTGTCCTGGAGGCTGGATATCACAGAAATTGTATCAGTTGTATTACTCTATTTAAAGGCTTTTTATATTTTATATTTATTTTCATATTTTTATATTTGTATTTTCTCTGGCTTCCCTGATGGCTCAGTTGGTAAAGAATCCACACCTGGAATGCAGGAGACCCTGGTTCAATTCCTGAGTCGGAAAGATCCTCTGGAGAAAGGAAAGGCTACCCACTCTAGTATTCTTGGGCTTCCCTTGTGGCTCAGCTGGTAAAGAATCTGCCTGCAAGGTGGGAGACCTGGTTTCAGTCCCTGGGTTGGAAAGATCTCCTGGAGAAGGGAAAGGCTACCCACTCCAGTGTTCTCCAGTGTTCTGGCCTGGAAAATTCCAGGGACTGTATAGTCCATGGGGTTGGAAGAGTTGGACACGACTGAGTGACTTCCACATTTTCTCCATTATGCATTCGTTTTCTCTTTCATCTTTCTGCTTCTGTCTTTACTTCCATTATTTCAATTTACTGTTCTTTTTTGAAAGTTTTTTTTTTTGTGATAGATTCTTACATCAGTGCTTTCAGCCTTCTTTTTAAAATAAATGCATTTAAGGCTATGAATTGCCCTCTGAGCCCAATTTTTTTTTTTTTTGTAAAATTGTTTTGTAATATACATACATATAAGAAAGCAGACAACGTTAAACCTGCAGGTTGATGAATTATCACAAAGTAAGCACACCCTGTTACAAGCACCCAGATCAGGAAAGGGACTACGACTAGTTGTGTAAGTCTGAGTCTCGTAGCATTGCCATCTATTTCAAAGATCATATCTGATCATTTCAACACCAGAATCACTCGTAGGATTGTTTCTCTTTTCTCTTGTTGTGCTTAATATTCAGCCATTTGGTCACGTATCCTGGAATTCCTGGTAATTTTTGATTGAGTCCTTGACATTCTTTGTGAAAAATCATAGAGGTTTGGGTAGGCATTATCTATAGAGAACTTTATTTACTTTTGGTTGGCATTTAGGTTACAAATAAATTACCTTGCCTCAGTTGAGGATACTCTGTTTTCAGTTTGCCCTTATTTCTAGGATGTAGCCAGCCATTTCAGGGACATTAGCTGAAAATCTGGAGTTTTCATGAGTATCCTTCCTTTTCAGCGGGTCTTATACTTCATTTCTTGATCCCTAGCACCATGATATTGCCAAAATCTCTGCTTATTCATGGTCAGCAACTTCCCCAGGGAGGAGTTGCTGGGCTCATTTCTCTGTGTCCCCTTTTCACCCATTAAGCCCATTAAGCCTTGGTTGTTTTGGCAGTCTTCAACTCCAGTGTTTTTGTGTGACTGTTGCAAGTTTTACTTTCTATTTGTCTTGCCCCAGCTGTGAATCAACCACAGGGCCTGTAGGGGGAATGTAGGGCCAGTTTCAATGTTCTTTTCTTCTCTTGGGGAGCTTGGGCCCTAATCTTGTCTACATTCTTGGACCTTATGGCCTTCATATAGCTGTTTTTATATATACTATCCAGTTTTTGTTCTTTGTGGAAGTATTACTGTGATACGTGCTAGAAGATTAAATTGATAATTAAAAACTTAACAGAAGATCCTCAAAGACATTTAATTCAAAAGACTTAATCAGGGCTTTCAATAAATTTTTCATAGCCTTCTATTTCTTAAAAGAAAAAGATCTGAAAGCATATGTAAAATTTAATTTATTACACCCAGCAGTATTTCCTGCCTTTTAATCATTCAATATGTAGTTCGCAATTTATACATAATATCCATGTCTTCTAGTTTGTGATCAAATTGTATAAATCCTAGTTAATAAAGATTACTTTAAACTTCAGTAGATGATATTTTGGGGCTAAGTCCTTGAAGATTAAAAGAAACTTTTATGACTATTTTATGTCCATTGCAGAGAAAGCACTTTTGATGGTTAAAAAATTATATATACTGAAAATAAGCTGAGGCCAAAGATAACTAATGGAATAGTTTCTCCAGGGGAAGGCAGTATCTGCTATCTATTAATGTCTTATCTGCTAATTTGGTTGAAAATGTGCTCAGGTAACTCCTGGAGTTGGTTAAAGGTGTTACTTAAGCCTTCTTGAATCTACTTAGATGGTGGTGGTCTTTTCTCTCTCTGTTGACTGGCTTCCTCTCTATTCTGTGCATATTTTGGGATAAGGACACCTGTGGCACCCCACTATATGTTATAAGTTTAAAGTGCCCAAGGAGAGACAGAATTTTCTTTCTTAACTTGAATTATAAGGGCAAGATCCCTGTTAGACCAGCTGTATCAGATGCCTACCTCATCGTGAAGGATGGAAGGGAGGGATGTCCATGATGGCTCGTAAGCCAGGGAAGCTGTAAAGATCTGGGTGAATGTAACGGCATCATCAGCCAAGGTGACTGTGCAAAACCATCGTGGTTCTATACTGTGTTCAGTGGGTCTTCGACTTGTTGCAGGGATGCCTGTTCCTCCCTGATCATCTCCTCCAAAACTGTTAGCATGGAAGCAGGAACTGACTCTTCACTGAGTTACTTCTAAGATCCATTCAAAGAAGCGGGGACCTTTTTTTTTTTTTTAATGACTCAACTGTTTCACCTTGCCTAAGGTGACAAACATGAGTGGTGCTGGAAACCAAAGCATTATTGCAGACAAGTCTCTCTGACCAGTATAAAATTACCTCTTATTATTTTATTCACAGCATTTCAAACATTAAGGTATTCAATATCCAAACCAAATTTCTCAACAAGTCTCCTTTCTTCCCATTTCTCAGGATGGAAATCCTCATGATGTTGCGTTTAGAAAGTTTTCTGTACTTATACCTGCTTTCTTGTCTTCCAAAGTGAGAGAGTCAAACTGAGCTTTAAGGAATCTTTTATATAGACTTAACATGATGAGTTTAGGCCCAGTGAAATCTAAGACACGGAGTAGCCACAGTATTCTCACTTCTTGATGTATAAAGTGAAAGTAATTTATATTCCAATTTACTATTTAATCCTAAGAATGAGGCTGGTCTAGGAGTCAGAGCTGTGGTGTCATAGACTGTGGCTCTGAGCAGGCACCCCTGACACAGCGTTCTGAAAGCCAGCTTTGTCTGTTTCGCCACTGAAGACCAAGTATGACAGAAGTGTTAGTCACTCAGTCATGCCTGACTCTTTGTGGCCCGCATGGACTGCAGCCCACCAGGCTCCTCTGTCCATGGGATTTTCCAGGCAAAGATACTGGAGTGGGTTGTCATTTCCTTCTCCGGGGGATCTTCCTGACCCAGGGATCAAATCCGGGTCTGCTGCACTGCAGGCAGATTCTTTACTAACTGAGCTACGAGGGAAGCCCTAAATAATGACACAGATCAGGACCAAACTCCCTGGTTTAGTACCTGTGTGACTCAAATGAGCTTCGGACTTTGAGTGCTTGAAACATACCAACCACGCAGAAGGTTGTGTATCACCTGTCCTGATGGGATATGTCATTAGATCAATGTCCTGCCTTCTGTGGCTCAGGCCCTTGTAGTGGCAGTATGTCTTGGGTTTAGTAATGCTATGGATTACATGGTAGATGTTTCAGATCTTTAAAGGAATAACAATTGCTATTCAAGCCTGGCATTATCCTATTTGTGCTATATCTGCATGAATATGGAGCCTGTCTTTTTTTTTTAACTTTTTATTTTGTATTGGAGTATAGCCAATTAACAATGCTGTGATAGGTTCAGGTGGACAGCAAAGGGATTCAGCCATACAGATAAATGTATCCATTCTCCCCCAAACTCCCCTCCCATCCAGGCTTCCACATAACATTGAGCAGAGCTCCCCGAGCTATATTCAGTTGGTCAATATGCAGCTTATGCTTCCTATTATTACATATGTATATTTCATGTCACACACACACATATGTACTTCTTACTTTGGAAATTTTCAGAGTCATAGCATAGTTCAAAGTCTTAGAATGAACACTTTTGTTCCTTTCATGGACATACGATTGTTTACATTTTGCCACACTGGACCTCTCTTCCCATCTCTCTCTCCGCCTCCCCTCTGTCACTTCTTGGACACACACACACACACACACACACACACACACACAGACACACACCCTTTTGCTGAACCATCTGAAAGTGGTTGCACAAGGCATGGCACTTCTATCCTGAATACAGCAATACGTGTAGGACATTCTCCTACTGAGTCACAGTACAGTTAATAGCAGCCTCCAAACTCAGCTGTAATGTGGTAATAACACCTCATGTGGACTCCCTATTCATACTTTCTCAATTGCCTTCATAACGTCCTTTATGGCTGTCTTTATTTGTTTCCAAGTGACCAGGATCTGATCCAGGATTGTACACTGTGTTTAACTGTCAGAGTCTTTTAGTCTTCTTTAATCTAGAAAAGTCTCTCATATATATATATTTTTCTTTCATGACACAGTTTTGAAGTGGCCAGCTGTCTTTATGGAATGTCCCAGGCTAGATTTGTCTGATTGTTGCCTGAAGATGTGTTCAGTGAGGTATTTTCACAACGGATGTAACCTTACACCGAGGCTGCGGATTCCAGCACTGTATCCTATTAGGCTGCGGATTCCAGCACTGTATCCTATTTTGATACAATGTCGCGGCTGCAGCGGAAAAGGAAGAGATTAATTTTCTGGAACGCAAGGGAAATTTGGGTTGAAGAATCTCTGTTGAGAAGAGAAAAACTAGTTTTTCTGGACTGTCAAGACTGTGCTACAAGAGCTGGTCAATTCGCAGTGCTAAGCCACCGCTTGGTGCTTCCTACCATTGTAGGTGTGGGGTGGCAGGGCGGCAGGCAGCCTGGGAAGGAAAGGCGTGCCCTTCTTTTTAAGAAATCTGCTCCGAGCAGAGGAGAGCCTGACATACATGAAATAATTTTCCAGTGGAATAGACAGTGTATCTCAGCTTAGGGCCAGGGCCCAGATTTGGGCATGGCCAAGAATGAGTGAATCGGTGGCTTGTAATTGGGCCAAACTCTGCTCTCCATATCTTTATTTTTATTGCTTCCAAGTATCCACTTCTGACTCTAATTAGACTTGTATCTTTGCAGCCTTCCACACGTACTACCCCTGGAGAAGGGAAAGGCGACCCACTCTAGTATTCTGGCCTGGAGAATTTCTTTTACTATATAGTCCATGGGGTCGCAAAAAGTTGGACACGACTGAGTGACTTTCACAAACACGCACCTCAGCCATTCATGCTTTTATTTCTTCACCCAGTGCCCTGCCCTTCTCTGCTGTCCACTCTGCACTGGTGGGCGGCCCCTATGATGCCCCCAGGCCCCCTCCTGCCCCCAGCATCCTCTCCCTGGTCCCCTGCTCCGCTGTGCCAAGTTGGCTTGCGTGGCCGGTGGCATGGGACACAGTGCAGCCGTCCCTCCCTCGATTAGGTTGTAGACAACCGGAAGGTCTGCCTCGGGCTGATCTTCAGCCTCTCTCACCCTCTCTTTCTTTCTCTCTTTTCCCAACGTTGCCAAGACATGAACCCACTCAAATGTCCCTCTGACCGGGAACCAGTGAGGACTGACTCCTGCCAACAACTCAGGGAGCTCGCTCGTAGCCAGATTCTCCAGGCTCAGCTGAGCCTCGAGATGCAGGCGACCTCAGCTGGCAACTTGACGGCCACCTCAAAGGGAGGCTCTGAGCTCTGTCTACCCAGCCAAGCCATCCCCAGACTCCTGACCCTCCGAAACCACGAGATAATAGGTTCTTGTTGATTTAAGCCACGAAGTTTGGGGGTAATTAGTTAGGCAGCCTTGGAATATCAGATACCATCTTGTGCCAGACACCCTGGCCTTCCTGACTCCAGGCAGCACTGATCTTGTCCAGCCAGAACTCCTTTTGCACTTTGCCTCCTTTTCACTCTTTCTAGAGCTTCTTCTTTTACTTTTGAGATGAGTACTATAGTCTGTTGCTATTGTTTAGTCAGTAAGTTGTGTCCAGCTCTTTGCAACCCCAGGGACTGGAGCCCGCCAGGCTCCTCTGTCCATGGGATTTCCTAGACAAAACTACTGGAGTGGGTTGCCATTCCCTTCTCCAGGAGATCTTCTTGGGGATCGAACCCATGTCTCCTGCACTGGCAGGCAGGTTCTTTACCACTGAGCCACCAGGAAAGCACAAGTTCACATAGTTACAAGTTTCAAAAATCCAAAGTTACCGAAGAGTACATAGTGTAAGGTCACCTCTTGCTGTGACACTGTCCCCCAGTTCCCAGCCTGCAGGCAATCACCTTGTTAGTTTTTGATGTATCATTCCAGAGATAGTTTAAACATTGTGTATATATGTCAATACAGGTAAATTATATAAGCTACATTCTTTTTCTCTCGTCTATACTTTTTTTTTTTTGTCACCTGTTTTGAAGAGCTTTCTGTTTAGTCCATCATGAGCTTTTTCATTTTTTTTTTTAAACAACTGTGCAGTATCTACAGAATGAATTTGTCTAATTTACTTAACCAGTCTACTGCTGCTGATCATTCAGTTTGGTTCCAGTCTTTGCTACCATGATAGGCTGAACAAAATATGTCTATTTCCTAATCCCCCAAACCTGTGACTGTGTTACCTCCCGTGGCAAAAGGGACTTTGCTGGTGTATTGAGTTAAGGATGGCGAAATGGGGAGAGTGGTTGTATTATTCAGGTGGGCCCAAAGTAATCAACCACAAGCGTCTTCATAAGAGGGAAGGAGGCGAGTCAAACGCCGGAAGTGGGTGTGAGGGTGGAAGGAGAGGCTGGAGCGATGCAAGGTCAGGCACTGTGGAGTGTGGGAAACTTCTAGAAGCTGGAGAAGTCTTGGCAATGGACTCTTCCCCCAGAGCCTCCGAAAGAACAGGTCTTCAGTTTCAGTTTTCATTGGATAAGACTCACCCTGGACTTCCGTCCTCCAGAGCTGTAAAAGAATACATGTGTCTTGTTTTAGGCTGCTTTGTTTGTGGCTTAAAGCTCAAGGCTCAAATTGGTTACAGTGGCAGGAGGAAATCTGTACAGCTATTCTTACCACCACCCTAGACAAAGTTGCACTAAATAACACATCCTGTGCCTGACATTTTGCATTTGTGCTCCTATATTTGTAGAATAAATGTCTAGGTGTGGGACTGCCTAGAGTCAAAGGCAGTGAGAGTTTGATCATCGCTAACACCCTCCACAGGGCTTACACCAATTTCCTCCCCAACAGCAATATACATCTCTCTCTCTCTCCCCACAACCTCCCCAGCATGTGCATATTCAGACTTCTGGATTTTTACCATTCTGCGAGTGATAAATCCTAATTTCCTAGTGTGACTGAAAGTAGGGGCTGGCTGCTCACCACTCAAAAGCCAATACAGAGGCCAAGTTTATTGGTGGAAAGTTTGCTTTATTTTGGATGCTGGCAATGGGGGTGGAGCGGGGGCAGACCCCTTCCAAGGGCTGACTGCCCCAACCCCCCACCCCTGACAGTCGGGGGCAAGAGCTTTTATAGACAGAGGGAGGGGCTACATGCAGACACAGCACAGTCAACTCTGTCACCTTGAAATTGGGCGTCAGTGGTCTGAGCAGCGTCATCTTGTTTTCATTTTATTTCAATTCAGTCACTCAGTCGTGTCTGACTCTTTGCGACCACGTGAACTGCAGCACGCCAGGCCTCCCTGTCCATTACCAACTCTCGGAGTTCACCCAAACCCATATCCATTGAGTTGGTGATGCCATCCAACCATCTCATCCTCTGTCGTCCCCTTCTCCTCCTGCCCTCAATCTTTCCCAGCATCAGGGTCTTTTCAAATGAGGCAGTTCTTCACATAAGGTGGCCAAAATATTGGAGTTTCAGCTTCAACATCAGTCCCTCCAATGAACCCCCAGGACTGATTTCCTTTAAGATGGACTGGTTGAATCTCCTTGCAGTCCAAGGGACTCTCAAGAGTCTTCTCCAACACCACAGTTCAAAAGCATCAATTCTTTGGCGCTCAGCTTTCTTTATAGTCCAACTCTCACATCCATACATGACTACTGGAAAAACCATAGCCTTGACTAGACGTTGGCAAAGTAATGTCTCTGCTTTTCAATGTGCTGTCTAGGTTGGTCATAACTTTCCTTGCAAGGAGCAAGCATCTTTTAATTTCATGGTTGCAATCACCGTCCGCAGTGATTTGGTTTGTTTTAGGTACAGTTAATCTTCAGTCCCAGAGTCAGTCTGTTTCCATTTCTTGAGGCCAGTTCTTGGAATCGTGGCAGCCTATGTTGTGGCTAGAGTCTGGTCATCGTGTAGTTAACCTCTCCACCTGATGGGGGTTCCAGTGTCTACAAGACAGCTCACGGGATATGGCTCAGAATATTATCTACAGCCTTTGAGGAAGAGCCAAAGGTCCTTGGCTCTGCTTCATGACTACATTGTTATCATTATTTGGTCTCCTTTGACTGTTCTCCTTTGTTTCCGCATGTTCTCGCTTCTCTGATTAGACTTGTTCTTTGGATAAAGTTTTGCCACAGAGCAAAGGCAGGCGGAGGACCTGGGGGAAGGGCCATAGGGTCCTGCTTCGTTTCCCCAGAGCGACCTGATTATTAACTTGTCCTCATCTGCACCGCATGTTTGGGGTGTGACCTTCAGGGCTAGGAATCGGTGTTTATTTCTGCCTTATCTTCCACCGTTTGCCTTTGTGCCCCTCCCACTACCTGACATAAAATGGGTTCTCCCCGGAGAAATGAGACAAGGAAATACCCCAGAGGCAGGGATAAGAAATGTGACACAGAGTCCATTTTATCCATCTCTCTATCCCTCAAATTCCGTTTAGAACATGAAAATGTCTATTTTGGACTTAAATATCCTAATCGCAGTCATTGACAAGTGAAGAGTTAAGAAACATTTGCCTGGCAACGTGGGATCATTCTTGCTGTTGGGTGGATGTGGGCAGGCTCAGCAAACACAGCTAGTGTACGGCCCCACCTCTGACCCCAGACTTTCCCTTGGAGGTCAACACAATCCAGGCTTCTAGCCAATCCTCGCCAATTCTCGGATACTGTTTGCTCATGAAATAAAACCTGCTTGTTGTGCCCAGTTCAGGGAGTAGCAGCTGCATCGGGAACTGTAACTCAAGTGGCAGTTCTCCTGTGAAGGAGACAGATGGAAACTTCCACCACCTTCGTCTTCTCTGCTTATCTTGGGGTCAAGCTACACCCCCATTCCTCATGTTTTCTTCTTCATTTGTATGGCTGACATCTTTTTAAAATTTTCTTTTCCAAGTTTCCAACATCTTTATTTACTTTTTTTGAGATCTTGACCCTTCAGGGAAGGGAAAAGCTATGACCCTCTTAAAAACACTGGAGGGTGAAGTTTGTTGCTTTTGTTTATAATGTAGACTGGTTGGTTTGACATTTTAAAAAGTAAAAATTTTGAGAAATCTCCTGGTTAATAACTTGAACTCAGCTGATTTTTAAAAAAATCTGTTTAATGTGTAGTGTTTAGCTTCCATGTGAACCAATGTTACTATGGGTTTAGGATTTTCAAAACTTCCAAGGAATAACAAAACTTAATGAAACAAATGTAATAAATCATGGATGTACAAAGGAGCCCAATTACCAATTTTTTTCCCCTGCTGTTTCTTGAAGAGGAAAAATGATACAAAACAGTGAAGCTTTTTAAGAGAAACATCTACCTTCTGCCTCTTTGTATTCTGAATGGGTAATGACAAAAATACCCAACAAATGATTTTAAGGGTAGAACGGTGATTCTCTGTTTTCTTTCTGATTATGTGTGCACATCTTTGTTGGTGCTCACTCTGCATGGTACCTAAACTTGAGTCCTTTAGCATCTACCAGAAGGAAGGCATGGAGAAGGCAATGGCACCCCACTCCAGTACTCTTGCCTGGAGAATGCCAGGGACGGTGGAGCCTGGTGGGCTGCCGTCTATGGGGTCGCACAGAGTTGGACACGACTGAAGCAACTTAGCAGCAGCAGGAAGGCATGCTAGTAAACAGACGCGGACCAGAGGCCTGGCTTTCCAGGTGCTTCCAACTGTAACTTTATGACAGATAACTCAGCGAGAGTCAGGCCAGTTTGCCACACCTGTGTCTACTGAGGCTTTCTTATGAGTCATCGCCGTCACTGCTTCCAAGTGGTTTTACTTCTGAGTTTATTTTGTCATTGTGTAGTCACTTGGTCATGTCCAACTCTTTTGTGACTGTGTGGACTGTAG
Organism: Oryx dammah; assembly: GCF_014754425.2. Taxonomy (NCBI): domain Eukaryota; kingdom Metazoa; phylum Chordata; class Mammalia; order Artiodactyla; family Bovidae; genus Oryx; species Oryx dammah. The sequence continues at coordinate 43,999,247 of NW_024070198.1, forward strand.
CCTGCCAGGCTCCTTTGTCCATGAGTTAATTTTAGATGAAAACAAATTGTGGTCGTGCCAGCAGCTCAGTAAGGCAAGGTAGCATGGATGGGCACAGGAGTCAGTCAAGCCTGGGTTACTGTTCACTAGCTCTGGGATGTTTCCCATTTCCCGTGGCTCAGGGAGATAATGGGCCCGACTGTGCAAGGTTCCCACCAGTTCCAAGGCAGATCCAAAGGACAGACACATGTGTAGATCACGAATACTGAAATAAACTTAAATGAGGCTGAAGTGGCTTTGCCCTGTGGAGGGAGGGCTGTTTTTCCATGGAAGAAGTCATCTGCACATCTGGGGACCAGAATCATTTGCAGAGTCATCACTTCTTTTCAACTTAGCCTGTAAAATAGATGAAGGGCAATGCGAGCAAAGAGTCGGACGCGACTGAGCGACTGAACTGAACTGAACTGAATGCAGCACTGAACTGGAAAACCTGAAAGGGTGGAGTGATCTGGACAACGTGTAGGTTTCCACTGAAGCACAGATTCCCCCCCTATAATCTGTATTTGAGTGGCATTTTCAAAATTTGGCCTGCTCTATATGTCAACTTGACAACTTGTATTCAACTGTGATTAGCAATTTCTTTTCTTTTTCCTCATAATTTAATTATTTTGCTCCTCTGGGTAATGTGAAAAAGTAGAGAGCCCTTAAATAGGATTTCCATCAAGAGGAAGTAGGAGCTATCAGCTTTCCCTGAAGATAGGCTCAAGAAGAAGACACTGTTAAAAGAGGACCTTTGTGAGCCTGGGACAAACCGTTCTGATGGCTCAGTCTGGATTTTTGGTATATAAAAAGAAAATCTGTGGTTAAAACACTTGTCATTTGCAATATTCATAAGAGCTAAAAGATGGAAGCAAGCTAAGTGTCTCTTGACAGATGAGCAGACAAAACGCTATTTAGCTTTTTAAAGGCAAGGAATACTGACATGGGCTACAACTTTTTGTATTTTAAAAAATATCTTTATTGAATAGTTGATCTACAGTGCCGTGTTAATCTCTGCCGTACTGCGAAGTGACTCAGTTGTACATATACATGCCTTCTTCTTATGTTGTTTCCCAATGTGGTTTATCACAGGATGTTGATATTCCCTATACTATGCAGTGGGACCTTGTTGTTCATCCAGACGCACATTACAACTTGGCAACAATGTAAGTGAAGTAAGCCAGTCCCCAAAGGACAAGTACTGTAGGATTCCAGTGTCTAAAGACAAAAGATAAGACCGCTGGGTAGCGGGTCTGTCCTGTATTTAAGAGAAAGCAACCCATGCACTGGAGGGCACAGTGCAGGGGGAGCCCTCGACCCCAGGGTGTCTGGGCAAGAGTGAGGCTTGCAGGGTTGGAAGCAGTGACGGAGACATTGGCCAGGGGTACATATCGGACCTTATGCAGAAACGTCAAGGAGTGGAGAAATGAGGTGCAGATCCCAGAGCTGGATTGGCTGGCTGGATACAGTGTTTCTGAGGAAGTGGAGCATTTTATAGGAACAGGGAAGTTTGTTTTGCTGGTGTGGAACCCTGGCAGGAGTGGCTGCATGTAGGGCCTAGAAATTCGTGTCCTCACCTCTCACCTGGAGTGGTCTAGTTCACAGAGACAAGATAGAGTAGCGGGGCCCACGGCTTGGGCAGGGGTAACGGGCAGTTTGACAGATGGGTGCAGGCTTTTAGTTTACGATGACCAAGTTCTGGAGATGGGCAGTGCTCATGCTTGTACCACAGTGTGAATGTCCTTAGTGCCACTCAGCTGTCCAAAGAAAAACGGTTTAAGTGGTAAACTTTGTCACATGTGGTTTTTTGTCCTACCAGAATAAAAAGATTTTGAAACACTTGCCATTTAAACACCTACTATGTGACCTAACAGTCACACTCCTGGGCATATACCCAGAGAAAACTATAATTCAGAATGACACATGCAGCCTGATGTTCATTGGATTTATCATAGCCAGGACATGGACACAACATAATTATCCATCAGCAGAGGAGTGGATAAAGATGTGATACATATAGCCAATGGAATACTAATCGTAGAAAGGAATGAAATCGCATCATTTGCAGACATGGATGGACTTAGAGATTGTCATGCAGAGTGAAGTAAGTCAGAAAGAGAAAAGCAAATGTCATGTATTAACGCATAAATGTGGAATCTAGAAAAACAGTACAGTTCAGTCGCTCAGTCATGTCAGAATCTTTGCAGTCCTGTGGACTGCAGCATGCCAGGCTTCCCTGTCCTTCACCAACTCCCAGAGCTTGCTCAAATTCATGTCCATCGAGTCGGTGATGCCATCCAACCATCTCATCTTTCCTCTGTCGTCCCCTTCTCTCCCTGCCTTCAACCTTCATGACCCATGGACTGCAGCACGCCAGGCTTCCCTGTCCATCACCAACTGCCACAGCTTGCTCAGACTCATGTTCATTGCGTTGGTGATGCCATCCAGCCATCCCATCCTCTGTCGTCCTCTTCTCTTCCCACCTTCAGTCTTTCCCAGCATCAGGGTCTTTTCCAATGAGTCAGCTCTTCGAGTCAGGTGACCAAAGTATTGGAGTTTCAGCTTTAGCATCGGTCTTTCCAATGAATATTCAGGTTGATTTCCTTTAGGATTGACTGGTTTGATCTCCTTGCAGTCCAAGTACCACAGTTCGAAAACTAACTTCTTGACCTAGGGAATTGGAAAGCTAACTTCTTGACCTAGGGAATTGCTTAGTATCAAATAGAAAGAAATGCTCGAAAACCCTGGAGGTAAGATTGTGCCTTGTTTCTCCTGGGACTGACCTGGGAGATCTTGAGGAACGAGGTGGCGAATCAGGCCTTGCCTTGTGATTCATGTGAGCCAGTTAAGATGAGCTGGCCCCTCAAGCTGTGGCCTTGTGAACCATGATATCTAGAGAGGTCAGTTCTCTGTGAGATACAAGGGAAGCTGGTCAAAGGTATGCAAACTCAGCTGACTCTCGCTGACCTTAGCTGTTGGAGGTTCAGTTTTTCTGGCTGGGGTTCTGCTGGGCCCCTTTTCCTCCTCCTGTGACCCTGGGTCCACCTTCTTCCCATTGCCTCTGAAGGCTCCTTAGTCTTCATGGGTGGTGAAAGTCTCAGAGGTTGGCCATAAACCTCCAAGTGAGCTCTCTCACTGAATTTGATTATATTCCGATCTCTTCTTTCTGACCTGACTTTTTAACCAACCCGAAAGCTGTGTGATTTTGCTTTTGAAAGTTTATGATTTCTCTTGGGGCCTCTCATTCTTGATTCTTCACTTCACCACCCAGTAAGTGTGTGACTTTGTTTTTTTCTGCCTATACTACTTTGGGGATTTTTGTAAGTATTGTGACTTTTCACAATGAGAAGAATATAGACTTTGCTGATTCGAGCTTTCCTGATGGCTCCCTGGGTAAAGAATCTGCCTGCAATAGAGGAGACACAGGAGATGCGATTTGGATCCCTGGGTAGGGAAGATTCCCCTGGAGGAGGAAGATGGCAATCCACTCCAACACTCCTGCTAGAAAAACCCCATGGACAGAATAGCCTGGTGGGCTGCAATCCAAAGGGCTGCAAAGAGTCAGACACGCCTGAGTGCCTAAGCACAGCACAATCAGTATTCATTCCTTTCAGTTCAGATGACACTGAGGCCATGCCGAATAAAGACAGGGCAAGAATATGGACTTAGGAGGTAGCTACTGCCCCTTGCACTGTCTGTGACTGGGCTTTTAAACATTTTATCATATTTGACCTCATTTTTTTTCTCATTGCTTAAGAGCATTGCCAAACATAAAATGGAATTTCAGACTAAAGTGAAGAAACATGATACAGAATACAGAATAAATCAGCAATCATTTGGCCTATATGTTTTGCTTTTTATTTTTCTAGATTTAAGATAAAAACCAAACCTTAATCTCTGGTTTTAGTCTTTCAGTACTGTGATTGTTCGTTTAGCTCAGTTTTCGATGTGACACTATTTCCTTATAGCCATCTTTATAAGGTGTCCAAATGAATCAATACTGTTGATCACAATTCATTAATTTATTAAGCAGAAAACTTAAGGAACTTTTTTCTTTTTTTTTCTGAAAACTTTCTTTAAAACATTTTTCTAATAAAAAGATTTTCTGTCTCTCGGAGTAGTCCTGGTAGTAAGTGCAAACACTGGAATGATCGTTGTTTTGGCAGAAGGCCATGGAAACGTTGCTGTTGCTTTATGTGGTTTATGGGAGGGGTTGACAAACATCATTAGAGCAATGATCATAAATAGACTATGTCAGAGTTTGAGCTCAGTCACTGTGGTTGCTGTTGACCCAGAGCAAGCACAGGGAAACTTACACGCCAGCAGTAGGGCGCAGGATTTATAGCAATGGTTTTGCAGCTTGCTTGCCAGAACTCAAATCTATCAGTAGACCAATACTTTATGTTAGGTGAGGCTCCTTGGTTAGGGTCTCTTTTTTGAAAAAGAGGCTTAGTGTGGGTTTATATACGTTTATAAAACAAATTTGGGAGAATACTTACACCTACTATTCTTTTGTGGAGACACATGCTGACTTTGCTGGCCACCTAATTATTTCCTTCATTAATCTGAAAACATTTGTGTCTACTTTTGGCCACCTCATGCAAAGAGTTGACTCATTGGAAAAGACTCTGATGCTGGGAGGGATTAGGGGCAGGAGGAGAAGGGGACGACAGAGGATGAGATGGCTGGATGGCATCACCGACTCTATGGACATGAGTTTGGGTGAACTCCGGGAGTTGGTGATGGACAGGGAGGGCTGGTGGGCTGCAATTCATGGGGTTGCAAAGAGTCAGACACGACTGAGCGACTGAACTGAACTGAACTGACTTCCTCTCCCTTGAACTTGGCTGCTCTTGCCTTTTGCACTTACATAGAAATATTGATGAGACTTGGGACTTCCCATTGGGATTAAATCAATAGGTTATTCTGGTGAGAACTTTATAGTACTGAATTTTCCAATCCATGAATTTATTGCACCATTTATTATGTCTTTCCATTCTAAAATAATGTGATTCTTTTCTTTGAAGGGCAATATATCTTGCAGATTAATTGTTAAGTTCATTGCATTTTTGGTGCTTTGTAAATAATTAAAATTTAATTCCAAATTGTTAGGTGTCTGACTAGCTAACTTGCTGTATTTACCTATAGATTTTTTTTTTTTGATAATCAATGTACATAATCACCTTATGTATAAATGGATTTTTTTCCTTCATCAGCAGTTCTTTTTCTTTTTCTTTTCATTTTCATTATCGCATTGGCTAGGACCCACAGTAAAATGTTGACCAGCAGTGCTGACAAGTGGTCATCCTTGTCTTTCTAATTTCAGAGAATACTTTGTGTTTTATATCAAGAATGATATTTATTGTTGTAATAGATCTCCTTTATCAGAATAAGGAAGTTCCTTTCTATTCCTAACTTGCTTACTATTTTTTAAAATCATGGAATGGGTTTTGAATTTTAACAAGTACTTTTTATGCATCTGAGATGATCATATTCCTTTTTCTTTAATTGCCAGATGCGTTGATTATCTTAATTGTTTTTCCATGTTAAAATCAATCAAGCATTCTAGTGTAAACAAATTTGGATTACACTTCCTACATTATCCTCTTTATATATTGTTGGGTTTAGTTTACAAAGACATCCTTAAACTTTGTTTTCAAATCTACGTACGCTACGTGTTATCTTTTCTGATGTGTAGTTCTGTGAAGCTGCTCTGTGTGAACGTGAGTTTTGTTATCTTTTCTGATGTGTAGTTCTGTGAAGCTGCTCTGTGTGAACGTGAGTTTTTGTTTCACGTGGGTAACCACCTAGGAGGATCACATTGTCAGTACACGCTTGACTCTGTAAGGTACTGCCGAATCGTTTCTGGAAGTGGCCGTACCATTTCAATTTCTTTAATGATACAGGTGTATTCAGGCAACTTATTCTTGCGTTTGGTAACACTTCATCTGACCCCTCTTCAGATTTCAGCTGGGGCTCGTTAGCAGATAGGTTAGCAAAAGAAAAACAGTGTATTCACTTGCACGGTGTACATCTCACAGGGGAAACTTCAGTGAGAAGGAACTCTTAAGAGGTGGCTTTGAGTTCTGGCTTCTATAGCATCTTCAACAAAGAGCAGTACCTTTGTAGAGAAATAACAGGGGGAAAGGAATGCAGTTTTCGTCTTTTAAGGGCAGCAAACTATGGTAAGGTCAATATATGAAAGGAAAACTTTAACGGAGTCAGGTTTGTCCTTGTGCTGTCTGTGGGCTGATGAGTCTCTAGGAAGAAAAGCAGCAACAAAAAAACCTAAATAAGTTATTCTGTCTTTAGGCAGAAATGGAAGAGGATGGAGAGCTTTTCCTGTGTGTGCTGCTGCTCAATTCCCTTCAGCTCAAAAATAGTTTTTATCAGAAAGTGACATCAAAAATTTAATAATTTTTAAATCAGACATTCGGATTTCCTTCGGTATTTTGCCTATGTTATCTGATCTGTAAAATGTATATGCATACTGTTTTATGTGGTTTCTTGGTTTTGATTTTTTTTTAGTATCCCTTATTAACTTTCTAATGCCTGTAGGGTCTGTAATGATGCTCCCTTTTTCATTCCTGGTGTTGATTATTTGTCCTTTTTTTCTTGTAGTCTGACTACAAGTTTATCATTTAAAAAGAAAAAAAATCCCCCCACCCCCGCAAAGAGCAAGCTTTGGCTTCCATTGATTTTTCTGCTTTAAGTTTTCTTGGTTTAGTCTCTTTAACCTTCCTACTGCTCGATTTAGATTTATTCTGCCTTTCTTCATCTATTTTCTTAATGTAGATGCTTAGATAATTGACCTAATATTTTTCTTTTCCGATGTAATACGTTAGTGCTATAAATTTTCCTCTAAGGAGGAATTTAGACAAGTTGTTTATTCAGTTAAATCTTTCTTCATTTTCCTTGAGACTTCCTCTTTGGCCCATGAATCATTTAAAGTATACTATTTAATTTCCACATATTTGGAGGTGTTCTAGAAATGAGAACATACTTTATTTGATTTCTATTCTCTAACTTTATCAGAATTTGATTTATGACCCAGAATTTAGCCTATTGTACCCTGCCATACTGACCATTCTTCAAGTTCTGAACTTCTTTTCTCAACCTGCCTATTATTTACCTTTCAGAATCCTCAGGTCATTGGTTATATTTTGTCCAGTGGTTTTCTTTGAATCAGTGGGAATGACAAGCTATCACACCCATCCTACATGGAGGGTAGACCACAAATTGTCAGTCAGTCAGTCAGTTCAGTTGCTCAGTCGTGTCCGACTCTTTGCGACCCCATGAATCACAGCACGCCAGGTCTCCCTGTCCATCACCATCTCCTGGAGTTCACTCAGACTCACATCCATTGAGTCCGTGATGCCATCCAGCCATCTCATCCTTGGTTGTCCCCTTCTCCTCCTGCCCCCAATCCCTCCCAGCATCAGAGTCTTTTCCAATGAGTCAACTCTTCCCATGAGGTGGCCAAAGTACTGGAGCTTCAGCTTTAGCATCATTCCTTCCAAAGAAATCCCAGGGTTGATCTCCTTCAGAATGGACTGGTTGGATCTCTTTGCAGTCCGAGGGACTCTCAAGAGTCTTCTCCAACACCACAGTTCAAAAGCATCAATTCTTCAGCATTCAGCCTTCTTCACAGTCCAACTCTCACATCCATACATGACCACAGGAAAAACCATAGCCTTGACTAGATGAACCTTAGTCAGCAAAGTAATGTCTCTGCTTTTGAATATACTATCTAGGTTTGTCATAACTTTTCTTCCAAGGAGTAAACATCTTTTAATTTCATGGCTGCAGTCACCATCTGCAGTGATTTTGGAGCCCCAAAAGATAAAGTCTGACACTGTTTCTACTGTTTCCCCATCTATTTCCCAGGAAGTGATGGGACCAGATGCCACGATCTTCGTTTTCTGAATGTTGAGCTTTAAGCCAACTTTTTCACTCTCCTCTTTCACTTTCATCAAGAGGCTTTTTAGCTCCTCTTCACTTCCTGCCATAAGGGTGGTGTCATTAAAATTTTTTTTTGATTCACACTGAACAACATTGGCCTGTAAATCTCTTTTCTTGCACTTGCCTTAGGTTTTGATTTAAAGGTTACTTTTATTTTAATCTTATAAAACAAATTTCAGAGTGTTTCTTTTTCTATTCTTGGAAAGAGTTTGTGTTAGATTTCTTTTTTTAACTTCTGTGTTTTGTAGGAAATTTTGGTGAGGCCACCTAAGCCTGGAAATTTCTTTAAAGGAAGATATTTTGACTACTGAATCAATATATTTAATATAAGACTGCTCATTCTACTTTGAGTCCATTTTGATGTTGCTTTTTACTGGCTATTTATTTTTCATATGTACTTTAAAATCTGGCTTAAAGTTATTCACAGGGAAGAAGGTTTAAGAGGAAGGGGTCATATATACACCTATGGCTAATTCATGTTGATATATGACAGAAATCAAACCAGTATTGTAAAGTGATTATCCTTCAATTAAAAATAAATAAAATTTAATAAAATGTTATTCATAATTGCAACTTATCTTTCAAAGTCTTCAGATCTAAAGTTCAGGCCTTTTAAAAAGTTGTGGATTGTTTTTTTTCTACTGCTTTTTTCCTTAATAACTCTTACTAAAGATTTGTCCATTTTATTATGCTTTTTCAAGAGTCAAGTTTTAGCTTGGTTGATTCTACTGTGCAGGGGTGTGTGGGGGTGGGAAGTTGTATTTGCATTTTATTCATTTCTATTATGTTTTCCCTGTTTGAGTTTCTTGTTCTGTTTTCTAATTTATTGACCAGTGTGTAGTTTATAGATTTTTTTTGCAAAGTTCATTTTCTAATGCTCATGTTTAAATGTATACATTTCTGTTTAAGAATGTATTCAACTGTATCCTATAGTTTTTGAAATTCATAAAAGATAATTTTTCTTGTAATTTTATCTTTGACCTATGGGTTATTTAGAAGTGTGTGTCTCAGTGTCTAAAAGTTGGATTTTCTAGTTAGCCTTTTGTTTCCCATTGTTAACTTAATTATGTTCTTGTCAAGAGATTTTGATTTGTATTATTCCACTAATTTGAAGCTTATTTGCTTTACCACACAAGTATATGGTTAATGTTTTGAAATTTTTTCACATTTACTCGAAAGGAAGTATATTTTCGGAATTGTTAGATCTGTGTTCTAATATGTTCATTGAATATATTTTTTTCATAATCTGTTAAAATCTTTGACATCCTAATTTTTATATTTTTTCTGTTTGCTGAGAGATACATTAAATATCTCTCATGATTATGGCCTTGGCTCTCTTTATATACTGTCAGCTTTTGCTAATAGGTGAGGCTATGTTTGGATATATATGATTTAAGTATATATTTGTCTGTGTGGTGTTTTTTTTTTTTTTTTTTCCTACCATGTCACTTGTGAGATCTTAGTTCCCTGAATGGGCTCGATCTAACTTGCACCTTTGGCAGTGAAAGCACAGAGTAAAACCAACTGCTAGAGAATTCCCAATATATATATATATCTTGGTAATTTGAACATTTATCATTTTTATCATTTATATACATATGTGCTAAGCCTTATGACTGATATAGCTACAGTAACTTTGGTTAAACTGTGCCATGTATATGGGTATTGCATGTATATTTATTTATTTTTCTTTACGTTCAATCATTTTGTATCTCTGTATTTTAGATATAGTTTTGTAAATAGCATGAAATTGGATTTAGCAGTTTAACCATTTTTAACTAGATCATTTAGTCAATTTGCATATATTATGTACCGTGATATGGATTCTATACTTATGGTTGAGTATCTGATATATATGTATGTATATTTATATGTTTGTATCATTTTATTTTATACCATCTGTTGGTCCTACTTTGATGTTCTCTCACCCTCACTTGTTTGCCTTTTGTTGGATTACTGTGATACTTTCAGTCATTTGGGAGTTTTTGTATTTTTTTCAGTGGTTGTCATGCTCATCTAAACATGTATATGTAAGTTGTAAGTGTCTAAATTTGACTTATCCTTCTGAATGATACAAGAGCTTTAGAGTACTTTAATTGCCTTAACTCTGCTTGAGTTACACAAGTATATTTACATTTATTTTCAGCTTAGTATTGAAATAATTGCAGAGCAACTTGTGATTGTCAGAAGTGGAGATCCTGCATACCCCTCGCTCAGTTCCTCTCCATGTTGGTTGGTTGTTCAGTTGCTGGGTTGTGTCCGACTCCCTGAGACCCCATGGGCTGCAGTATGCCACGCTTCCCTGTCCTTCACTCTCTCCCGGAGCTTGTTCAAACTCACGTGCATTGAGTCAGTGATGCCATCCAACCGTCTCTTCCTCTACCTTCCCCTTCTCTTCCTTGGGTTCAGTCTTTCCCAGCATCAGGGTCTTTCCCAATAAGTGGGCTTTTCACAGTAGGTGGCCAAAGTGTTGGAGCTTCAGTATCAGTCCTTCCAATGATTATTCTGGATCGATTTCCCTTAGGTTTGACTAGTTTGATCTCCTTGCTGTCCAGGGGACTCTTAAGAGCCTTCTGCAGCACCACAGTTCAAAAGCATCAGTTTCTCAGCACCCAGCCTTCTTTATAGTGTTACTCTCACACCCATACATGACTACTAGAAAAAACCGTAGTTTTGACTATACGGACCTTTGTCAGCAAAGTGATGTATCACAACCAGGAAACTGATGTTAATGCAGTCTTCTGATCTTACACAGATTTAAGCAGCTTCCCATGTACTCATCTGTGGGCGTTTAGTTCTATGTATGTTTATAATGTCAGTGACCACTACGGTAGTCCACACACAGAACAGTCCAGCAGAAGGGTCCCTTGGGCTGTTTTTTTTTTGTTTGTTTGTTTTTAGCCACAGACACTGCTCTCTCCCTCTCATCCCTGGAAACCTCTAGTCTCTTCATCTCTATAGGAAACAATGTTATAGATATATAAGGCATCTATGGATAAGTACACACAGGTATAAGAAATATACAGGTAAGATTATACATGTACAGCTCAATGGATTTTTACATAGTTAACATATAAGACTTGGAATATTACCAGCACTCCCAGAAGCTTCTCTCTTGGATTTCCTTCCAGTGGCTACTCTTACCTTCTCCCCAAAGAGATCTCCGTCTCTGACTTTTTACACTATAGTTTTGTCCACTCTTCATTTTGTAAATAGAAACTTATTTTTCCTGTGTCTGCCTTCTTTTCCTCAATGTTGGCCTTCTGAGATACATCTGTGGTGATGCCCTTGAGTAGTGAGTTCACGTTGGTTGTTGTATGCATTTCATAGTCATGTATGGATGAGAGAGTTGGACTATAAAGAAGGCTGAGTGCCAAAGAATTGATGCTTTTGAACAGTGGTGCTGGAGAAGACTCCTGAGAGTCAGTTAGACAGCAAGGATATCACACCAGTTAAATCTAATGGAAATTAACCCTGAATAATCATTCAGTGGAAGGATTGAAGCTGAAGCTCCAATTCTTTGGCCACTTGATGGGAAGAGCCGTCTCACTGGGAAAGACCCTGATGCTGGGAAAGATTGAGGACAGGAGGAGAAGGCGGTGACAGAGGATGAGGTGGTTGGATGGCATCACTGACTCAATGGACATGAGTTTGAGCAAACTCTGGGAGATAGTGAAGGACAGGGAAGCCTGGCGAGCTATGGTTCATGGGGTCACAAAGAGTTGGACGCAGCTTAGCAACTGAACAACAACAACCCTCCCCAAGGTCTTCATCTCTCCTACTGGCAGTTGTTTTCAGTTGGGTCTGTTATAGCAAAGTTGCATCTTCTGGTGAACATGGGTGCATGTCTGCTGGATATGTATCAAGAGTGGTAGTGGTGTTTTATAGAGTGTATGTGTGTTCAGCTTTAGGAGATCACTGCTAAAAATTCTCCGCACTGGCCATGGCAATTTATACTCTCACTTCCTATGTTTGAATGTCCCAGTTTTTTTTTTTTCCCCCATTCTTCCCAATACTTAGTATTGTGTCAGCTTTAAAATTTTTTAGATTTTGATTTAGTCATTCTGAGGGGTGTGTAGTATCTCACTGTGTTTGTAATTTGATTTTCCTTAATGCCTAAATAGATTGAGCATCTTTTCATGTGTGTTAGTTTTGGCCACTTGAATATTCTCTTTGGGGGAGAGGCTGCTTGAGTCTCTTGCCTAACTTTCTACTGAGTTGCTTGTCACTTCTATTATTGATTTGTAGGAATTCTTAACTGTATTCTAGATAAAAGTACCCTGGTTATATTTTCTCCCACTTAGTAGCTTGCTTTTCCATTCTCTTCATGATTTCTTTTGATGAATAGAAATAATTTTAATATAATCAATCAATATTTTCCTTTATGGATAATGCTTTTGATGTTTTTCACAGAATTTTCTTTTTGTCTAATCACAGTTCTTGACAGTATTCTAAAAGACAGTATCTATTAGAAGCCTTTTCACATTTTTATTTGTCATCTGTCTGGAATTGATTTTTATTTATTGTGTATATTTTTAAAAAATATGGCTGTGCTGTCGATACAGTATCATTTATTAAAATGACCATTTTTTCTTCACCATTCTTCAGTGTACATTTTATTAGGAATTAAGCACTATATATATATATATATACACACACACATGACTCTTTTCAGGTCTGTAACCTCATTCATTGGTTAATTTTGTTTTGTTCTGGGAATGAGAAGCCTAATAAAACAGTCTCTGCTCTTAAAGTGCTTACAGCTGAAAGTAGGAATTAGTTAAGTAAACTGCGAATTTCAATGTGATGGGTTGTAGAAGGAAAAAGTGTTAAAATTGTGCTTTCATCTAAGTTTAGGATTAAACTGTTAAGATTCACTTTAGTACAGAAACTATAGTGCAGTAGTAAGAAGATTCTCATAACTGAAAGAAATGTTGCATTTCATTTCCTAGATTTTCTCTATAGTTCACCATGTACAAATATATCCCTAAACATACATTGTTTAGTTTTGCCTATTTGGCTTTAATATCAAATGGCATCAAACCACGTGTATCCTGTACTGTTGTGGTTTAGGTTCAGTAAGCTTTTTAAGACTAATTACATTTTAATGATGGAATTTTTTCAGGCAGTGGGGAAACCTTTGTGCCAACTGCTTCCATTAACTCAGTAGTTCCTAAAATATGGTATCAACGTGACTTTAGGCATTAACATTTTAGCATGTTGTTCATTTTATATTTATTTTTATAGCTGCTTTCTGAAGTTGATTTTAAAAGATGCCAGGTTTTTCATTTGCTTACGGCATAAAATTTCAAGTTAGCTTAAGAACACTGAAGTCGACAGTTTTGCAGATGGTAGATGCTTTGTGCATCTATGGACAGGGTAGAAATTTGAGGTAGCATGAGGAAGACATACTTGGATAACACTGCCTCATTTAGCCAAGTAGTGCCTTTTTGATGGACTTCCCTGGTGGCTCAGATGGTAAAGCGCCTGTCTACAATGCAGGAGACCCAGCTTCGATCCCTGGGTCAGGAAGATCCTCTGGAGAAGGAAATGGCAATCCACTCCAGTCCTATTGCCTGGAGAATCCCATGGACAGAGGAGCCTGGTAGGCTACAGTCCGTGGGGTCACCAAGAGTCGGACACGACTGAGTGACTTCACTTTCACTTTCAGTGCCTTTTTCTGGCCCAGGGAATGGGCAGGGAGGCGGGGGAACCTGTCATTGCTTCCTTTTGACTGAAGCCACTATCTGGCAAGGTGAAGGTGCTCCTTAGGAAAGTTACCATAGGCTGAGACGGCAGCAGTGCCCGAGGCAGGACTGTGAGAAAGGTGCAAGGGAGCTTAGGTCTGCTGTTCTTCTGCCAAGGCTGCCTGTTCAGGATGCGGACGATTGAATGTCAACAAATCTGTAGTTTCTTCGGTTATAAGATTAAGTGACCCCTTGCTGTCTGGTCTTCTTCCCTGGCAGCTGGGGAGGTAAAGAGTGGTATAAGTGTACTTGCATTTTGAATTGAGGAATGGATGTGCAAAAACTGCGCTCTGTCTTGAGCGGGTGGAGCCTCAGTTTCAGAAAGAGTGATGCTTGGAGGGTGGATGTCAGAAGCTAAAGGCAAGACATGGAGCCAGAGCAGGAGTGTGGGGATAGAAGGGGAGAGGCTGCATGGGGAGAACCTCCATCCACAGTGAATGCATGAGGCCACAGTGCTAACCTAGAGCGCATTTTATAATGCACTCAAGGTGCTCGGCCATCTGCCTGCAGAAAAGAAGTGAGAATCAACAAGACCTGGGACTGTGGATGTGGGAGAGAAGTTCAGTTAGTTTGGGAGAGATCGTAAGAGTTCAGGTGTTGGACAGTGGAAGCATGATGACCTATTCATGACAGCAAAGAGCCAGCTGGAGGCAAGTTGAGGTGGACAGAAAGGGAGGTTCAATTAACCTAGGAAATCTGAGGTTACTGGGGCCAGTACATGAGGCTAAAATGGTCACCACAAAGCTAAGCAAAGGTGCCAGGGGTGGGATCTTAGCTGGCTGGAGACAATAGGTTAGAGTTATGGGAGTGGCATGAGCAGGAGGCAGACAGACTGACTCTGCGCAGAGCCCAGGGGAAAAGCAAAAGGCCACAGCCGGCGGAGGTGTCCAGCACAGCGCCTTCTTGCATATATCGTTGCTGCCCAGTCACTATGTCGTGTCTGATTCTCTGCAACCTCATGGACTGTAGCCTGCCAGGCTATTTGAAATGTTTGTTAAATACCTGTGTAGGTATTGGATGTCAGAAATTTAAGAGATGTAGTAAGAATTCAACTTTTGGAGGTAGAGTTTGTGGCAAGCTTAACTTTGGAATGGGGTCTTATACATGGTGGTGAAATTAAAAAAAAAAAAAAAAGAAAAAATGACCTGTGAGGTCTTGTAGCAGTCAGCTTGCCTGAAATAGAGCCTAGAGCTTGGCTTCTCAGCCTCCCACTTAGAACCGCATATGGCTCTTATTTAACACGTGCTTTTAAATCAGCATGACTCTCTTTGGTCCTGTTCCATAGTAAGTTAGAACTCAGGCCCAAGGTGACATCTGGCAACCTGGTCTGGAGGGAGGAGACAGGAAGCAGATTGTGCTTGATGACCAGACACTTCTAAGGGTGCTGGGCTCTCCTAGAGCTGGGGCAGGTTACATGCTAAACAGGTGAACAGTGGGCCAGCCAGGCATGCAGGTCAGCCAGGCGAGTCGGCAGCATCTGACAGTGCTCGGTAAGGCCTGGGAGGAACCTGGTCCCGCGGGAACCTAGCTTAGGCAGTAGGTGGCAATGTCAGCAAGCCAATGAAAGCTACATTAACACATGAGAAAATATCAGCTGATCATTTTAATAAAAGCAGAAAAGTCATTTGAAAGTCAGCCCTCAAGTATGGCTGGAAATGCTTAGCAAATAAGCAATTGGGAGTAGGAATGTTCTTAACCCGATAAATGGTTTGCACAGATTTTTTTTTTTTTTTTAATATTGTGTTCCCTTTACAATCAGGATCAAACAAATATAATGTTTGAGCTTTGCTGGACAAGGAGAACAAAGGCTAAAGACTGGAAAGGGTGAAACCACCAAATAGTTCTTTTATTTTTTCTGAGGTAGAGTTTATATCAAAAATGGTAGAGTTTATATCATATACAATATAAATGAAAGGCAAATGATTATCCCAGAGTCTCACAAGGTGACCAGCAGATCAACAGACAAACATCAGTTGGTACATTTCTATGATACTGGTTAAAATTGTTAGCACATTTTAAAATATCATTATGCCAAATTAAAGGAACATAGGAATACCCATTTTGATAGATGTGAGTCCTGTAATGAAGAAATTTATGCACCTTGCTGAAAAATAGTACAAAAGACTCAATGATAAATTTCACAGGTAGGTAGACTGAGAGTTGTAAAGTTATTTCTAATCAAAATTGTGCTGGGACGGCTATCAAATGAGGGAAACCTATGAAATTAGATCACTATCTCCCTTTATATATAAAATCAGTACCAAATGAGTCAAGAATTAAATATGAAAGGTAAAATTTAAAACGTTTGGAAGGAAATATAGGAAAATGCATTTCTAATTTTGGGATGGGCAATAACCTTTTTCATAGCAAGACCATAGAGCAAGGAAACAAATCAGTCCTGCAGAAATTCTGTGTTTGCAGCCAATCTGACAAAGTAGGGGGCCCGTGGCAGTTCTCTGCACCGCTCAATTTTGCAGTGAATCTAAAACAGCTCTTTAAAAAAGCATATTAAAATAATGTCCAGGAGATTCCGTTTAAAAGTGATCTGAAAATCTGACAGCATGCTGTATTCCTGAGGGTATGGAAGTTGGTGTAGAATTGTGCTGGGTGTGCGTGCGTGCGTGCATGTGCGCTTCCCAGGTGGCGCTAGTGGTAAAGAGCTCACCTGCCAGCTCAGGAGATGCTAGTTCGGTCGGGAAGATCCCCTGGAGGAAGGCATGGCAACCCACTCCAATATTCTTGCCTAGGAAATCCCAAGCACAGAGGAGCATGGTGGGCTACAGTTCACGGAGTCACAAAGAGTTGACACGACCGAAGTGACTTAGCATGCATGCACAGAGAGGGAAGTCATATTAATCCAATTTAAACATGTGTGTTCTCTGATTTTATCCTCTAGACGCTTTCCTACATGAATGGAAAGGTAAGTATACACATTGTTTATGGTAGGAAAAGGTTGGAAACATTCTCAAAGCCCCATAAAAGGAAATAGGCTAAATATAGTGCATTCATATAATGGCATACTTCCTAGGTATCAAAAGAAAAAGGATAATTCAGTCTTTTTTTTTTTTTTAATGTTTTAGAAGAGTTTCAGCTTTGTGTCTTTTTATTGGTAATTCCATGTACATTTTTAGGATTTTACTGACAAATTTGCTGAAACTTCTATCAGGTCTTGCTTTTTTTTTTTTTTTTTTCCTGTGTGAACATTTCACATTTCCTCAGACCAGGGTTATCACACATATTCAGTAAATTGAGAATACTTGTTCTTAAACAATTTTTAATTTGTAAAGATTGAGGGCAGAAGGAGAAGGGGGCAGCAGAGGATGAGATGGTCAGATAGCACCATTGACTTAATGGACATGAGTTTGAGCAAACTCTGGGAGATAGTGAAGGACAGGGAAGCCTGATATGCTGCAGTTCGTGGGGTCACAAAGAGGTCAGACATGACCTATCTTCATAATAGTGGCAATTATGAGTTATATTTTATCTTTCATTTGCTTTTCTAAGGAAAATTCAGCAAAAATTTTCACTATTTTCCCCATTATTTTATCTGATTCACTTATCTCTTAACTGGATTATCAAAACAAACAAAACAGAAGATTCCAGGGGCCTGTTCATTGTGCTTGAAATTTTATCCCTTCCCTTTAATTACTGCTTTTATTGAGAACTGAAAAATTTTCTCTGACAGCTTACTTCTGAATGTCAGAATGATTTTTACCTTATTGTTCATTTTTAATCACCTTCATTTCACATTTCAACAATTTTTTGCATTTTCTTCTGTGCTTAACAAATAAATTGAAACCCTTCATATGTCCAAATTTGAAATTTAAGATATTTTTACTGCCCTCATCTAAAATAGTGTCTCAAAATTGCAGTTAAAATGGCAATCAACCTTCGTTAGTTTTTAAAATATTAAAAAAATTTTGTATATAAGATACACACCTTTTACAAGTGTACAATCTAGTGGATTTTTTAGTATGTTCACAAAGATGTGTAGCTATCACTGCGATCTAAATTCATTTCATCACCCCCAGAGGAGATCCCATACCCATTCGTGCTCATTCCCCTTTCCCCTGTCCTCCCTGCTCCCTGCACCCATTCATTCACTTCTGTCTATGGATTTACCTAGTCTGAACTGTTCGTATAAACAGTTCCATGGTATGTGGCCCTTTGTGCCACTATCATTAACTGTTTTTCCCCTTTTTTATCACTGACTTTTTGAATAAACATAGTTGTTATAAGACCCTGAAGTAGTCATCACTTCCAATATTGGGAGGCAGATTTCCTGATGTGATTTGGGGATGAGCAGCATCTGAAATATATTTTAAATACCTAGATTTTCAGAGTGCTTGCCTAGTTTACGTTCAAATTTTCCTTTTCACTCACAGAAAATGTTTTAGAGTCGTTAAAATGTGATTGTACTTCACAGTGTTGTTGTACTTCAAGATTTCATTAATTTAGAATGGGCAAGCAATCTAACTACACTTCTCAGTTCAGTTCAGTTCAGTCACTCAGTCGTGTCCTACTCTTTGTGACCCCATGGACTGCAGCTCGCCAGGCCTCCCTGTCCATCACCAACTACCGGAACTCACTCAATCTCATGTCCATTGAGTTGGTAATGCCATCCAACCATCTCATCCTCTGTCATCCCCTTCTCCTCCCACCTTCAATCTTTCCCAGCATCAGGGTCTTTTCAAATGAATCAGTTCTTCGCATCAGGTGGCCAAAGTAGTGGAGTTTCAGCTCCAGTATCAGTCCTTCCAATGAACACCCAGGACTGATCTCCTTTAGGATGGACTGGTTGGATCTCCTTGCAGTCCAAGGGACTCACAAGAATCTTCTCCAACACCACAGTTCAAAAGCATCAGTTCTTCAGTGCTCAGCTTTCTTTATAGTCCAACTCTCACATCCATACATGACTACTGGAAAAACCATAGCCTTTACTAGATGGACCTTTGTCAGCAAAGTAATGTCTCTGCTTTCTAATATGCTGTCTCGGTTGATCATAACTTTCCTTCCAAGGAGTAAGCATCTTTTAATTTCATGGCTGCAGTCTCCATCTGCAGTGATTTTGGAGCCCTCCAAAATGAAGTCTGTCACTGCTTCCACTGTTTCCCCCTCTATTTGCCTCTATTTGCCAGTGATGGGACTGGAAGCCATGATCTTAGTTTTCTGAATGTTGAGCTTTAAGCCAACTTTTTCGAAGTACCTTTTAGACTCTTTAAAAGAAAAATCCAGTTTGGAATGAATGTTTAAAATACTCCATCTAATATAAGAGAAAAACCCAAGAAAAAGAGCATAGTTGTTATAAGACCCTGAAGTAGTCATCACTTCCAATATTGGGAGGCAGATTTCCTGATGTGATTTGGGGATGAGCAGCATCTGAAATATATTTTAAATACCTAGATTTTCAGAGTGCTTGGCTCTAGAGTCACAGGTGTGGAACGTGGGTTCCAGTAGTCCAGGACTGCATTCATCCTGTCGAAAAGACAAAGCTGCATCTGAATGACTTGTATGTGCCTTAATTTCAGATGAGTTTGACCAAACACTTAAGAATGGGTTTTCTGCACAGCAAATCGGTTTCCTGTCTTCAAGCTGCACACACAGTGACATAGCCAAAGCAGTTCACTATTGTAGAATCTGCAGCAGTCAAGTATTATTTGATGTCTGGTTTGTTTATTTGATTTCTCACTTCATTTAGTTCAAGTTTTCCCCTATTCTGATGAATTCTTTATGAGCTGTTTTGGATAAATAAGTCACATCAGTCCTTTCATTTTGACAGTTTGCCAAACACGCATGTAAAACTTGATCAAACCCAGCAGTTAGTCTGATTCTCTGAAATTTCTGTTGTTTGAAATCATCAGTTTTCACTGTGCTATCTGATGGGTAACCCTTCTTGATTTAACTATTTAATACCCTCAACTACTCTTTGTAGTGCTTCACAATAATGCTGAATGTTCCTTCTTGTCTGTTCTTCAAAGTGATGGTAAAGCACACTTTAATTTGATTTACGTGTAATCCAAGTAAACACAGTTTCCTCATGATCTGTGACCTCTGATTTTTGAGAGTTCTCATTACATTTAATTCCGTCTGAAAGCATATCTGTGTAAGTAGTGTGTATCTTGTAAAAATACTTAACAATATCAACAAAACCCCCTGATATGTACATTCATCAGAAAACCCAATATATACATTCATCAGTTGAGGAGTAGACCAAAGAAAATCTTGTAACAATCTGTTTATCTGTGCATTTGTTTTACAGTACCTGTTGAAGAAGCATTTTAATAAATTCTTTCTATGTTCCATTCGATTCTCTGTAAATTGGGATCATGACTTTGGAGGGAAAAAACTTGCATTGACAGTGTATGACAGTCCAGGATGAAAATTCAGGGTACTTGTGGAAGTCAACAAATTCATTACAATGAGGCTTTGCAGACACCAGAAATAGTTTTCTGTTTGGAAATTCTGTTTCATGTTTAGGAATACCCTGCTTCTCGTAATCTTATCACTTCCGTCATCATTTTTGTGACCAGTACTTCCTTGGCTGTGGTGATTCTTTTTTATTAAAAATTTATTTATTTATTTATTGGAGGCTAGTTACTTTACAATATTGTAGTGGTTTTGCCATACATTGACATGAATCCACCACGGGTGTACATGTGTTCCCCATCCTGATCTCCCCTCCCTCCTCCCTGCCCAACCCATCCCTCCTCCCTGCCCACCCCATCCCTCTGGGTCATCCCAGTGCACCAGCCCAGAGCACCCTGTATCATGCATTGAACCAGGACTGGCGATTCATTTCACATATTATATTATACATGTTTCAATGCCATTTTCCCAAACCATCCCACCCTTGCCCTCTCCCACAGAGTTCAAAAGACTGTTCTATACCTCTGTGTGTTTTTTGCTGTCGCGCATACAGGGTTATCATTACCATCTTTCTAAATTCCATATATATGCATTAGTACACTGTATTGGTGTTTTTCTTTCTGGCTTGCTTCACTCTGTATAATAGGCTCCAGTTTCATCCACCTCGTTAGAAATGATTCAAATGTGTTCTTTTTAATGGCTGAGTAATACTCCATTGTGTATATGTACCACAGCTTTCTTATCCATTCATCTGCTGATGGACATCTAGGTTGCTTCCATGTCCTGGCTGTTATAAACAGTGCTGCAGTGAACACTGGGGTACACGTGTCTCTTTCAATTCTGGTTTCCTCAGTGTGTATGCCCAGCAGTGAGATTGCTGGGTCATATGGCAGTTCTGTTTCCAGTTTTTTAAGGAATCTCCATACTGTTCTCCATCATGGCTGTACTAGTTTGTGTTCCCACCAACAGGGTAAGAGGGCTCCCTTTTCTCCACACCCTCTCCAGCATTTATTGCTTGTAGACTTTTGGGTCACAGCCATTCTGACTGGCATGAAATGGTACCTCATTGTGGTCTTGATTTGCATTTCTCTGATAATGAGTGATGGTGAGCATCTTTTCATGTGTTTGTTAGCCATTTGTATGTCTTCTTTGGGGAAATGTCTGTTTAGTTCTTTGGCTCATTTTTTGATTGGGTCGTTTATTTTTCTGGAATTGAGCTGCAGGAATAGCTTGTATATTTTTGAGATTAGTTGTTTGTCAGTTGCTTCATTTGCTATTATTTTCTCCCATTCTGAAGGCTGTCTTTTCACCTTGCTTATAGTTTCCTTTGTTGTGCAAAAGCTTTTAATTTTGATTAGGTCCCATTTGTTTATTTTTGCTTTTATTTCCAATATTATGGGAGGTGGGTCATAGAGGATTCTGCTGTGATTTATGTCGGAGAGTGTTTTGCCCTTGTCTTAAGTTTAGATCTTTAATCCATTTTGAGTTTATTTTTGTGTATGGTGTTAGAAAGTGTTCTAGTTTCATTCTTTTACAAGTGGTTGACCAGTTTTCCTAGCACCACTTGTTAAGGAGATTGTCTTTAATCCATTGTATATTCTTGCCTCCTTTGTCAAAGATAAGGTGTCAATAGGTGCGTGGATTTATCTCTGGGCTTTTATTTTGTTCCATTGATCTATATTTCTGTCTTTATGCCAGTACCATACTGTCTTGATGACTGTGGTTTTGTAGTAGAGCCTGAAACCAGGCAGGTTGATTCCTCCAGTTCCATTCTTCTTTCTCAAGATTGCTTTGGCTATTTGAGGTTTTTTGTATTTCCATACAAATTGTGAAATTATTTGTTCTAGCTCTGTGAAAAATACCATTGGTAGCTTGATAGGGATTGCATTGAATCTATAGATTACTTTGGGTAGTATACCCATTTTCACTATATTGATTCTTCTGATCCATGAACATGGTATATTTTTCCATCTATTAGTGTCCTCTTTGATTTCTTTCACCATGTTTTATAGTTTTATATATATAGATATTTAGTTTCTTTAGGTAGATATATTCCTAAGTATTTTATTCTTTTCATTGCAATGGTGAATGGAATTGTTTCCTTAATTTCTCTTTCTGTTTTCTCATTGTTAGTGTATAGGAATGCAAAGGATTTCTGTGTATTGATTTTATATCCTGCAACTTTACTATATTCATTAATTAGCTCTAGTAATTTTCTGGTGGAGTCTTTAGGGTTTTCTATGTAGAAGATCATGTCATCTGCAAACAGTGAGAGTTTTACTTCTTCTTTTCCAATCTGGATTCCTTTTATTTCTTTTTCTGCTCTGATTGCTGTGACCAAACTTCCAAAACTATGTTGAATAGTAGTGGTGAGAGTGGGCACCCTTGACTTGTTCCTGACTTTAGGGGAAATGCTTTCAATTTTTCACCATTGAGGATAATGTTTGCTGTGGGTTTGTCATATATAGCTTTTATTATGTTGAGGTATGTTCCTTCTATTCTTGCTTTCTGGAGGGTTTTTATCATAAATGGATGTTTAATTTTGTCAAAGGCTTTCTCTGCATCTATTGAGATAATCGTATGTTTTTTATTTTTCAATTTGTTAATGTGGTGTATTACATTGATTGATTTGTGGATATTGAAGAATCCTTGCATCCCTGGGATAAAGCCCACTTGGTTATGATGTATGATCTTTATAATATGTTGTTGGATTCTGTTTGCTAGAATTTTGTTAAGGATTTTTGCATCTGTGTTCATCAGTGATATTGGCCTGTAGGTTTCTTTTTTTGAGGCATCTTTGTAAGATTTTGGTATTAGGGTGATGGTGGCCTCATAGAATGAGTTTGGAAGTTTACCTTCTTCTGCAATTTTCTGGAAGAGTTTGAGTAGGATAGGTGTTAGCTCGTCTCTAAATTTTTGGTAGAATTCAGCTGTGAGGCCATCTGATCCTGGGCTTTGGTTTGCTGGAAGATTTCTGAGTACAGTTTCAATTTCCATGCTTGTGATGGGTCTGTTAAGATTTTCTATTTCTTCCTGGTTCAATTTTGGAAAGTTGTACTTTTCTAAGAATTTTTTCCAAGTTGTCCATTTTATTGGCATATAGTTGCTGATAATAGTCTCTTATGATCCTTTGTATTTCTGTGTTGTCTGTTGTGATCTCTCCATTTTCATTTCTAATTTTGTTGATTTTTCTCCCTTTGTTTCTTGATGAGTCTGGCCAATGGTTTGTCAATTTTATTTAACTTCTCAAAGAACCAGCTTTTGGCTTTGTTGATTTTTGTTATGGTGTCTTTTGTTTCTTTTGCATTTATTTCTGCCCTAATTTTTAAGATTTCTTTCCTTCTACTAACCCTGGGGCTCTTCATTTCTTCCTTTTCTAGTTGCTTTAGGTGTAGAGTTAGGTTATTTATTTGACTTTTTTCTTGTTTCTTGAGGTATGCCTGTGTTACTATGAACCTTCCCCTTAGCACGGCTTTTACAGTGTCCCATAGGTTTTGGGTTGTTGTGTTTTCATTTTCATTCGTTTCTATGCATATTTTGATTTCTTTTTTGATTTCTTCTGTGATTTGTTGGTTATTCAGCGGCGTGTTGTTCAGCCTCCATATGTTGGAATTTTTAATAGTTTTTCTCCTGTAATTAACATCTAATCTTACTGCATTGTGGTCAGAAAAGATGCTTGGAATGATTTCAATTTTTTTGAATTTACCAAGGCTGGATTTATGGCCCAGGATGTGATCTATCCTGGAAAAGGTTCCATGTGCACTTGAGAAAAAGGTGAAATTCATAGTTTTGGGGTGAAACGTCCTATAGATATCAATTAGGTCTAACTGGTCTATTGTATCATTTAAAGTTTGTGTTTCCTTGTTAATTTTCTGTTTAGTTGATCTATCCATAGGTATGAGTGGGGTATTAAAGTCTCCCACTATTATTGTGTTATTATTAATTTCCCCTTTCATACTTGTTAGCATTTGTCTTACGTATTCTGGTGCTCCTTTGTTGGGTGCATATATATTTATAATTGTTATATCTTCTTCTTGGATTGATCTTTTGATCATTATGTAGTGTCCTTCTTTGTCTCTTTTCACAGCCTTTATTTCAAAGTCTATTTTATCTGATATGAGTATTGCTACTCCTGCTTTCTTTTGGAATATCTTTTTCCAGCTCTTCACTTTCAGTCTGTATGTGCCCCTTGTTTTGAGGTGGGTCTCTCATAGACAACATATATAGGGGTCTTGTTTTTGTATCCATTCAGCCAGTCTTTGTCTTTTGGTTGGGGCATTCAACCCATTAACATTTAAGGTAATTATTGATAGTAATTACTTTGCTGATGCAAAGTAATGCCTATACCATTTACTTTATTGTTTTGGGTTTGAGTTTATACACCCTTTCTGTGTAGCATTTGTTGGAGAGCTGGTTTGGTGGTGCTGAATTCTCTCAGCTTTTGCTTGTCTGTAAAGCTTTTGATTTCTCCTTCATATTTGAATGAGATCCTTGCTGGGTACAGTAATCTGGGCTATAGGTTATTTTCTTTCATCATTTTAAGTATGTCTTGCCATTCCCTTCTGACCTGAAGAGTTTCTATTGAAAGATCAGCTGTTATCCTTACGGGAATCCCATTGTGTTATTTGTTGTTTTTCCCTTGCTGCTTTTAATAGTTGTTCTTTGTGTTTGATCTTTGTTAATTTGATTAATATGTGTCTTGGGGTGTTTCGCCTTGGGTTTATTCTGTTTGGGACTCTCTGGGTTTCTTGGACTTGAGTGACTATTTCCTTCTCCATTTTAGGGAAGTTTTCAACTATTATCTCCTCAAGTGTTTTCTCATGGCCTTTCATTTTGCCTTCTTCTTCTGGGACTCCTGTGATTCGAATGTTGGGGCTTTTAACATTGTCCCAGAGGTCTATGAGGTTGTCCTCATTTCTTTTAATTCTTTTTTCTTTTTTCCTCTGTTTCATTTATTTCTACCATTCTATCTTCTACTTCACTTATCCTATCTTCTCCTCTGTTATTTTACTGTTGGTTCCCTCCAGAGTGTTTTTGATCTCATTTATTGCATTATTAGAGTCGGACACGACTGAGCAACCGAACTGAACTGAACTGAATTGATTGCATTATTCATTATATATTGACTCTTTTATTTCTTCTAGGTCCTTGTTAAACACTTCTTGCATCTTGTCGATCTTTGTCTCCAGGCTATTTATCTGTAAGTCTTTTGTTTTCAAGATTTTGGATCATTTTCACTATCATTATTTGGAATTCTTTATCAGGTAGATTCCCTATCTCTTCCTCTTTTGTTTGGTTTGGTGGGCATTTATCCTGTCCCTTTACCTGCTGGGTATTTCTCTGCCTTTTCATCCTGTTTATATTGCTGTGTTTGGGGTGGCCTTTCCATATTCTGGCAGTTTGTGGTTCCTCTTTATTGTGGAGTTTCCTCACTGTGGGTGGGGATGGACGGGTGGCTTGTCAAGGTTTCCTGGTTAGGGAAGTTTGTGTCGGTGTTCTGGTGGGTGGAGCTGGATTTCTTCTCTCTGGAGTGCAATGAAGTGTCCAGTAATGAGTTTTTGAGATGTCAGTGGGTTTGGTGTGACTTTGCGGAGCCTGTATATTGAAGCTCAGGGCTATGTTCCTCTGTTGCTGGAGAATTTGCATTGTATGTCTTGCTCTGGAAATTGTTGGCCCGTGGGTGGTGCTTGGTTTCAGTGTAGGTATGGAGGCATTTGATGAGCTCCTATCGATTAATGTTTCCTGGAGTCAGGAGTTCTCTGGTGATCTCAGGATTTGGACTTAAGCCTCCTGCCTCTGGTTTGCAGTCATATTCTTACAGTAGCCTCAATACTTCTCCATCTATACAGCACTAATGATAGAACATCTAGGTTAATGATGTAAAGTTTCTCCACAGTGAGGGACACCTGGAGAGGTTCACAGAGTTACATGAAGAAGAGAAGAGAGAGGAGGGAGATAGAGGTGACCAGGCGGAGAAGAGGGGGGATCAAAAGAGGAGAGAGCAATGTAGCCAGTAATCACTTCCCTTTCAACTGTGGTGTTGGAGAAGACTCCTGAGGGTCCCTTGGACTGCAAGGAGATCCAACCAGTCCATTCTGAAGGAGATCAACCCTGGGATTTCTTTGGAAGGAATGATGCTAAAGCTAAAACTCCAGTACTCTGGCCACCTCAGTTGAAGAGTTGACTCATTGGAAAAGACTCTGATGCTGGGAGGGA
Source organism: Oryx dammah (assembly GCF_014754425.2). Classification (NCBI taxonomy): domain Eukaryota; kingdom Metazoa; phylum Chordata; class Mammalia; order Artiodactyla; family Bovidae; genus Oryx; species Oryx dammah. The sequence continues at coordinate 44,025,556 of NW_024070198.1, forward strand.
TTGAGGGCAGGAGGAGAAGGGGACGACAGAGGATGAGATGGCTGGATGGCATCACTGACTCGATGGACATGAATCTCAGTGAACTCTGGGAGTTGGTGATGGACAGGGAGGCCTGGCATGCTGCGATTCATGGGGTCACAAAGAGTCGGACACGACTGAGCGACTGAACTGAACTGAACTGATGTGCTTTCCACAGTCTGGACACCTCAGAGATGTTCACAGAGTTACACAGAGAAGAGAAGAGGGAGGAAGGAGACAGAGGTGGCCAGGATAAAAGGGGGAATCAAAAGGAGAAAGACAGATCCAGCCAGTAATCAGTTCCCTAAGTGTTCTCAACAGCCCGGAACACACAAAGAGATTCACAGAGTTGGGTAGAGAAGAAAAGGGGAAGGGGGGAGATAGAGGCGACCTGGTGGAGAAAAAGGAGAGTCCAAAGTGGGGGAGAGCAATCCAGCCAGTAATCTCGCTCTGAAGTAAAAATGAGTACTGAAGATTGGTACTCATCAAGGTACTCATTGGTACTCATTAAAGGTACAAAATTGATAACAAATACGAAAAAGCAAAGATTAAAAATCTAGAGTAGAGGTTAGATTCTCAAAAATACAATATTAAAGAAAAGAACAAAGTCACGAAAATTATAAAATATATATATATATGAAGTTTGCTCTAAAAATAGGGTCTTTTTTTTTTTGCAAAGGTTATAAAAATGAAAATTAAGGAGTAATAGGGGACTTAAAAATTTTTTTTAAAAATTTAAAAAACGATAATAGTAAAAATATATCTAGGACTTTCTCTGGTGTTATTGTGGACAGTGTGGGGTCAGTTCATTTTCAGATAGTTCCGTGATCTGGCTTACACTTCTGAAGATCTATAGGCCCTTTCCTATGTAGTCGGTGCTAACTGCAGGGTTTTAATCTATCGCAACTGTCACTTTCAAAGCAGTTCCCTCTTTTTATATTAGCTTCTGTTTGCTGGCCTCTTCAGTGTCTAATTTCCACCCTGACACAAGGGGGTGGTGGTGGTCACTTTTTTTAGGCTCACTTGTTCTGTCGTGCTGTGGGGAGGGAGGAACGCTGCAGACAAATATCACTGGTGTCTGTGAGGAGTGCTGCCAGTGTCTCAGCCACACCGGGTTTGCCCCACTCACCGTGTGTGTGGTTTCCCAATCTACGCTGCTCAGGCTCTAGGTTGCTCTGCCAGGCACTGTCTGAGGCCGGTTCTGGGTTGAGTGCACTTCCCAGGTCAAAGCTGCTCAGGTTCAGGTTCTCGGGTCCTCCACAAAGGCGCAGGCTTGATTGGGCCTGCGTTTTGTGCCCTTCCCCTGTCCGGGCAGCTCAGGTGACCAGGTGCTTGGTGAGCTGTGACTTACCGCCTCCCCTGTCCCAGCCGCTCGGTTTTCTGGGTGTACAGTGGGTGCGCCGTCTCAGGTGTACCGTGTGTCTCCTCTGGGGAGCTGATCTCTGGCTGTGACCCTCCCGGCAGATGTCGACCGTCCAGAATCCCAAGGAGTCTTGGTTAGCAATGGAGCCTGCTTGCAGTTTGGTAGATGATGCCTCTCTGGGGCCACGATTGCCCCCTTCCGGCTCTGGCTGCCCTCGCCTGCCTGTCTCTGGCGGAGAATGGGCTGGTCCGCTGCTGACTAGCTCTGCTCAGTCCTTTGTTCTGTGAACGGGCCTGACAGTGTTTTAGGTTAGGGCTTTTTGCGGGATAGCTATCCCACAGTCTGGTTTGCTCTCTCAAGTTAGTTCCCTCAGATTGCCCTCGGGGCATTCAGGCCTGGTCCTTACTCTAAGCAATGCAGCCCGCGCCTCCCTGCCTAGCCCCCATTGCTAGTGGCGGATGCAAGCACCTGTGCTGCTTCTTCGCTGGGAGTTGCCTTAGGCACGTAATCTGTGGGGTTTAATTATTTATTTATTTTTCCTCCCGATTATGTTGCCCTCTGAGTTTCCAAGGCTCACCACCGATTTGCCGGTGAGAGTGTTTCCTGGTGTTTGGAAGCTTCCCTCTCTTTTAAGACTCCCTTCCCAGGATGGATCTCCGTCGTCCTTCCCTCTTTTGTCTCTCTTTTTATCTTTTATATTTTTTTCCCTACCTCCTTTCGAAGACCAATAGGCTGCCTTTTTGGGTGCCTGATGTCCTCTGCCAGCATTCAGAAGTGGTTTTGTGGAATTTTCTCAGCGTTCAAATGTTCTTTTGATGAATTTGTGGGAGAGAAAGTGGTCTCCCATCCTATTCCTCCGCCATCTTAGGACCACCCTCTGATGATTCTTTTCAAAATAATTCTGCATACCATTTCAGCCTTTAGGTTTTAAAATTTTACTATTAGATAGGTGAATTTTTAACTTTTCAAAGGTTCTGCCAATCTTCATTCTCTACCCCCGCCAGTTTCCTCCTTTAAATTCTGCTAGAATCCTTACTTTCCATTGCATTTAAATTTGGGAATAATCTGTAATTGTAGAAAACAGTGGAAAATTTATCTGAAATTAAGGCAGACAAGAGAGTAATTCAAATGCACTTAAAATTTGCCACTGTGTTCAATTGAACCCCATAATTGTATAATCAAATTGTTCTTATACTACAAATATTGAATTATTGATGGGGTATGTGTTGGAGTTTTTCACTGGAACATTTGTTTCTTCAGGCTACTCTGCTGTATTGGTGGTGATTTTGCATGCTGTTTTATCTGGAACTGTCAGACTTTGTGAGGGCAAGATACATCAGATAAGTTAAGGTGTGCATAAAGAATGCATAAATCATGCTGCCCTGTCTTTAGTTATACTCGCTCTTTGCCATAATGCTTTGTGTCCTGCAAACCAAGACTTATGACAAATTTTATTTCCTGTGATTTGCTGCTAAAAAGAAAGTGTGGTGTGTTTATGGTGGCATACACTGCTCATTGTGTGTGTTTCTGACAGGTGAAAAATTGTGTTTTAACTGTATATTAATGAGATCCAAATCCTCTGCTTGAGACTTTAAATATTTGTTTGAAAGAATTTTCTAGAGACTAGCGCTAGTAGACTTCAGTCTCCTCTACTGTTCATATGGCAGGAGGACCTCTCTCCTCAAACCTGTGTGATGGGTGTGAGCCCAGGGCATGGTGGGAGTATCCCTGGAAGTGACTGCCACAGGGGATGGGGGGATAGGACCTCAGTTATAACAGGAGTGACTGCAAACTGCGCAGCTGTACTTTGTCAAATCGAACCAAATGCATTTCCAGCTCCACATCCCTTTAGTCCAGTAGAAAATTTTCCCGCAGACCTGGGAGCGGGAGGTGGTTTCAGGATGATTCAAGTGCGTTACATTTATTGTGTAGTTTTTTCCTATTATTATTATATTAGTTCTATCTCAGATCATCAGGCAGTAGGTACCAGAAGTTGGGGACCCCTGCTTTAGTACTATCTCAAGAGTACCAGTTCCTGCTATACACCAGACATGGGGAGGCGGCCGGAGGGGATGTTGGGGTGGGGAGAGGACACTCTGCTAACAGCCTGCGAGTTCAAATATTGCACGATTTACAAGCAAATGTTTTACCACGTGAACACACTGCTAGGATCCCTCATTGAGTCTTGCAATGGGCTCTTGCAAACGAAAGACCGCCCCCCCACCCCCGCCACCCACACCCACACCCACACCCACACCCACACCCACACACCCACACCCACACCCACACACACACACACACACACACACACACACACACACACACACACAGAGATTCAGACTTTACTAGCTTTATACTAAATCTCTCTCTGGCTCCGATTATTTCATGGCTTAGGGACCCCCTTGGCCCATCAAAATCCTTGGTAAATATGGGTTCCGCTGGGCAGTATTCCTCCCCTGGACCCACACCGTGTCCAGATGCCTGCGTGCTCCCCTCTGCCGGGTAGCGCTTTCTGTCACGTGGCCTCTACTTCCGGCAGGATTTAGCCCCGGCCTGCTTTTAAATGTCTGTGGACAGAGTGCGGTAGCCCAGTCGTGGGACCTGGGGAGCAGAGCAGCTCCTCTGTCTGTAACAGGAGGAGCCCCTCTAATGACTCGTTCTGGTGAGGAGCCAGGAACCACGCTTGGAGAAGCCCCTCGGCCCGTGGCGGCCAGGGCCCCCTGTTCCGGGAGGGCTGCTGGGCTGGGCCCCTCCTGGCTTACATCCGCCTCTCTGGCTGAGGCGAGTCTCTGGGAGAGGCTGCAGCCCTGGCCTGCTCTGCGGGGTGCCTGGTGATCTCGAAGCCCCTCTCTACACCCCTGAGAGGGGTGTCTTCTGACGCCCCGACTGCCTTCTTCTCCACTCCATCAGTTCTGGTTCTGTCTCGTGTCTTGGAATCTTTAAAGGTGAATTTATCTGCAGGATGATTTCCATTGTAGGGGAAACAAATGACTGCAACAACCGGGGTTCTGGGCTCTAGAGAATGGGAAGCCTGTGAAAGTTCTCTGAGATCCGGGTCCCAGGGAGCCAGCAGGGCCCGCAGTGCCTCTTGGTTGCTAACTTGTCATTTTTCCATTTCATGGGGAGCCACGACCCCAGACCCAGCAGAGCTTGGCAGTGTCTGGAGTTGGACAGACTAGGGAAGGCTCTGAGTCCCAGCCTGAAATGTGGGATCAGCCTTGCTCCAGGTGCCTGAGCTAAGACAGTGGCTTCAAAGCACTTAGCATAGCATCTGGCCCAGTGTGAACGCTTATATAAACGCTAGTATTACCGCAACAGTTTTGTTTCTGTGGTGAAAAGCATAAAATTATCCTAATAGAATCAAAAAATTTTTAATGAAATTGATATAAATTTGGTATTCCAGAAGAATTTTAATAATTAATGGATTCTTTTTTCCCCCCTGTTCTGGGCAAAATGGATTTTTACTTTAAAAAGACATGGAGAGGAACAATAATTAATAGTGCCCTTATATAACTCAGAATGAACTATAGTTTAAAAAGAACAATTGCCTAAAATGATAGCTTTGCCAAAGTGACTGGATTTTTTTTTTTTTTGTCAGTTGCTTTGCTTGTTGAAGAATTTCTGTGAAACACTTGTAATGCTTGTATTTGAGGCACCTATCATTTTTAATGACATTTTAATAAAACCCCAGTTACATGCTTCATATCAAGTGATTTTCTTAGCTCTCAAACAAAATCAAGTTTGTTATAAGTAAGGAAAAATATGCTTTCTAGAGAAGTGGAATGTCAAGGAGGCAAAGGTGGAGCAGGGGAAATATATCATACTCAAGGAAAATTCAAAGAATTTTAGGTTTTGGAAGTTTTCTATTTGAATGAACTATGATCACTCATCCCAGATATGGCAGAATGCCATCTAAAGCCACATTTATTCACATTTTAAAATAATGGCTTATTTTATAATTTTATTTTAAAGTCATTGTTGAATTTGTTACAACACTGCTTTTTCTGTGTTTGTTTTTTTTTTTTTAGCCATGAGGCATGTGGGATCTTAGCTTCCCAACCAGGGATTAAACCCACACCCCTTGCACTGGAAGGAGAAGTCTTAACCACTGGACCACAGCAGGGAAGTCCCATTTATTCACATTTTAAACTTAGAATCAGGAGAAAAATGGAGATTGATATTCATATTGAATAACTTGGCTGTATAGCAGTTTGGCTACAAAGTATGTATTCTTACCAAGAACGTGAACATTTTATAGAGAATGCATGATAGCTCTTAAAGCTTAAACGAGTACTTTGTTTAAAATTGAAATATAGTTGATTTGCAGTGTTGTGTTTCTGCTGTACAGCAAAGTGATTCAGTTATACAATATGTATGCTTTTTAAAAATAATTTTCCTTATGGTTTATCACAAGACATTGAATATTGTTCCCTGTGCTAGGGCCTTGTTTATCTGGTCTATTTATCATGGTTTGCATTGGCAACCCACTCCAGTGTTCTTGCCTGGAGAGTCCCAGGGACGGGGGAGCCTGGTGGGCTGCCGTCCACGGGGTCGCACAGAGTCGGACACAACTGAAGTGACTTAGCAGCAGCAGGAGCAGTTGCATGTGCTAATCCCAGACTCCCAATCCACCCTGCCCCACCCACACTCCGCCTTGGCAACCACAAGTCTGTTCTGTAGTTAAACCGGTACTCCTACCCTGGAAAGGAACAACAGCCAAGGTGGGGATTGAATATATCTGAAGGAGGATTCAAAGTGATATTTATTGAGGATTCCACTGTAAGAAAAGCAAAAAAAAAAAAAATATATATATATATATATATATATATATACACACACACACATATATATATAGGCTTTCTAGAAGATTGTAGAGAAAACATGATTTATTGGAGATATCCCTTGCTTCCATGCTTTAATATCAAGCCTCCATATATAATGCAAGTTTTATACTAGCATAGAAAGTGGAAAGGAGCAGTCAGATTTACTGTTACGTATGAGCATGAATAATTTTTATTTTTATTGCTTTCCCACTTCAGATCAAGTTGGAATTTTTCACTTTTGACCAAAGGCTCTTGTTGGGTTTGCAGAGAGTATAGCAGAGGTACATGAAATGTCATATATTTATTGTGTCCGTTTATGATGGGATGTAACATAATTGAAGTAGTAACTTGAAAGTTATGGTTAGGAATTTTAAATAAATTTAAAGTCAGAATTTAGTAATTAACTTCTAAGAGTTAAGTAGTTGCCTGATAATCTGTGGGTATATTCATTTAGCGACTTCAGTGACCAAGAAGGGACTCACTTAGGCCCCTTTAGGAAAGTCTCTGACAAACCAAAGGGAAGATAATTTTAGTAAACAATTCAGAAGGAGAAATGTGAACTCATTATGAACTTGTAAGGGTGAGTCCTGGGTAGTGTAGAACCTGTCATGATCTTTCTCTAAATAGTGCCATACAATTTTACGTTATGCATAAGAATCTTACAATAGCCTATTTCTGTCCTTCCATCCTTCATTTTATTGTAGTTTTCTTCTATCTATCCCATTACCTCCCAATGCATTTCTATAATTTTTACTTTAGGAAGACGATGCTTGCCCGTACATTTGCTGTTTTTTGTGTCCATTATTCCTTTGTGTAAGTGCAGATTTTCATCTTGTATGATTTCTCTTCTGCCTGAGCAACTTTCTTTAATATTTTTTATAATTCAGCATTGCTGGTGATGAATTCTCTTGGTTTTTTTCCCCTTAAATTAAAAAAAAAAAGCCTTTATTTTCATTTTATTGCTTAAAGAGATGGTCCCTGGATAAAGAAATTCAGCACTCAGAACTTGAAAGACGTCTCTGCACTGTGATAGATTCCCTGGTGGTTCAAATGGTAAAAGAGTCCGCCTGGGTTGGGAAGATCCCCTGGAGAAGGAAATGGCAGTCCACTCCAGTATTCTTGACTGGAAAATTCCATGGATGGAGGAGCCTGGAGGGCTACAGTCCAGGGGGTCGCAGAGAGCCGGACATGACTGAGCGACTTCACTGCGCTGTGATGGGCTTGCATGTTTCTGAGGACATGCCTGCTGTCAGTCTTGTCTTTGTTCTTCTGTGGTTAATTTTTTTCAACCTATTGCTGCTTTTAAGATTATTTGCTGAATTTCAACAATTAGATTAAAACCAATGCTATCAATATCTGGCATGGTTTTCTTAAGTTTATTCTGCTTGAGGTTCTTGAAGTTCTAGGTCTGTGGGTTTATGCTGCTGCTGCTAAGTCACTTCAGTTGTGTCCGACTCTGTGCGACCCCATAGACGGCAGCCCACCAGGCTCCCCCATCCCTGGGATTCTCCAGGCAAGAACACTGGAGTGGGTTGCCATTTCCTTCTCCAATGCATGAAAGTGAAAAGTGAAAGTGAAGTCGCTCAGTCACTTCTCATCAAATTTGGGAAATTTTGGCTTTTTTTTTTTTGCTTTAAACAACATCAGTTTATTATCTTACACTTCTTGAGACTGGGCTCCCCTTGAAGCCTATAGGGGAGGATTCTTCCTTGTCTTTTCCAATTTCTGGTGTTCTCCTGGCAATCCTTGATGTTCCTTGACTTGGAGATACATCACTTTGATGTCTGCCTCTGTTGGACAGAGGACAGACGTAGCATTGTCGTTGTGCCTGTCTAGATCTCTTTTCTTCTTATTAGGACATGAGTCATATTGGACTTGCGTCCCCCTCTACTCCAGCAAGACCTTATCCTAGCTAATTACATATGCAGTTATCCTGTGTGCAAAGGTCACATTTCCAGGTGCTGGGGACTGAGGACTCCTACATACATTTTTCGAGTGGGAATTCAACTCATAATAGGCAAAGAATTGAAGATGTAAGTGAAAGAGTCCTGAGTTTAGTTTTCTGTAAGAAAAATGGAAAAAGTAAAATCCATGAGCAAAATTAACTGGCATATGATGGTCAGTTTTTAGCCCTTTACATTGTATTTCCAGCTAACTTTCTGAAATCTAGGAAATGTTTCCATATATTCTTTCTTTTCACCAGCTGCTATGGTAATGATAATCTTCCTCTGTATACATATTTCTATTGCATTTCTCTGGATTTAATAATAATAAACATTACCAATAGTGAGATAAGAGTGATAAAGGGTTTCCTACACAAAATTTTTATGATTATCTCACTTGGGAAAAGGAGAAATAAAAGATTAGAGGAATATGTTTTGTTTTAGAACATTATGTTGAATACATCAGTTTAAATCAGTGTGCGGCTACTGCACAGCGTGGTATGGCCATGAAGATCCACAAGCAAGATTAAACATTTGAACCAATACTGACCCTCAGGTCTCTGAGTAGTTCTCAGATGTATTGCTATTATTCCTCTAATTTTCTGTCTCCTTTTTCTCCTTCTTTGAACTACAGTTACACGTATGTTGAACTGCTTGGTGTTCTTTTGAGTCAGTGACTGTGTTCTCATCTCTTCTCTCACTGTGGTTCCTTTTACCAATTTTGCACTGCTGTGTCTTCTGGTTTATTGGTGTGTTTTCTGCCATGTATAATCTGCTTTTGATTCCATTCCATTGTTCGTTTCAGACTGTATCGTTTCATTTCAATTTGGTATTTTTATGTCTTCTGGCCTTTTTGTTTATCTTCTTAAACACACAGAGCATACTTACATTAGGTCATGTCCTTGTTTATAAATTCTGTCGCCTCTGTTACTTCTGGGCTCATTCTTATCGATTGTTTTCATTACAGGTCGTATTTGCTGCCCTTTGCATATTGGTGATGTTGTTCCTAAATTAAAGTTTTTTTTTTTATCACAGTTTAGAGTTATAAAACAATTATAAAAATGAAATAGTACGGGTTCTCACATAATCCACAGTCACTTTCCCCTATTAGCCTCTTACATGAATATGGCACCTTTGTTACAGTAATGAACCAGTGTTGATAAATCATTATTGACTGATTCAGATTTCTTTAGTTTTTACTGAATGCTCTTCTTCTGTTCCCCGATCCCATCCAGAATACCACATTACATTTCGTCTTCATGTCTCCTTAAGCTCCTCTTGGCTGTGACAGTCTCTCAGACTCTTTTTGTGTTTGGTGACCTTGGCAGTCTTGAGGAGTGCTGGTCAGGTGTTTTGTAGAACATCTTTCAATTGGGATTTATCTGCAGTTTTTCTCATGATTAGATTGAGTTTATGGGTTTTGGGGGCAGAAAACCAGAGATGAAAATGCCATTTTCATTACACTGAACTAAGGATACACCCTGTCAACATGACTTAACACTATTCATGCATAATTTTAATCTCCTGGCTGACGTCCTGCCTGTCAGGTTTCTTGGTAAAGTTACCCTCCTTCTCCCCCCTCCTTTCCCTACTGAAGCCTCTGTGCAGCCCACACTGATGGAGAAACGAGTTATGTTCTATTTCCTTGAGGGCAGAGTGCCTCCATCAATTACTTGGCGTTCTCCTGCATAGGAGATTTGCCTCTTCTCCCACATTTGTTTTGTTCACTCCTTTATTTATATTAGTGTGAAGTCAAGGATATATATTTTATACTTGGAGTTATCGTCCGATGCTCAATTTATTTTGCTACTCAAATGTGCCAGTTCTCGCCATTGGGAGTTTTTTTTTTTTTTCTGGCTGGCTCTTACTTTTTTTGGCATCCCCACTTTGGTGGGCTTTTGTTTTCTTTTAGCATTAACTTACTTTCCAGCACACTAAGATGCTTTAGGCTCATTCATCTTCCGTGTTTCCTGCCCCATTTCTAGAATCAGCCCTTTATCCAAGGAGTTCCTTCTTTAATTGAAGCATTAGGAACCAAGATCTCTGTGCTAGCTGAGCTTATTGCTATTGGCATATCTGCTTTTAGACCTTCTCCTCTGACAGAACAAGGAAATATGAGCATATATGCGTGCATGCATGCTAAGTTGCCTCTGTCGTGTCCGACTCTCTGCGACACTATGGATGGTAGCCTGCCAGGCTCCTCAGTCCATGGGATTCTCCAGGCAAGATTACTGGAGTGCCCTCATCCTGGGGATCTTCCTGACTCAGGGATTGAACCCATGTCTCTTGTGTTTCCTGCGTTGGCATGTGGGTTCTTTACCACTAGCACCACCTGGGAAGCATACATACACGTACCTGTATGTGTAAGTGAAGTGAGATACGCAGTCATGCTGTCTCCAACTGTAGTTCACTAGTGTGTGGATCATTCTAACCTCCTCTCCCTGCTCATCTGTAAACACCCACTCCAGCAGAGAAATCTGACTCCCACTATCTGCCATCCATTTAGTTAACTGGCTAAACTTTGTATACATGCACGTTAATATCAGAATGTTTAACCTGTACCCTGGGGGAAATGAGGTGATCAGCTAGTGTATAGTGCTTGGGTACAGTTTCTTTAGCCCTCAGTTTTAGAGATTCTACTTATTTCCAAAGTGACTTAGGGCAGAAAGAGCCCTTTTCCCCTGCCTCAAAGAGGCAGATTCACACATCTGTAATAGAGTTCGATGGTTTTGCCACACTCTGCATTCTGCCTTGAGATTCGGCAACCACCTAAATGATTTTTAAAATGTGCACATATTAAGCTTCATTCTTTGTGTTGTAAGGTTCTGTGTTGTTCACTCAGTTGTGTCTGACTCTTTGCAATCCCATGGACTGCAGCACGCCAGGCTTCTCTGTCCTTCACCGTCTCCCAGAGTTTTCTCAAACTCATGCCCATTGAGTTGGTGATGCCATCCCACCATCTCACCCTCTGTCGCCCCCTTCTCCTCCTGCCCCTCAGTCTTCCCCGGCATCAGGGCCTTTTCCAATGAGTCGGCTCTTCGTAAGCCTCTATGGTTTTTGACAAATGCTGTGTCACACGTCCACGTTTACAGTATCATGGTTGTTTCGCTGCCCTGAAAAATGCCCTGACGTTTCACCTCTTCATCCCGCCTTCCCTCTCTTGAGACCTCTGGCTGCTCTCTTTCTCCTGTCTCCATAGTTCTGCCTTTTTGAGAACATTACAAGTAGAATCATACAAATGTGTCTCTTTCATACTGGTTTCTTTCATTTAGCAATATGCATTTAAGAGTCTAACATTTTTTTATAGCTTGATAGCTCATTTCTTTTCATTGCTGAATATCATTCTGTGGTAGGGAGGTGCCACAGTTTCTTTATCCATCAAAGGACCTATTGTTTCTGCTTTTCTTGGTGTTATGAATAAAGCTGTTGTAAACATTATCAAGCAAGCTTTTTGGGTAAACATAAGTTTTCAAGTCAGCTGGGTAACTGGGTGCATGATTGCTGAATCATATGTTTAGCTTTGTGGAACATAAGACTGTGTTTAAATTTGTGGGGAAAAACAAAAACAACAACAACAACAAAAAAAAACCAAAAAACCCTGCCAAACTGTCTTCCAAATTGGCCACACCATTTTGCATTTTTACCAGCAGTCAATGAGTTCCTACCGCGCTGTATCTTTGCTAGCATTTGGTATTGTCAGGCTTTTGGATTTCAACCATTCCAACATACCGTGTAAGTGGTATCATGTTGTTTTAATTCACAATTTCCTAATGATGTATGATCTTGAGCATCTTTTCATGTGTTATTTACCATCTGTGTGTCTTCTTTGGTGAGGTATCTGTTCAGCCCTTTTGCCAATTTCTTAATTGAGTTGTTTTCTTATTGTTGAGTTTTAAGAATTCTTTTTTATATTTTGGATACAAGTTCTTTATCCAGCATATGTTTATACAAATATTTGCAAAATGCTTTCATCTTTTTTTGTTGGTAAATATGTTTGTTTCATTCTTGCTCCTGAAGGGAATTTTTTTACTGAGTATGCCGCTCTGGACTGATGGCTCCCTTTCCTTTCCCCTCTGAAGATACTCCTGTATTGTTTTATGGCTTTTCTTGTGGCCGTCAAGAATTCTGCAGTGACCCTAATGTTCCCTTGAAAGGGGATGTGTATTTTTTCTCTGGTTGCTTTTGGGGTCTCATCATTGCCTTTGTCCTCTTGTTCCATTTTTGTGTCTAGGTACGTTTTTCCTACTGATCCTATTTGGAAAATGTTTTGCTTCCTAAAGCTGTGAATTCATATTTTAATTAATTACGTCACATTTTCAGTGATTATCCTTTAAATGTTACCTCTCCTCTATTTTCTTCATTCTTGCCTTGAGTGAATATGTTAGATCTTCTCTTTCTGTTTTCTTAGTCTCTGTTTTATACGTCCATTCTATGCTTTATTCTGGGAAAGCTGGGTAAATTCTGCAGATATATAATTATCTTTTCATTTTTTGCTTACTTTACCATTCAACCCACCTACTTAGTTTTATGTTTCAGCAATTATATTTTGACTTCTAGAATTTCCAGTTGCTTTTGTCCTCAGATATTTTTGGTTGTTTCTAACAATTGTTGTTGTTGTTGTTATATACTCAACTTTGGAAAGAATTGTTTTATTTTTTTAAAACTTCTGTACCTGGCTCTTGGATGGTCTGAATCTGACAATTTCAACTTCTTCCGTTCTTGGAGGGTGTTTGAAATGTGGGTTTTATTATGATTTAGGTGTAGTGAGGCTGACAGAGCAGGAGATGACTGCAGCAGTGGAGAAGGTGACTTGTTACAGTTCCCAAGGGGCAGGGAAATGCCATGTGGGGGCTGCCCAGGGAGGCGCCAGGAGGCAGTGTGAGCAAGGCAAACTGCAGACAAGAAAGAGCTTTGCTGCTGTGGTTTCTGTGCAAAAAGCTTACAAGGCAGAGTAAGCAGGCAGCAGGCTTCAGGTTGGCTAGTTTGAATAATTTCCACAGGCTCTGGGGTGGAGAGCCTGTCCCTGGTTAGTTGGTACCATCTTGGAGTGATGAGGGCTGGAGATGCTAGCCTGGAGTTTGTCATCAGAAGAGGTGGGGGTTGTGTGGACTCTGGCCCGGTAATTTTTGTTCATATGAAAGGTGCACTGGAGGGCAAATTTATCATCTCCAGGAATCGGCTAGCCCTGCGAGGGACTATCTCGCCAGGGTCAGTAAGGCCCCAGATGTCTAAACAGCAGAGGGAAAAGACATGTTTTCTACCAAAAGACACGTCTCTGACTCTGTGAGCTTGCTTGTCTTCCTTTGTGTTTGGCGATCTTTGATCTTAAGTTATGGCTGAATTGGGGACCCTTTCCTTCAGAGAGCATTTGCTTCTGCCCCGGGGGTAGCTGAGGGGCTCATGGGAACAGTGACCACTTGGGAGTCCCTGGAGATGCTCAGAGCAGGGGCTCTGGCTCAGCTGCTGCCCTCCAAGTTCAATATCCCGGTAGCATCATTGCTGTGTTGCCCTGGCCTCACGATAACTCTATGCCCTGCTGTTTACAGGTCAGGCCTGCTCTGAATCTCCACCCCTCTGGCTCCCTGCTTCTCTGGTCTTGGTTCTCTGCCTCTGTAGGTTCCTCTGTTCCTGTTTTGAAGGTACTGTGGGTTCAGTTCCAAACTGCCGTGGTAAGGCGGATCTCACAAAAAAGTGCGTTACTCAAATGTTTTGGATTTGCTGTGCATATAAAAGTTATGTTTAGACTATACCATTGTCTATTAAGTATGCAGTAGCCTTAGTCTGAAAAAACAATGTGCATCCCTTAAATAAAAAATACTTTATTGCTAAAAATGCTGTCATCCGAGCCTTCAGTGAATTGTAACGTCAAAGATCACAGATCACCGTAACAAATATATTAGTAGTAATAAACATGTTTGGAATACAAGAAAATGACCAAAAGGTGACACAGAGACATGAATGAACAAATGCCACTGAAAGAGCAGCCGCGTTAGACTTTTGCACAATGTGGGCTTGCCACAGACCTTCACAATTTTTTTTAAAACAAAATGTATGAAACATCATATGAACTGTAGACCGCCAGGCTCCTCTGTCCATGGGATTCTCCAGGCAAGAGTACTGGAGTGGGCTGCAGTGTCTTCCTCTAGGGGATCTTTCCAGCCCAGGGATCAAACCCTCATCTCTTGCATCTCCTGCATTGGGAGGCAGGTTCTTCACCACTGACGCCACCTGGGGAGCCCAGAATTTATAATGAAGCCAAGTGCAGTAGAAAGGTGAAGGGGGTGTGCCTGTCCTGCCTTCGGTACACTGAGGCACCAATTTCTCTTCCCTCTGGTTCCTGATTGATCTAAACCCTGCTCATATTTTAAAACTCTTCATGGAGTGGGGAGGCAGTGGAGAAGTGGGCTGTCTCTACGTCATTCTACCTTTGATGAGACCAACGGTGTCTCAAAGGACACGTCCCATCCCAGGTCTAATTGTTGTGGCGTGGAGGGCCCTTTCGAAGACAGTCTTTGATGTCTGAAGCTGATCCCATTTGATGACCGAGCTCACTGCCTCCCTGGCCCTAACTGACCGCCCCGAACTTTCCACCTGAGTTACCGCAGTGGCCTCCTGGCTGGTCTCCTTGCTCCCATCCTTACCCGCTTGGGTCTGTTTCCAATATGGTAGCCGGAGGGATCCTGTTAAAACCTAAATCAGACCACTCTTGTCCCCACAACCTTTGAGTTGCTTTCTATCTCACACAGAAGAAAGTGAAGTCGCTTAGTCATGTCCGACTCTGTGACCCCATGGACTGTAGCCTACCAGGATTCTCTGTCCATGGGATTTTCCAGGCAAGAATACTGGAGTGGGCTGCCATTTCCTTCTCCAGGGGATCTTCCCAACCCAGGGATGGAACCTGGTCTCCCTCATTGTAGGCAGACACTTTACTGTCTGAGCCACCAGGGAAGTCAAACATTTTTACAGAGATCCAGAGGCCCCAGATAACACCCTCCCTGCCTCTTCTCGTGACTTTGCTCACTCACCCCCTCCTGTGGATCCTCGTGGTCCTGTGCCTTCCTGGGCTCTGTGCAGTGCAGGGACCGTGCCGGGCTTGCTCGTGCTGCAAAGCCTTTGCACTGGCTGTGCCAGCTGCGTGCGGTGCCTTCCTCCAGACTTTGGCGTGACTTGTGCGCTGTTCTATCAGCTGTTTGCTCACAAGCGTCACATCCTCAGAGGGACCTTCCTCTGCCACCCCAGTGGAGAACGGCAGCTGACCTCACACTCCCTTGTCCCATTCGGCTTTATTATTTTTTTTCTTAGCACTTAGTGTCATCTTACGTACTATATATTTTCTCCTGTAAAAAAATCAACTTTATTGGGATATGATTTACATATGATATTAATAAAATGTAACCCTGTGTAAGTATGCAGTTAGATGACTTTTGCCAAATGGATTCATTGGTGTAACCAGCGCTGAGGTCTAGAGAGGGCATGTCTATCACCAGAAACTCCCTGTCGGTCCCTGTGCTACTTTCAGTTACAGCTTGAGGATCTGATGACTGTCACTGTCAACGCTTGCCGTTTCTAGAACGTCATGTAAATGGAGTCAGTCTGTATGAACTCGGTTGTCTGGCTTATTTTATGCAGCATCACGTTTTTGAGCTCCATCTATGTTACAGTGGGGCTTCCCTCGTGGCTCAGATGGTAAAGCGTCTGCCTGCAATGTGGGAGACCCAGGTTCAGTCCCTGGGTTGGGAAGATCCCCTGGAGAAGGAAATGGCAACCCACTCCAGTACTCTTGCTTGGAAAATTCCATGGACAGAGGAGCCTGGCAGGCTACAGTCTATGGGGTCGCAAAGAGTTGGACACGACTGAGCGACTTCACACACTAGGTGACAGTACATGTCAACAGTAGTAACCAGTCACTGGCTGTTATGAATTAGATGATCAGTCTTTTTTATCGCTGAGTGGTATCTCCTTGTATGGATATTCTATAGTCTGTTCATTTACATGCTGATTAGCATTTGGGATTTTCCAGGTTTTATTGATTATGAATAAAGCTGCTCTGAATATTCATCTGTGGCCACATGTTTCATTCACTTTGGGTAAATACCTAGGGGTGGAATTGCTTGCTCATTGCACAAGTCTATATTTAACTTTCTGAGAAGCTGCCAAACAGTTACTGAAAGGGATGGGACCGTTTTGGATTTCCACCAGGACTGTGCCGGTTATAGTTGTTCCGCATTCTTTTGACACTGGGTGTCCTTAGTCTCTCTCATTTCAGGTGTTCTAGGTATCATCTCCTCATTTTAATTTCCATTTCCTGATGACTAGTAATATTGAATATCTTTTCCTGTTCTTTCTAGCCATTTGTAAATCTTTTGTGAACTATTATTTCATGTTTTCTTCTTGTTTTTAAATTGTATGTCTTCTTATTATCGAGTTGTAATATATTGACATATTAATAAGTATCATCATCTGGACACAAGTCTTTTTAGATATATGAATTGCTAATACTTTCTCCCACTGTATGTATTACCTTTTAATTTTACTCGTGGTAATTTTACAAAGAGTAGAACTTTTCATTTTATTGAAACTAAGCTTATAAAATTGCTTTCTTTTGTGGTTAATGTTTTTTTGTGTCTCGTGTAAGAAATTTTTTGTGTACTCTATGGTGGTAAGGATTTTCTCCTAACGCTCAATGTACTTTGTGTATCTTTTCCCTCCACCCATTAAAACACAAGCTCCTTGAGGTGGAGAATTTTTTTTTTGAATCTGTTTATCGTTCAATCCCCACTGTTCCATCAGTTCATCATTCATAGTAGGCGCTCAGTAAGTGTTTGTTGTTGATCAGACTCTCAGTTGCATCTGACTCTTTGTGACCCCATGGACTGCAACACGCTTGGCTTCCGTGTCCTTCGCCATCTCCCAGAGCTTGCTCAAACTCATGTCCATTGAATCGTTGATGCCATCCAACCTCCAACCATCTCATCCTCTGTCGTTCCCTTGTCCTCCTGCCTTCAATCTTTCCCAGCATCAGGGTCTTTTCAAATGAGTCAGTTCTTTGCATCAGGTGGCCAAATTATTGGAGTTTCAGCTTCAGCATCAGTCCTTCAAATAGACACCCAGGACTGATCTCCTTTAGGATGGACTGGTTGGATCTCCTTGCCATCCAAAGGACTCTCAAGAGTCTTCTCCAACACCACAGTTCAAAAGCATCAATTCTTCAGTGTTCAGCTTTCTTTATGGTCCAAATCTCACATCCCTATGTGCCTACTGGAGAAACCATAGCTTTGACAGGACAGACTTTTGTTGGCAATGTAATGTCTCTGCTTTTTAGTATGCTGTCTAGGTCTGTCATAGCTTTTCTTCCAAGGGGCAGACATCCTTTAATTTCATGGCTGCAGTCACCATCTGCAGTGATTTTGGAGCCCAAGAAAATAAAGTCTGTCACTGCTTCCATTGTTTCCCATCTATTTCCCATGAAGTGATAGGACCAGATGCCATGATCTTCGTTTTTTGAACGTTGAGTTTTAAGCTGGCTTTTTCACTCTCCTCTTTCACCGCCATCAAAAGGCTCTTTAGTTCCTCTTTGCTTTCTGCCGTAAGGCAGAAAGGTGTCATCTGCATATCTGAGGTTATTGATATTTCTCCTGGCAATCATGATTCCAGCTTGTGCCTCATCCAGTCCAGCATTTCTCATAATGTACTCTGCATATAAGTTAAATAAGCAGGGTGACAATATACAGCCTTGACATATTCCTTTCCCAGTTTGGACCCAGTCTGTTGTTCCATGTCCAGTTCTAACTGTTGCTTCCTGACCTGCATATAGGTTTTGCAGGAGGCAGGTAAGGTTGTCTGGTATTCCCATCTCTTGAAGAAGTTTCCACAGTTTGTGTGATCCACACAGTCAAAGGCTTTAGTGTAGTCAATAAAGCAGAAGTAGATGTTTTTTTCTGGAATTTTCTTGCCTTTTCTACAATCCAATGGTTGTTGGCAATTTGATCTCTGGTTCTTCTGCCTTTTCTAAAACCAGTTTGAACATCTGGAAGTCCTTGGTTCTCATACTTTTGAAGCCTATCATGGAGAATTTTGAGCATTACTTTGCTAGTGTGTGAAATGAGTGCAATTGTGTGGTAGTTTGAACATTCTGTGGCATTGCCCTTCTTTGGGATTGGAATGAAAACTGACCTTTTCCAGCCACTGCTGAGTTTTCCAAATATGCTGGCATACTGAATGCAGCACTTTCACAGAATCATCTTTTAGGATTTGAAATAGCTCAACTGGAATTCCATCACCTCCACTAGCTTTGTTCGTAGTGATGCTTCCTAAGGCCCACGTGACTTCTTACCCCAGGATGTCTGGCTCTAGGTGAGTGATCACACCATCGTGGTTATCTGGGTCATGAAGATCTTTTTTGTATAGTTCTTCTGTGTATTCTTGCCACCTCTTCTTAATATCTTCTGCTTCTGTTAGGTCCATACCATTTCTATCCTTTATTGTGCCCATCTTTGCATGAAATGTTCCCTTGATATCTCTAATTTTCTTGAAGAGATCTCTAGTCTTTCCCATTCTATTGTTTTCCTCTGTTTCTTTGCATTGTTCACTTAGGAAGGCATTCTTACCTGTCCTTGCTATTCTTTGGAACTCTGCATTTAAATGAGTATATCTTTTCTTTTCTCCTTTGCCTTTTGCTTCTTTTCTTTTCTCAGCTATTTGTAAGGCCTCCTGTAGCAACCATTTTGCCTTTTTGCATTTCTTTTTCTTTGAAATGGTCTTGATCCCTGCCTCCTGTATAGTGCTACAAACTTCCATCCATAGTTCTTCAGGCACTCTATCAGATCTAATCCCTAAATCTAATTGTCGCTTCTACTGTATATTCTTAAGGGATTTGATTTAGGTCATACCTGAATGGGCTAGTGGTTTTCCCTACTTTCTTCAATTTAAGTCTGAATTTGGCAATAAGGAGCTCAAGATCTGATCCACAGTCAACTCCTGGTCTTACTTTTGCTGACTGTATAGAGCTTCTTCATCTTTGGCTGCAAAGACTATAATCAATCTGATTTCAGTGTTTACCATCTGGTGTTGTCCATGTGTAGAGTCATCACTTGTGTTGTTAGAAGAGGGGGTTTGCTATGACCAGTGTGTTCTCTTGGCAAAGCTGTGTTAGCCTTTGCCCTGCTTCATTTTGTACTCCAGGGCCAAATTTGCCTGTTACTCCAGGTGTTTCTTGACTTCCTACTTTTGCATTCCAGTCCCCTGTGATGAAAAGGACATCTTTTTTTTTTTTTTTTTGGTGTTCTAGAAGACCTTGTAGGCCTTCATAGACTGTTCAGCTTCAGTTTCTTTGGAATTAATGGTTTGGGCATAGATTTGGATTACTGTGATATTGAATGGTTTACCTTGGGAATGAACAGAGATCATTCTGTTGTTTTTGAGATTGTTTTTGTATCCAAGTACTGCCTTTCGAACTCTTTTGTTGACTATGATGGCTACTCCGATTATGTAAGGGATTCTTGCCCACAGTAGTACATATAATGGTCATCTAAATTAAATTTGCCCATTCCAGTCCATTTTAATTTATTGATTCCTAAAATGTTGATGTCACTCTTGCCATCTCCTGTTTGACCACTTCCAATTTACCTTGATTCATTGACCTAACATTCCAAGTTCCTATGCAATACTGTTCTTTACAGCATCGAATTTTACTGGATGAATGAATGTTTCTAGAATTTTCTTACACATATGTATATAAACAACACATTAGATTATTTTGCATATTTTATAAGGTAATATAGTGAATATGAGCTAAAGTTAGAAGCACAGTGGTTCCAGGTATAAATAGAAGATATTTATTTTTATATATAATATTCTATCATATAAATGAAGCTCAGTCTATTTATTTTCTCTCTTGTTGAGATACCTATTTCCAATTTTTCATTAATATGTTATTAATAATGTGAAAGTGATTTTACCTGTGTGTGAATATGTTTCATATGACACCTGCTTTGAGGGATTGATAATCTTTTTTGCCTGATGTGAAAAAATCAGTCTCCCCCATAGTGTTCTGTTTAGTTCAGTTGCCCAGTCATGTCTGACTCTTTGCAACCCCATGAATTGCAGCACACTAGGCCTCCCTGTCCATCACCAACTCCCGGAGTTCACCCAAACTCATGTCCATCGAGTTGATGATGCCATCCAGCCATCTCATCCTCTGTCGTCCCTTTCTCCTCCTGCCCCCAATCCCTCCCAGCATCAGAGTCTTTTCCAATGAGTCAACTCTTCCCATGAGGTGGCCAAAGTATTGGAGTTTCAGCTTCAGCATCATTCCTTCCAAAGAACACCCAGGGCTGATCTCCTTCAGAAAGGACTGGTTGGATCTCCTTGCAGTCCAAGGGACTCTTAAGAGTCTTCTCCAATACCACAGTTCAAAAGCATCAATTCTTTGGTGCTCAGCTTTCTTCACAGTCCAACTTTCACATCCATACATGACCACTGGAAAAACCATAGCCTTGACTAGATGGACCTCTGTTGGCAAAGTAATGTCTCTGCTTTTGAATATACTATCTAGGTTGGTCATAACTTTCCTTCCAAGGAGTAAGCGTCTTTTAATTTCATGGCTGCAATCACCATCTGCAGTGATTTTGGAGCCCCCCAAAATAAAGTCTGACACTGATTCCACTGTTTCCCCATCTATTTCCCGTGAAGTGATGGGACCAGATGCCATGATCTTTGTTTTCTGAATGTTGAGCTTTAAGCCAACTTTTCCACTCTCCTCTTTCACTTTCATCAAGAGGCTTTTTAGTTCCTCTTCACTTTCTGCCATAAAGGTGGTGTCATCTGCATTTCTGAGGTTATTGATATTTCTCCCAGCAATCTTGATTCCAGCTTGTGCTTCTTCCAACCAAGTGTTCCTCATGATGTACTCTGCTTATAAGTTAGATAAGCAGGGTGACAATATATAGCCTTGTTCAGTTCAGTTCAGTTCAGTTCAGTTGCTCAGTCGTGTCCAACTCTTTGCGACCCCATGAATCGCAGCATGCCAGGCCTCCCTGTTCATCACCATCTCCTGGAGTTCGCTTAAACTCATGTCCATCGAGTCTATGATGCCATCCAGCCATCTCATCCACAGTCGTCCCTTTCTCCTCCTGCCCCCAATCCCTCCCAGCATCAAAGTCTTTTCCAATGAGTCAACTCTTCCCATGAGGTGGCCAAAGTATTGGAGTTTCAGCTTTAGCATCATTCCTTCCAAAGAAATCCCAGGGCTGATCTCCTTCAGAAAGGACTGGTTGGATCTCCTTGCAGTCCAAGGGACTCTCAAGAGTCTTCTCCAACACCACAGTTCAAAAGCATCAATTCTTCGGTGCTCAGCCTTCTTCACAGTCCAACTCTCACATCCATACATGATCATAGGAAATATAGCCTTGACGTACTCCTTTTCCTATTTGGAACCAGTCTGTTGGTCCATGTCCAGTTCTAACTGTTGCTTCCTGACTTGCATACAGGTTTCTCAAGAGGCAGGTCAGGTGGTCTGGTAGTCCCATCTCTTTCAGAATTTTCCACAGTTTATTGTGATCCACACAGTCAAAGGCTTTGGCATAGTCAATAAATCAGAAATAGATGTTTTTCTGGAACTCTCTTGCTTTTTCGATGATCCAAGGGATGTTGGCAATTTGATCTCTGGTTCCTCTGCCTTTCCTGAAACCAGCTTGAACATCAGGGAGTTCACAGGTCACATATTGCTGAAGCCTGGCTTGGAGAATTTTGAGCATTACTTTGCTAGTGTGTGAGATGAGTGCAATTGTGTGGTAGTTTGAGCATTCTTTGACTTTCTTTGGGATTGGAATGAAAACTGACCTTTTCCAGTCGTGTGGCCACTGCTGAGTTTTCCAAATTTGCTGGCAATTGAGTGAAGGACTTTCACAGCATCATCTTCCAGGATTTGAAATAGCTCAACTGGAATTCCATCACGTCTACTAGCTTTGTTCATAGTGACGCTTTCTAAAGCCCACTTGACTTCACATTCCAGCGTTAGTACATTGAAATAGGCTCTTTTAAAAGGCAATTTTGCAGTATGTACCAAAATTAAACATATATACGTCTAAAGACTCAATAGTTTTACTTCCAGCAATTTGTCTTGTAAAAATACTTGCATCAATATGCAAAGTTAAATGCACAAAATTTTTTAATTGAAGTATCATCTGTAATAAATGATAGAATACAAACAGAAGTTTGCCTTTAAAAATTGCATTAGTTACATGTATTAATATGCACTAATGTATTAATATGGAATCTCAATCTGTTAAATGAAAAAGGCAAACTTCAAAACAGTACCTTGAGTATAATGCCACTTTGTAAAATTTTGCATGTTTGTTAAATAAATCATTGACTTTTCATCAAATTATTACTGGTGATCATCTCTGGGGAGGAGATTATGAGAGAATTTTATTTCCCATTTCAGTATTTTTGTACTGCTTGACTTTTATTTTTTAAGGAAAAATGATGACTAGGTATTTTATATTATTAATAATTTTATTTCCTGTTTCAGTATTTTTGTACTGCTTGACTTTTATTTTTTAAGGAAAAATGATGATTAGGTATTTTATATTATTAATAGAAAAAAATTAATGCTATCACTATTTTGGGAAAAATGTGCTTCATTGAGAGAATTATTTTTCAAAGTTTCCAATGAATGGGCTTCCCTGGTGGCTCAGACAGTAAAGAATCTGCCTGCAATGTGGGAGACCTGAGTTTGATCCCTGGGTTTGGAAGATCCCCTGGAGGAGGGCATGGCAACCCACTCCAGTGTTCTCGCCTGGAGAAACCCCATGGACAGAAGAGCCTGGTGGGTTACAGTCCACGGGGCTGCAAAGAGTTGGACACGACTGAGCGACTAAGCACAGCACAAAGCATGAATAACTCTTTGTTTCTTATTTGAGATAGTGTAGCATGCCTTTTAGAACTCATCCTATGGGATGGTGTTTATCACCTTTATTGTTGAAGTTAATACTTGAATGACGTCTGTGGTCTAATTTTCATTTGTTGAGTTATCTTGTAATTTTGGTTTTGAAACAGGTATACCTTTATTTATTTATTTATTTTTCCTCTCTGAGTGAGAGTTTATTTATGTTTGCTCCTGAGTCATTTATTATTATTATTATTATTATTATTTTAATTTATTTATTTTAATTGGAGGTTAATTACTTTACAATATTGTATTGGTTTTGCCATACATTGACATGAATCCACCACAGGTATACACGTGTTCCCCATCCTGAACCCCCCTCCCTCCTCCCTCCCTGTACTATCCCTCTGGGTCATCTCAGTGCACCAGCCCCAAGCATCCTGTATCCTGCATCGAACCTGGACTGGCGATTCATTTCATATATGATATTATACATGTTTCAATGCCATTCTCCCAAATCATCCCACCCTCTCCCTCTCCCACAGAGTCCAAAAGATTGTTCTATACATCTGTGTCTCTTTTGCTGTCTTGCATACAGGGTTATCGTTACCATCTTTCTAAATTCCATATATTTGCATTAGTATACTGTATTGGTGTTTTTCTTTCTGGCTTACTTCACTCTCTATAATAGGCTCCAGTTTCATCCACCTCATTAGAACTGATTCAAATGTATTCTTTTTAATGGCTGAGCAATACCCCATTGTGTATATGTACCACAGCTTTCCTATCCATTCATCTGCTGATGGACATCTAGGTTGCTTCCATGTCCTGGCTATTATAAATAGTGCTGTGATGAACATTGGGGTACATGTGTTTCTTTCAAGTCTGGTTTCCTCAGTGTGTATGCCCAGCAGTGGGATTGCTGGGTCATATGGCAGTTCTATTTCCAGTTTTTTAAGGAATCTCCACACTGTTCTCCATAGTGGCTGTACTATGCATTCCCACCAACAGTGTAAGAGGGTTGCATTTTGTCCTCACCCTCTCCAGCATTTATTGCTTGTAGACTTTTGGATCACAGCCATTCTGACTGGCGTGAAATGGTACCTCATTGTGGTTTTGATTTGCATTTCTCTGCTGGGAGACATTGGGGCAGGAGGAGAAAAGAACAACCGTGGATGAGATGGCTGGATGGCATCATGGACTCGATGGACATGAGTCTGAGCGAACCCCAGGAGATGGTGATGAACAGGGAGGCCTGGCATGCTGCGATTCATGGGGTCGCAGAGTCGGACACGACTGAGCGACTGAACTGAACTGATAATGAGTGATGTTGAGCATCTTTTCATGTGTTTGTTAGCCATCTGAATGTCTGGGAGAAATGTCTGTTTAGTTCTTTGGCTCATTTTTGGATTGGGTCATTTATTTTTCTGGAATTGAGCTGCAGGAGTTGCTTGTACATTTTTGAGATTAGTTGTTTGTCAGTTGCTTCATTTGCTATTATTTTCTCCCATTCTGAAGGCTGTCTTTTCACCTTGCTTATAGTTTCCTTTATTATACAGAAGCTTTTAAGTTTAATTAGGTCCCATTTGTTTATTTTTGCTTTTATTTCCAATATTATGGGAGGTGGGTCATAGAGGATCCTGCTGTGATTTATGTCAGAGAGTGTTTTGCCTATATTCTCCTCTAGGAGTTTTATAGTTTCTGGCTTTATGTTTAGATCTTTAATCCATTTTGAGTTTATTTTTGTGTATGGTGTTAGAAAGTGTTCTAGTTTCATTCTTTTACAAGTGGTTGACCAGTTTTCCCAGCACCATTTGTTAAGGAGATTGTCTTTAATCCATTGTATATTCTTGCCTCCTTTGTCAAAGATAAGGTATCCATAGGTGCGTGGATTTATCTCTGGGCTTTCTATTTTGTTCCATTGATCTGTATTTCTGTCTTTGTGCCAGTACCATACTGTCTTGATGACTGTGGCTTTGTAGTAGAGCCTAAAGTCAGGCAGGTTGATTCCTCCGGTTCCATTCTTCTTTCTCAAGATTGCTTTGGCTATTCGAGGTTTTTTGTATTTCCATACAAATTGTGAAATTATTTGTTCTAGCTCTGTGAAAAATACCATTGGTAGCTTGATAGGGATTGCATTGAATCTATAGATTGCTTTGGGTAGTATACTTATTTTCACTATTTGATTCTTCCAATCCATGAACATGGTATATTTCTCCATCTATTAGTGTCCTCTTTGATTTCTTTCACCAGTGTTTTCTAGTTTTCTATATATAGGTCTTTAGTTTCTTTAGGTAGATATATTCCTAAGTATTTTATTCTTTTTGTTGCAATGGTGAATGGAATTGTTTCCTTAATTTCTCTTTCTATTTTCTCATTATTACTGTAGAGGAATGCAAGGGATTTCTGTGTGTTGATTTTATATCCTGCAACTTTACTATATTCATTAATTAGTTCTAGTAATTTTCTGGTGGAGTCTTTAGGGTTTTCTATGTAGAAGATCATGTCATCTGCAAACAGTGAGAGTTTTACTTCTTCTTTTCCAATTTGGATTCCTTTTATTTCTTTTTCTGCTCTGATTGCTGTGGCCAAAACTTCCAAAACTATGTTGAATAGTAATGGTGAGAGTGGGCACCCTTGTCTTGTTCCTGACTTTAGGGATACCTTTATATATTGGGTTGGCCAAAAATTTCATTCAGGTTTTTATGATGTTACTTACAAAAGTTTATGGTTTAAAGATAATTTCAAGTAGAAATCTCCTAAACATTTTTAGGAAGTTTAGGAAAGGAGATGAAAGGTAGGGGCCAGTAGGTAGGTGTGAGAAAAGGGGGAAGAGATTGAGGGAGGAAGTTGGAAAAGGTTGAAGAGTGAAGCAATACCTGATGGGAAGATTAAGAAGACTTATTTGTGTTCAAGCTGAGATCAAAGCTGTACATGTGTAACTAGTGCAGAGAGGGGAAGTAAATCTATTTTCAAACTATTCTTAGATATTGGAGGAGAGCCTTTTTGGAAGGAGAACTATAATATACTAGCTGCCTCTGAATTTTATTCGCTGAACAGATTTACTTACTATTTACAATGAAGGACCTGACAATGAATCTTGGCTGTTAAGACATGGTTAGAGGCAGGAAGCAAATGAATATGAAAGCAATCCTATAGCAGAAGCAGGGGATTTCTTATTCAGGACGTTATTCTGATAAATGCAAAGAACAGTGACCATTATTTATAATTAGTGCTTGATTTATGACCCTGTTTCTTTCTATACTGGCTGCAAAAGTACAATTTATTTTTCTGTGTGCACCCTGGTAACCTGTTTAGAATGAGTCAATCTGGAGACATTTCTGGTAAAAAAAAATATTTTTATAAGTTAAGCTCATCCAACATTTCTGTTTATCCTTGTTATTGCAAACCTTTGCTGTTGGAGAACCAGTGACATAGTTATAAGTTATAAAAGAGCCTCATTTGGAAGAGCACAGTATGTGGCAAATATTATGTATTGATGTATAATGAAAATTGCAGTGATTTCATTAATAAATCACAACTCCTAAAGATTCCTATTTATCAGCTATGTTGATAACGAGGGTTGAATTTTTCCCTGAAGGCCTTCATATCAGTTGGGCCACTCTGTTCTTTTTAAAATTATCTCATTCATTTTTAGGTTTGCAGTGGCTTTCCAAGAAGGTTGCACCACATGTTTCTATCAACAGAGGTGGGATGATAAACCCCTTTTCTTACTATAATCTCCTTCATTGCCCTTTCTGGCTGCATCACTGAGGCATGAGCTCAAATGTCTCTTGGTACCTTGGTCCTTTTCCTTTAGAGCAAGGATCACAGTCGTAGGAATTGCTTTGGGGCCTCTTGTCATACGTTTGATCTGCTGCAGGACCAGACTCAGCAGAGATCCACCTGAGAACTGGATCCACCTGTCTTGTGCCCCCATACTAATAATACTGGGCAGGGTGACGACCTCACTGTAACATTCACCTGAAGATACGACCAAAGAACAGAGAGTGGTTAGAAAAAGGGAGATTGGCAGGAGAGGAAACAGAGAAGGAAAGTGGTGGTTGAGGGCAATTTAAGACCATAGCCCCTCATGTCATCACTCTTCAAACTGCACAATGCGCTACAAAGCCAAAGGATTTCAAAGATTTTCATGTCAATATGCTTTATTCCATTTTATTTGTGTGAATAAGGTGCTCATAACGATATAGTTGATTTGTGTTAGGAGCTGGACTGAGTTAGTTTTTATAGGGCTGCATGGAAGGCAACTGACAGTCAAGAGCCAGGTGTCCCATCCTATGAACTAGAAGATGGGTAACGTAATGACTTGACCTCACTAAACAGAAGCACTGGAGGCTTCTCTTTCCTATTGGAAGTTTCTATCTATTTTTCACACTTACTGGTAAATAATGTACAGTAGAAGTATGGATAAGCATTGACAGCTGTAGCATAAAATATGGTAAGTTGTATATTGTGAGTTAAGGCATTATCTTTAATGGTAAAATTATTCTCAACATATTAAGGATTGATACAAAATCCCTTGAATATTTGAATAATGTCAGATTAGCTTGAATCATACATTAATTGAGTAGTGTTGGGGGTGGAGAGTGAAGGGAACCTCAGTTTATCTCCTCAAGGTGCTTAGTCTGTAATTGGATTGAAGTTGTCATTGGAATGTAGAAAACATCAAAGACATATATCTCCCAAGGATTTCTGAATTTGAAACTGGACCTTGGGAGTTATATAACATTTTAATGTAGTTCTAAAGTGTAGATTACCTGGATACCCAGTTACTTGGGAGATGAATAAGACAATAAGGATATAAATATTGAGACAAAGATATATACAGGCACAAGACAAACATTTTTGGCCAACCCAATGCAACCCATGCATGGTACATCCATGCATACAGCACCTTGTTCTGTTATTCTTTTATTAAATAATTCACACCTAACATATCTAAAAAAATCACGTGTCACTACTCAGCTTAAGAAACACTGTTACCAATAAAATTATTTTTCTGCCATTCCATTACTTTTTCTTCCTCCTTTTGATACAGTTTTGTCTTCTCAAACTTTATGTAAACTCTATCATTCTGTACATACCATTTTACAGTTTGCTTTTGTGATTCAGCCCCTCTCCACTCTGATTTATTAGTGCAGACATTCTTATTGTAGTGGTAAGAATCTGCCGGCCAGTGCAGGAGATGTGGGTTGGATCCCTGGGTCAAGAAGATCCCCTGGAAAGAGAAATGGCAGCCCACTCCAGTACTCTTGCCTGGAGAATCTCATGGACAGAGGAGACTGGCGGGCTACAGTCCATGGGTCACAAAAAGTCAGGCATGACTGAGTGACCAAGCACGCATGGACGCATTTAATTGTAACTTCAGTCTTAACTGCTGTATAGTCCGCCAATTCATGATTGTTCATAATTCGTCCAACCCTCTTCTGCCAGCCATTTAGGTGGTTTTCAATCTTTCCCAGTGCTGTGGACATTGTTGCACATCAGGGGCTGTGGCTGGAGTGAAGATCCCATTTCCTGGACTTGACTTCACTTCGCCAAGTTCTTCTCTGAATAGATGTTTCAGCTTGTGCTTCCACTGGCAGTTTACGAGTGTTGCCTTTGTTTCTCTTTTCTGCCACTGGCAGATTTCAGTTTTTGTGAGTTTGATTGTGCAGCCTGTTTGAATTTCAAATTTCTCATCATTGAGGTGGTGTGTGTTGCACTGGGATTCCGCTTGGGCTGAGTGGCTTGGTCAGATCTGTTCATGGTGGTGTTTTCTTAAGAATGTAGATAATCTGCAAAAATAAACAACCCAAATAAAAAAAAAATGGATAGAGAACCTAAATAGAAGCTGTACAGTTGGCCAAGAGATACATGAAAAGATGTTCCACACAGTTAATTGTTAGAAATGCAAGTCAAAATTACAATGAGGTATCATCTCACACCCGTCAGAATGCCCATCATCAAAAAGTCTACAAGTAATTATTGCTGGAGAGGATGTGGAGAAAGGGGAACACTTGTACTCTACTGGTGGAAGTGTAAATTGGTGCAGCCACTGTGGAAAACAGTATGGACATTCCCTAAACTAAAATAGCTACCATATGATCCAGCAATCCCACTCCTATGCATTTATCTGGAGAAAACGAATTTGAAAAGATACATGATCACTTATGTTCATAGCAGCATAATTTACAATAGCTAAGACATAGAAACCATCTATATATCCATTAACAGATGAATGGATAAAGAAGATGTGGTATACGTACACAATGGAATATTATTCAGTCATCAAAAGAATGAAATAATGCCATTCACAGCAACATGGGTGGACCTAGAAATTGTCATCCTAAGTGGAGTAAGCCCGAATGAGAAAGACAAATATTGTATGATATTACTTATATGTTGAATCTAAAATATGATGCAAATGAACTTATTTAGGAAATAGACACACATATAGAACACATATGGTTACCAAAGGGGATGGCAAGGGTTGTGGCGGAGCTACATTAGTAGCGTGAGATTAGCAGATACAAACTACTATATATAAAGTAGATAAACATTAAGGTCCTACTGTATAGCACTTGTTCAGTTGCCAAGTTGTGTCCACCTCTTTTAGACCCCATGGACTGCAGCGTGCCAGACTCCTCTGTCCTCCACTGCCTCCTGGAGTTTGCTCAGATTCATGTCCATGGAGACGGTGATGCTATCTAACCATCCCATCCTCTGCTGTTCCCCTTCTCTTGCCTTCAATCTTTCCCAGCATCAACGCAGGCCACAATTATTCAATAACTTGTAATAAACTATAATGGAAAAGAATGTGAAAAAGAAAATTGTATATACATATATACATGTTATATATATATAAACGGAATCACTCTGTACACCAGAAACTAACACAACATTGTAAATCAACTGTATTTCATTTAAAAATATAAGCTAAGCAGTTGCACTGTGAAGACTGTCCCTTCACCACTGTCCCATCCCAACGTCCTGCTGGTCCCTTGCTACCACCCCCAACCCCCCGCTATGGTGCTTGTGTCCTTGGGACACAGGGTCAGTGGGTCCATGTCCCACCAATGTGCTGAATGAACAGACGTAACCTTATTCCTTGGAAATAAATGTGATGTGGAATATCTGCTTGACACCAAAATGGTCAATAAATTGAACCAGAGAGTAATTGCTCTGTCTCATGCTATGAAGCACCCACACTGACTTATTCTTGGTTCATTTTTACAGACTTGTTTCTATTATAGACAAACAAGCTCAGGGAGGAAGAATTAAGACTGGTAGTTTTATCTTAGCTGGATTTTGTTTTCATAAAGATAAATGAAAGTGTGCTATTCCATTTTTCTTTTTCAATGCTTTTATGACATGAAAATCTACCCCCAAAACCAGTCATACTTCTACCACTCTAATTACATCTCATTTTTCTAAATTCTTTTTCAGTTCTTCTGTTCATATGAATCTGTAGATTCTGTGATTATAATCAGAGTCTATGCAGATTTGTCTTCCTCCCCCAGCATATCAAACACACTTACATTAGTATATATTTTTCCATGTGTCTTGTTAGTGGCTGGATACTCTTGCATTTAATGATGTACTACAGTGTATGTAACAAATTCTATACTCTTGGACATTTGTATTCAGTTTTTGTTATCAGTGATGCTAAAGTGATTCTCTTGGTTTTTATGTAACTTATGCATCTCTGTATTTAAACAGAGGCAGGTAGTAGATTGCATACAGAGGGTTTGAGGGCCTGGTTCTGGAGTCACGTTTCCCAGGTTCAAATTCTTGTTCTGTTGCGTACGGTGTGCCCTCCCTGGAAAGTTATATGACCATTGTGTGTCTATGGTGCATCTCTAAAATGGGGAAATTCAAGTAGCTCCTAAGGTTGCTATGAAGATTAAATGATAAAATATAGGTAAGTTGCTTAGAACAGTCTGATACAAAGTGAAGGCTCATTAAAATTTAGCGATTAAACAGCAATAGTCACAATAGCCAAGGTATGAAAGCAACCTAAATGTCCATCCACAGAGGAATGGATAAGGAAGGTGTGGTACATACACACAGTGGAATGTTACTCAGCCAGGAAAAGGAATGAAATAATGCCATTCGCAGCAACATGGGTGGACCTAGAGATTATCACACTAAGTGAGTCAGAAAGAGAAGGTCAAATACTGTATGATATCACTTAAATGTGTAATCTAAAAAAATGATGCAAATGAACTTATTTATGAAACAAACTTCCAGTTACCAAATGGAAAAGGAAGGAGGGATGAATTAGACTATTTTGTTGCTGTTGTTCAGTCGCTCAGTCCTGTATGACTCTTTGTGACCTACGAACTGCAGCATACCAGGCTTCCCTGTCCTTCACCATCTCCCAGAGCTTGCTCAAACTCAAGTCCATTGAGTCAGTGATGCCATCCAACCATCTCATCCTCTCTCGTCCCCTTCTCCTCCTGCCTGCAATCCTTCCCAGCATCAGGGTCTTTTCTAATGAGTTGGCTCTTTGCACCAGGTGGCCAAAGTACTGAAGCGTTAGCTTCAGCCTCAGTCCTTCCAGTGAATATTCAGGGTTGGTTTCCTTTAGGATTGACTGGTTTGATTTCCTTACTGTCCAAGGGACTCTCAAGAGTCTTTTCCAGCACCACAGTTGGAAAGCATCAGTTCTTCAGCACTCAGCCTTCTTCACATGACTCTCATATCTGTACATGACTACTGGAAAAACCATAGCTTTGACTATACAGACCTTTGTTGGCAAAGTAATGTTGCTGCTTTTTAATATGCTGTTTATGTTTGTCATAACTTTTTTTCCAAGGGGCAAGTGTCTTTTAATTTCATGGCTGCAGTCACTGTGTGCAGTGACTTTGGAGCCCAAAAAATAGTCGGTCACTGTTTCCATTGTTTCCCCATCTATTTGCCATAAAGTGATGAGACCAGATGCCATTACCTTAGTTTTTTCAGTGTTGAGTTTTAAGCTAGCTTTTTCTCCTCTTTCACCTCCATCAGGCTCTTTGGTTCCTCTTCACTTTCTGCCATTAGGGTGGTGTCATCTACATATCTGAAGTTATTGATATTTCTCCTGGAAATCTTGATTCCAGCTTGTGCTTCTTCCAGCCCAGTGTTTCTCAAGATGTACTCTGCATATAATTAAATAAGCAGGGTGACAATGTACAGCTTTGATGTACTCCTTTCCCAATTTGGAATCAGTTCATTGTTCCATGTCTGGTTCTAACTGTTGCTTCTTGACCTGCATACAGGTTTTGCAGGAGGCAGGTAGGTGGTCTGGTATTCCCATTTCTTAAAGAATTTTCCACAGTTTGTTGTGAGCCACACAGTCAAAGGCTTTAGTGTAGTCAATGAAGCAGAAGTAGATGTTTTTTCTGGAATTCTCTTGTTTTTTGTATGATTCAATGGATGTTGGCAGTTTGATTTCTGGTTCCTCTGCTTTTTCTAAATCCAGCTTGTACTTCTGGAAGTTCTCAGTTCACATATTGTGGAAGCCTAGCTTGAAGGATTTTGAGCATTACCTTGCTAGCATAGGAAATGAGTGCAATTATGCGGTAGTTTGAACATTCTTTGGCATTGCCTTTCTTTGGGACTGTAGTGAAAACTGACATTTATTTCTTATTTATTTAATTTGGAAATAACTGATACACACTGCTATATATAAAAATAGATAAACAGCAAGGTCCTACTGGATCCAGGGTGATTCGAAGGCGGGGGGATGGTGTCGGCGTCTTTGGAAAAATACATATTTAATCACAGATATATAGAGAGATTAGAAATGGATAGTGTAGTAGGAGAATTAGTGGAGAAAAGAGGCTGTATTTCAGCCAGAGAAACGGGAGCAAGAAAGAAGTGACATGGTGGAATCAGTCTTTCTGGAAACTGATCCGATTTCTTTATTTTGGGGTTTGCTTATATACCTTTTGTTACACATAGGAATGAATACAGAGTCACGCGGGGGTCTTAGGGATATTACATCATCTTCTGGCCATGAGTGAGACCTGCTGACTTTCTATGATCCTTTCTTTCTGATAACCAAAAACCTTATTTCTTAAACCAGGCACCTCCCTCCAGATAAAGTTGCATTCCTATAGGGTGAGGCTGTGTGAGTTACAATCAAGAAAGGAATTTATTTAACCCAAGGTTAACAGGATTAATCTTAAAGGTTAATACTTATCTCTCCTATATGCCTAAAGGTTAATACTTATTTCTCCTATGTTAGTTATATTCATTATAAGGGCAGGGAACATGGAGATTTAGCAGCAAACATCAGCCAAACAAATGAAAAACCCTTCACCAATATAATTCCTAACCAACTCACTATACTAATAATTTCTAACTCCCCAAAAGAATTTGCCTTTTGTAAGTCTAAAACATCTCATGCCTCTCAGATTGGGAGGCTGTAAACAATCACATGTGGCCGGACGAACCTATACAGGTGGGCTAGATAACCTTCAGAGGAGTCCATAAGCTGAAACACTGTTGTCACGCCCAGGAATTTTTATTGCCTTGGAGGTGCACGTTTACTCCTTCTGCAAGAAAAATGGTTATGGGGGAGAGCCCCCCGTAAAGTCAGAGGTGTGGGTGAGAGCATAAAACAGACTCTGGTTTTGGGGTAGATGCTCGGGAACAGGGGGTTTCCTGAGGCTTGACCACGCCTTTGCGTATGCCAAGCCTCCTTCCTCATGACCTTTGCCATGGGCGGAATTCCTCACGCTGGCCCCCAACACTACTGTATAGTTTGGGGAACTATAGTCAGGATCTGATAATGTATAATCGAAAAGAATCTGGAGAAGAATACGTAGATAAACGTGTGTGTATGTCTATGTGCATGCATGTTCAGTTGCCTCAGTCATGTCTGATTCTTTTTGACCCTATGGACCCTAGCCTGCCAAGCTTCTCTGCTCATGGGAATCTCTAGGCAGGAATACTGAAGTGGGTTGTCATGCCCTCCTCCGGGGATATTCCTGACCTAGGGATTGAACCCGCATCTCTTATGTCTCCCTCATTGGCAGGTGGATTCTTTACCGCTAGTGCCACCTGGGATATATATAATAACTGTATCACTTTGCTGTGTACCTGAAACCAATGCAGCATTGTAAATAAAGTATACTTCAATAAAAAATTTAGCTATTAAATAATCCAGATCTTAGGGGGAGGGATGGAGGTATTAATAGGTGGCAACCTAGATGAAATATGCTTGACCATAATCATGCTGATAATTGATGAAGCTGGGTGTCAGGTACAAGGGGTTCACTATACTATTCTTTCAATTCTTTTATGTGCTTGAAATGTTTTAATACTAGAAAGTGAAAGTATACATAATACAAACATTTTTTTTTCACTTAAAATTTTTTTTTTTTGCTTTTAGTTATTTTCTTCGGACATGTTTCTAGGAGTGGGGTCACCAGGTGGGATATTTTTATGATCATTGTTTTGAATATGGCTGAATTGCTTTAGGAAAAGATTGTATGGGGCTATCCACAAGTAAGCCAATTGTATCACAATCTCAAACAGCATAAATAAGATATTATCATTACGTGCTTGTCACCCAATTTTATCAATAAAATGGCATCTCACAGTTATTTCCCCCCCCCTTTTAAAGTTAAGCAGAAACTGCAAGCACTTTATTTTTAATTTTGTTTATTTTTGGCTGCACTGGGTCTTCATTGCTGTGTGCGGGCTTTCTCTAGCTGGCGAGTGGGGGCTACTGTGGTTGTGGGGCTCAGGCTTCTCATTGCAGGGGCTTCTGTTCCTCTGGATCATGGGCTCCAGGATGCACAGGCTTCAGTAATCCTGGCACGTGGGCGCAGTAGTTGTGGCACATGGGCCTACCTGTCTCACAGCATGTGGGATCTTCCTGGACCAGGGATCGGACCTGTGTCTCCTGTATTGGAAGGCGGATTCTTTACCACTGAGCCCCCAGGGAAGCCCGAGCATTTTCTTAATTGTGGTTACTGCTGGTTATCATTTGCAAAAAAATTATCTGCCTCTGTCCTTGGTCCTTTTATCTGTGAGGATTTGATACGATTCATTGTATGAAAGCCATATATAATGGTTTGGCGTTAAACTCACTGAAACTATCATATTTCACTTAAAATTTATTTATTTATTTTAATTGGAGGCTAATTACTTTACAATATTGTGGTGGGTTTTGCCATACATTGACATGAATCAGCCATGGGTGGACATGTGTCCCCCATCCTGAACCCCCCTCCCACCTCCCTCCCCGTGGAACAGAGGAACTGTGATCACTATCTGGTATCGTGATATTTGAAAAATCCCTTCTTTAATATGTATTCACGGCAAACATGCTTTTTGACACTTTCACAACCTGAGGTGTAAGAATGATTATGATCTCTGTGTCTTACTGATTTGGAATATGTTCCTGATTTATGCTTGCTATAAACGCATGGTCAAGCCACGATGGATTGCTCCGAGGTGGCAGCTACCACTGTTCTTTAACAGCAACCCCTCCGCCTGCTGTCACCTTCGTTGTGGGCCACCTGCCACCAGAGGCCAGGCTGCAGATGTCCCTTCTCAATGAAATTTGACCTCAGTAAATTTGCAGGTGTCTCTGGAAGGACAGAGAAACTGCCACCCTGTTTTTATGGGATTCCATATGTGTAATGAACGTACTCAGATTTGCTTTCTCTCTCTTTCAGTCCCTGCTTTTCATGGCGTTGATGACAGTTGGTAAAACCAGTACAGATCATGATCACAAATTCTCTCCATAGTGTTTTAAAATATGGTCAGTTGCTTATCATTAAGATACTGAGTAATGTTTTTATTCACTCATCTTTTGAGACTCCTCCTGTTGGGGCTGGCACATTTCTGTTATATTATTACAACCCATGTATTTAAACTTTTTAGAATGTCAAGGCCTAATATTATACAGTGGTTTATTTAAACTTTATATTTTTCTATATTTAAATGTATGATTTGTAAATGATAGTTTTTAAAAATGGATTTCTGGTGTATACTAGAGAGCCACATTTTATTCCATCTTTGTAACCATAGGGACTGAACAGTGGCAGTGTATGAAGCCCTCTCTATTTCAATTTCATGTTATTTATTACTTGACAAATGGCAAGAGGGGCATAAAATTGTTTTATTTGTCAGATTTGCATAAGAAGTTTCTTACAAAAAGCTTTTATAGTACACAACATACATAAATTCTTACATAATCATCCTTTTGAGATTAGCCTTATAGTTTTTTGCTGTTTTTCCTTTCTCATTTTTTTTTTTGGGAAAAAATTTTGGGTGTATATCTGTATTTTTATATTGTTAAAGTGTAATTGACATCTAATGTTATGTTTCAGGTGTATGACATAATGATCTGACATTTGTATACATAGCAAAATGATCACCAGGTTAAGTCTAGTTAACATGAATCATTACATAGAGTTATAAGCATTCCCCCTCCCCTTTTTTTCTTGTGATTTTTAAGATCTACTCTTGAAAGTGAAAGTGTTAGTTGCTCAGTCATGTCTGCCTTTTTGTGGTCAGACCCTGTGGACACAGCACGCCAGGCTCCTCTGTCCATGGGGCTCTCTAAGCAAGAACACTGGAGTGGGTTGCTATCTCCTCCTCCAGGGAATCTTCCCGACCCAGGGATCTAACCCAGGTCTGCTGCGTCTCCTGCATCGCCAGGCGGGTTCCTGACCGCTGGCGCCACCTCTACCCTTTAGTTCAGTTCAGTCGCTCAGGCGAGTCCGACTCTTTACGACCCCATGGACTGCAGCACGCCAGGCCTCCCTGTCCATCACCAACTCCCGGAGTTCACTCAAGCTCATGTCCATTGAGTCGGTGAGGCCATCCAACCACCTCATCCTCTGTCGTCCCCTTCTCCTCCTGCCCTCAATCTTTCCCAGCATCAGGGTCTTTTCAAATGAGTCAGCTCTTCGCATCAGGTGGCCAAAGTATTGGAGCTTCAGCTTCAGCGTCAGTCCTTCCAATGAATATTCAGCACTGATTTCCTTTAGGATGGACTGGTTGGCTCTCCAGCTTTCAAATATGCAATATTAACTGTAGTCACCATGCTGTATGTTACATCCCTGTGACTTAATTATTTTGTAGATGGAAGTTTGTAACTTTTGACTCCCTTAATCCAATTTTCATTCCCCCCATCCACCCTACCTGGCCTCTTGCAAGCACCAGTCTGTTCTCTGTTGGAAAACTTTTAAGGTAAGAAAAATTTGCCATGATGGAAAGAAATTACCAGTTGTTTTAAAGGAAAGATGCAAAATTGAAAGGTGGTTTTTTTTTTTTTCTTTTTGTTAGTAATCTTTAGAAAAGCTAAACTTTAAGCCCGAGTTTATGATGTAAGACTATGTGATTGGCTAAATTTGGATACTGGTTTTCAGACTTAAATAAACAAAAGTGCCTTTTAAAAGATCTGATAGTTATAATGAGGAAAAATAGAGTTCTAAAACTCCTGTATAAAAAGCATCTAACTTGAATCTATGCCTATGTGTTTGTATGTGTGTCGTGTGTGTATTTTATAAAATTATGAAAACAATTCCCCAAATAGTGTTTCTACTTAGATAAATGTCAGTGCAAATGTGGACATAAACATCTTGGCTAAATAAATAAATAGCTAAAAGATGGGCTTTGGAGTTTTCCAAGATGTTGATTGTAGTCAGTTTGGGAAAGATGTATTATTACTTATGACAGCTAGTAGGTTCATGTCAGGGTACAGCAAGTCAGAGCTGTTGACCTAGATGTACTTACTTCCCCTTGCAATTCCAGCTTCACTGTGAATCCTGAGGATGAGGAATAAATGTAAGAATAAAGGAATTTGTTCATGTATTGGGAGTAAACTCAGTTTAGCATACTTTCCCGACAGGATGCCTATTCCTTGCTCTGGTACAAAAAAACCTTCTCAGATATTTATAAGTTGTCTCACTGATTATTTTACCCACATTTGAGAGCCTTTCCTCTGCATTCCACGCTAAACATAAAAAGGCACCTGGCTGGTCTCCTGCCTACTTCGCAGGGTCAAGGTGAACATCACCAAACCTCTCTGCCTGTGGTCCTCCTAGACCATGTCATCCTCTTCTTTATGGACCAAGTTCCTGCCAATGAGCAGCCTTCCTGACCCAGGGCAGGGAGGGAGCCCCCCTCCCTTTCTTCTCCAGTGTCACATTCCCAGCCTTCACTCATTCAAATAATGAGCGGTTCATTATTTGAAGCACTGGTTCATTATCTCCCTTTCTCTTGTTATTTCCTCTTGCTCATTTAAAAGTGTCCTTGGAGTTCAAATAAGTTCCCAATTTAACCCTGATTTAAAATGAGTGGCTGGAGGAAACCTGGGGATGTAACCAACAGTACATTTTTTTTTTACCCCAGGGTCTGCATATCACGTCTCTGATCCTAAAGTTAAAAAGTGAAAGTTGCTCAGTAGTATCTGACTCTGCGACCCCATAGACTATATAGTACATGGAATTCTCCAGGCCAGAATTCTGGAGTGGGTAGCCTTTCCCTTCTCCAGGGGATCTTCCCAACCCAGGGATTGAACCCAGGTCTCCCACATTGCAGGCAGATTCTTTACTGGCTGAGCCACAAGGGAAGCCCCAAGAGTATTGGGAGTGGGTAGCCTATCCCTTCTCCAGTGGATCTTCCTGACCCAGAAATTGAACCGGGGTTTCCTGCATTGCAGGTGGATTCTTTCCCAAATGAGCTATCAGGGAAGCCCCTCTGTTCCTAAGAGACAATTTAATACAAATTTGAAAAGCCAGGTGGCCTGTGTTTTCATCATGATTCTGCCAGTTAGCACTTCGTGACCTTGGGCAAGTTAACCCTCTCTGCATCTGAGAATTTTTTAATTGTTGTCGTTTAGTCTCTTAGTCGTGTCCCTGACCAGGGATCAAACCTGAGTCTCCTGCATTGGCAGGCAGATTCTTTACCACTGAGCCACCTGGGAAGGCCATCTGGGTCCTGTCTGGCCTTAACCATTTTCTGCGAAAAGCAGCCCTTGTGTGGCTGGAGATTTGGATCCTGTTGGTCGTGCTTCAAAGTAAAGAGGATGGAGAGCATCATGCGGGTTAGTGCGCTAACCTTTGGGGTTCTGGGCGCGTCACGCCTTGTCTTGGGCTCGGTCAGGTGCGCTGCTATAATGGTGGTGCCTCCAGGCAGTCTTCATTCATGAGTGCTGAACCTGGGAGGGGTTGTGGAGTTGAGAAATGTGAATCACTTCTTTAAAAAGTAACAATAAATCAACCTTCTACACACCATGCCTTTTCCAGGGTAGCGGAGCTGGAGGGGGTGATGACAAACAGGGAGGGGTCTGACTCCGTCTTGTCCCTGCAGCTGGCAGCGGGCACACTGCTGGGTCGGGGGGCAGTGGTGCATCCATGGCCAGGCCAAGGTGATGGACGGAGGTCTCTGGCTATTTACCCGTGTCAATGGTAAAGAACAAGGCATGAGAAACACATGCAAAGCCGGGGATGTTGTCTTCTTGTTTCTTGTATAAATTTGTGAACCATTTGATTTGTCCCTTTTGAAACTGGGCATTCATTTAGATTCTCTTACCTTTTTTTTTAATTAAAGTTTTGTTTTTTTTTTTCAATTTTGTCTGCACTCAGCCTTTGTTGCAGCGTGCAGGCTTCTCCAGTTGTTCTGCGGGGACTGAGTTGCCCCACAGCGTGTGGGATCTTAGTTCCCTGACCAGGGGTAGAACCTGCACCCTCTGCTTGGGAAGGCGGATTCTTAACCACCGGACCATCAGAGAAGTCCCAAGAATTTCTTACCTTTCTTGATTTCCAATGGGATCATTATTTTTTGTCTTTAAAAAAAAATTGAAATTAGTTGATTTACAATATTGTGTTCATTTCAGGTATAAAGCACCATGATTGTTACACACACACACACACACACACACACACACATATTCTACAGATTGTCTTCCCTTAACAGTTATTACAGAATATGGAGCTGAGTATCCTGTGGTATACAGTAGGTCCTTATTGGTTACCTATTTTATATATAGTAGCATGTATATGTTAATCCCAACTTTTTAAGCTGGATGTCTCTGGAACTGAAATTTTACTCAGCTTCTACTTATCGTGAGGGTAATTCATAACAGTCTGCCCATCCTGGTCTCTGACAGGTTTAAGGAGGCTCTGAATAGTTTTAGGAGGCTCTGACAAAGAAAAGAGTTGTTCAGTTAACAATGTCATAATGGAAGTCACCATGCTGTTCCGCAGTCAGAGTTGCAGAAATTGAATGAAATTGACTCATGTTGAAAGACCTGTATCCGATAAGTGGTATGTGATCATTAATTCCTGTCCCCATGTGCTTGAATTAGTATTTAAAACACTGAAATATGTTTTGCTAAGAAAACCAACAGCTCCACAAAAGTAATGTATATCATTTATTTGTATAGTTATTTCTTAAAAAATAGATATTTCAAATACACCAAAATTATTGAAAATCATAATATGCCCCAATGGGCCACCTAGGTTTCAAAGGTTAATGTTTTGCCGTATATGCCTTAAATTCTTAATGACATGAAACCTTATAAGCGCAGTAGGGAGTCACCCTCCTGCCCCAGCTCACCTCATCCTCTCCCTGGCTCTTTTTAAGAGCACTCTCTCCTGCTGATGTACATTCATCAGTGTTTTCCAACTTTCACTATGTCTCTATGTTTATAAACTATATCAATAGTTGTATAGTTTGTATATAGTATGCTGTATGTTTTAAAAAGATACACACAGACAATGCAGTGTAACCTTTGAACCTGTGTTTTTACACACTCACTTGAGATTTGAGTTGCCTGGAAAACTACTTCCTTTTAGCTGCTGTGTGGGCTTCCCTTGTAGCTCAGTGGGTAGAGTCGGCCTGCAATGCAGGACACCCGGATTCGATCCCTGGGTTGGGAAGATCCCCCGGAGAAGGAAATGGCAACCCACCCCAGTATGTTTGCACGGAGAATCCCATGGACGGAGGAGCCCGGCAGGCTACAGTCTATGGGGTCACAAGAGTTGGACGCGACTTAGGGTACCGTTGGTCTGGAATATCCCATAGTTTATTTAGATGCTTCATAGATATTATTTGTCACCAAGCACTGCTTTCATCTCTGATTCAGAGCCGGTATTCAAACCCAGCTTTCTCAAATTCCATCAAGCAATGCATTCAATAAATACTAGGAAGATAAATTTTTAAAGAATGAGCTTGCAGACTGCCTGCTGTATCTCTGGGATCTAAATGTAAAGGAAATTGGCTGTCCATCCTCCTGGCAAAGCAGGATCAGGGCAGCCTTGTCTTGCTGGGAGAAGGGGGTTGGTATGGGGCTACACTGCAGGAGGCCCCGGGGCCCCAGGGGTCGTGGGTCAGCTACCTGAGATACTGGCTGACGGGGAAGCAAAAGGTCCTCTCTTTACGGATAATAAATATTGGGGAATCAATGACATTAAAAAATTAGAGTGTAGTTAATTTATAATGTTGCCTTAGTTGCAAACGTACAGCAAAGTGATTCAGTTACACATTTGTTGTTCAGTCGTTCAGTCGTGTCCAAGTCTTTGAGATGCCATGGACTGCAGCATGCCAGGCTTCCCTGCCCTTCACCATCTCCTCGAGTTTCCCCAAACTCATGTCCATTGAGTTGTGATGCTATCCCACCATCTCATCCTCTGTTGCACCCTTCTCCTCCTGCCTTCAATCTTTTGCAGCATCAGGGTCTTTTCCAATGAGTTGGCTCTTCACATCAGGTGGCCAAATTAGTGGAGCTTCAGCATCAGCATCAGTCCTTCCAATGAATATTCAGGGTTGATTTCCTTTAGGATTGACTGGTTTGATCTCTTTGTAGTCCAAGGGACTCCCAAGAGTCTTCTCCAACATCACAGTTTGAAAGCATCAATTCTTTGGCACTCAGCATTTTTTATTGTCTAACTCTCACATCTATACATGACTACTGGAAAAAATCATAGCTTTGACTATACAGAGCTTTGCTGGCAAATTAATGTCTCTGATTTTTAATATGCTGTCTAGGTTGGTCATTGCTTTTCTTCCCAGGGGCAAGTGTCTTTTAGTTTCATGGTGCAGTCATCATCCACAGTGATTTTGGAGCCCAAGAAAATAAAAGTCTGTCACTGTTTCCATGGTTCCCCATCTATTTGCCATGAAGTTATGGAACCTTATGCCATGATCTTAGTTTTTTGAATGTTGAGTTTTAGGCCAGCTTTTTCACTCTTTTCTTTCACTTTCATCAAGAGGCTGTTTAATTCCTCTTTGCTTTCTGCCATAAGGCTGGTGTCATCTGCATATCTGACGTAATTGATATTTCTTCTGGCAATCTTGATTCCAGCTTGTGATTCATCCAGCCCAGCATTTCTCATGATGTACTCTGCATGTAAGTTAAAGAAGCAGGGTGACAATATATAGTCTTGATGTATTCCTTTTCTGATTTGGAACCAGTATGTTGTTCCATGTCCAGTTCAGACTGTTGTTTCTTGACCTGCATACAGGTTTCACAGGAGGCAGGTAAGGTTGTCTGGTATTCCCATCTCTTGAAGAATTTTCCACAGTTGGTTGTGATCCACAGAGTCAAAGGCTTTAGCATAGACAGTGAAGCAGTAGTATATGTTTTTCTGAAATTCTCTTGCTTTTTCTATGATCCAATGGATGATGGCAATTTGATCTCTGGTTCGTCTGCCTTTTCTAAATCCAGCTTGTATATCTGGAAGTTCTCAGTTCACATGCTATTGAAGCCTAGCTTGAAGGATTTTGAGCATTACTCTGTTAGCATGTGAGATGAGTGTAACTGTGCAATAGTTTTTATATTCTTTTGCATTGCCCTTCTTTGGGATTGGAATGAAAGTTGAGCTTTTCCAGTCCTGTTTTGTTCCAGCCACTGCTGAGTTTTCCAGTTTTCTGGCATATTGAGTGCAGTGCTTTAACAGCATCATCTTTTAGGATTTGAAATAACTCAGCTGGAATTCAATCACCTCTACTTGCTTTGTTCATCAGAGAAGGTGATGGCGTCCCACTCCAGTACTCTTGCCTGGAAAATCCCATGGATGGAAGAGCCTGGTAGGCTACAGTCCATGGGGTTGCAAAGAGTCAGACACGACTGAGCGACCTCACTTTCACTTTTCATTTTCATGCATTGGAGAAGGAAATGGCAACCCACTCCAGTGTTCTTGCCTGGAGAATCCCAGGGACGGTGGAGCCTGGTGGGCTGTCGTCTATGGGGTTGCACAGAGTCGGACACGACTGAAGCGACTTAGCAGCAGCAGCAGCTTTGTTCATAGTGATGGCTTCCTAAGGCCCAC
The DNA here is from genome assembly GCF_014754425.2 of Oryx dammah. Classification (NCBI taxonomy): domain Eukaryota; kingdom Metazoa; phylum Chordata; class Mammalia; order Artiodactyla; family Bovidae; genus Oryx; species Oryx dammah. The sequence goes on from NW_024070198.1 coordinate 44,068,875, forward strand.
TTGACTTCATACTCCACCATGTCTGGCTTTTGATGAGTGATCACACCATCGTGGTTATCTGGGTCATGAAGATTTTTTTTTGCATAATTCTTCTGTGTATTCTTCTTAATATCTTCTGCTTCTGTTAGATCCATACTGTTTCTGTCGTTTATTGTGCCCATCTTTGCGTGAAATGTTCCCTTAGTATCTCTAATTTTCTTGAAGAGATCTCTAGTCTTTTCCATTCTATTGTTCTCCTCTGTTTCTTTGCATTCTTCACTGAAGAAGGGACTTCCCTATAGCACAGATGATAAAGAATCTGCCTGCAGTGCAAGCGACCTGGATTCAATCCCTGGGTAGGGAAGATCCCTTGGAGAAGGAAATGGCAAATCCACTCCAGTATTCTTGCCTGGAGAATCCCACGGACAGAGGAGCCTGGCGGGCTATAGTCCATGGGGTCACAAAGAATCGGACATGACTAAGTGACTAACACACACACTTAAGAAAGCTTTCTTACCTCTCCTTGCTTTTCTTTGGAACTCTGCATTCAGATGGATATATCTTTCCTTTTCTCCTTTGCCTTTTGCTTCTCTTCTTTTCTCAGCTATTTGTAAGGCCTCCTCAGACAACCATTTTGCCTTGTTGCATTTCTTTTTCTTGGGGATGGTTTTGATAACCATCTCCTATACAATGTTGTGAACCCGCAATCCACATTTCTGCAGGCACTCCATCTATCAGATCTAATCCCTTGAATTTATTGTCACTTCCATTGTATAATCGTAAGAGTGTGTAGATGTTAATTCCCAAAGTCCCAATTCATCTCTTCTCTCCCTATCACCTTGGGTAACTATAGGTTTGTTTCCTATTTCTGTGGGTCTATTTCTGTATTGTAAACAAGTTTACTTGTATCATATATTAGATTCCACTTGGAAGTGATATCATATGATATTTGTCTTTGTCTGATTTACTTTGCCTAATATGATAATGTCTAGGTCCCTCCACTTTGCTGTAAATGGCACGGTTTCATTCTTTTTTATGACTTTGTAATGCTCCATCATGTCTGTGTACCCTGTGTTCTTTATCCACTCCGCTGCTGATGAGCAGTTAGATTCCTTCCATGTCCTGGCTGTTGTGAATAATGTGGCTGTGAACATTGGGGTATCTTTTCGAGTTAGAGTTTTCTCTTGATAACAATGGTAGTTTTTGAGGCCTGAAAACTCTGAGGGACGGGGAAAGGTTTTAAAGGCAGTGTGAGTCAAGGGCCCAGCCCTAAGGACCTAAAAATCCAGCAGGGGAGGTGAAAGTAACATGAAACAGAACGACTGGGTATGGAACAGCTTGCTGTGTGCCGCGCCCCTTGTCATGTTTTACAGAAATGAAATATCCTCTTTTTCTCCACATCTTGACTTCTGCTTCAACAATACCTTCTGGAACTACTTTCAAGGCATCTAGTGCAGGACAAATTTATTTCTAAAGGCCATGTAATATTCCATGCTATGGACATACCATCATTTATTTGACTATTCTGTTATTAATGGGTCTTCTCCTTTTGTTGCTGTAATTGGCTAAAAGCTGTAGCAGTTAATGTCCTCATCCTATATATATGTCCCTATGTGCTCAGATTTCTGCAGGAGAGTCTACCAAGACTGGAATGGTTGCAGAGGAGGGTGTATGTATTTCTAACTTTGATAGATGCCATCTTACTGCTTTCTAAAAAGGCTAGAATTCATACTCCACACCCTGCCCCCCACCAGCCAATGTATAACTCTCCTTCCCCCACATGGTCACTTCTAATGGTTATGAAACTCTTTTTGTCTGACATTGTTATCCATTTCTACGGCTACTAGGCAATATGAATGTCTTTTTGGAAATTGTTTATTTTTACCATTTTGTCTACTGCTCATCTTTCGCCTGGTTGTTATTATTACCCTTCCGGTTTTTCCCTTGGTTAGTTTGTAAGAGGTGTTTATATAGAATCGATATCAGCCCTTTGTCATCTGTGTTGCAAATATTTGGACCAGTGATTTCATTTGTCTACTGATTTTGCTTACCAGCCAATTCACTGAAGGATGATAGCGGCAAACTGATTTTCATCAGCTCAGAGAACATCCTAATTTGTTCCATAAGTTAACCAACCTTTTGGAAAGATCCATGGATGAACTGTGAGGTCGATGGGTAAGATGCAGTCACCTCGCTGATGAATGTGGCAGCTCACTGCATCAGCTGAATTTTCTATCACTTAACGCTTTTCCAAGGTTCTTCAAACCATAGGGAGACATACCTACAGTATGCCTGATGTAGAGGAAAACACAGCTGATCTTTGAGCAGCTATGAGGCACTTAGCCAGTCTCTCTTGTCCTTATGGGAAAAGAGCCCTGAAATACTGTATTGTTTTTCTTTTCTAGAAATCGCATCATCCTCAAAGCCTCATCCGCCTGTTGTGGGCAAAGTGACTCATCACAGCATTGAACTATACTGGGATCTGGAGAAGAAAGCAAAGCGGCAGGGGCCCCAAGAGCAATGGTTCAGGTTTTCCATCGAAGAAGAGGACCCCAAATTGCACACTTACGGTATCATTTATACGTAGGTGCAATGTTGAATTGCTTAATATTTTGCTTTGGTTTCTTGATTAGCTGGATTGGTTTCTGTTGTCTCCAAGAAGACTCGTTTTTTGAAATTAAAAGGATGAGAGAGCATCATTGCATCCATTCTTTCCGTGAAGGATGAGTTTTCGGAAAAGAAGGGTGAGCAGTCGCTTTGAAATTAAACCTCCTAGACCTCTGAGAGCTCTCTGGCTTCTGAAATATTTTAATGGTGTATATTTCAAATCCGAAATGTGGAGACAGAATCAGAGCAGAGTTGGATGAAATCGCAGGAGGTTCCCATCAGGCTGCCCTGGGCACTGGTGTGACAACTCCCTGACACTCACGTTGCATCACTGGTCCCTCGCTGACTCTTCCAACCCACCTGCCACCTCCCTCTTGCCTCCATCAGGGCCTGTCTTTTCGCCTTCCCCTTGAGTGCGTTTCCTTCTGTTTTTATTTATTTATTTTATTTTTTGTGGCTGCCCTGGATCTTCACGGCTTTGCACGGGCTTTCACTCGTTGCGGCGAGTGGGGGGCTACTCCTATTTGCAGTACGCTGGAGATGAGATGACTTTTTCTCACTGAGATGACTTCTAGTGGCAGAGCACAGGCGCTAGGTGTGCAGGCTCAGTGGTTGTGGCGCTGGGGTTCAGTACTTGCGGCACACAGGCTTAGTTGCTCAGCAGCATGTGGGATCTTCTGGGACCAGGGATCGAACCCATGTCCCCTGCTTTGGCAGGCGAGCTCTTATCCACTCCGCCACCGGCGAAGTGCTCCTTCTGTTTGTAACACAGCTGGCTCCTCTACACCACGCACGTGTCATATCAAATACTGGCCCCTCCACAAGAGGCCCCCTGAGGTAGCCGTCCCTCCAGCCCACTCTCCTCTCTGCTGTGACCGGGTTTCATTTTCTCGTGACGTCTGGCTCTGCTGGAGTCACTTTGCTGTCGGTCTCTTCATTTTCTGTCTCCCCCCGACCCCAGCATCTAAACTCCACGAGAGGCAGGTAAGATTCCTGCTTTGCTTCAGGCTTTCTCCCCAGTTCCCAGACAGTGTCGGCACACAGGAGGCCCTCAAAATACTTGTATCAAGAAGTCATTTGTTCCCCCCTGCCCCCTTAGCTTTTATTTCAATCCTTATTTCTTCCTTTGCCAGCTCTACTACTTGTAAAATGACTTGCGTTTCAGGAAGAAGACTGAAAATGAGGTACCAGTATGGTTTTATATGTAACTTTTAATTTTGACATAATCGCAGCTTCACATCTGGCTGTGAGAAATCGTACAGAGCGATCCCGCGAACCTCTCACACTTTCCCCGGTGGGGACGTCAGTGAAAGCTGTAGGGCAGAGTCACGATCCTGGTGATGATGAGGTCGTGATGCGGAACAGTTGCAGCGCTTGGCTGGACTTTGCTCAAGGTGGCATTGTGGTGAGGGTGCAAACCCTAACCACAGTATCCTTGTGATTTGATGAATAATTCTTTATACCTAGAAAAAAAAATGCATGCACGTACCTGAAAAAAACAAATCCACCCCAAAGCATGAAGGATGATATAATAAATACCCCTATATATGGAGAAAAAGATCCAATTTCTTTCCTGCTGTCTCTCTTGGTACCTTGAGCCGAGCTTGGAGACGTCAGGTGGGGCTCTCCTAGGGGCTCCTTTACTTTCCGCCTCCATTTCTCCTGTGCTGGGTGAGCAGTCAGGTCCACTGGCCTCCAGCCTGGGTTTCTCAGAGATCTGAGGGCTGCCTGGCCTGGAAGCTCAGCTGGTTGGTTGCCTGGTGTTTCAGGACCTGTCCCGGAGGCCTTCAGACCCCCAGCCCTGAGCCACCATTGTGAGACGCTCAAGCTATCGCAGAGGATTAGCACAAGGCTTGACGCTAGGTGGCAGAGTGCGACCATGTTAATCTTGACCTTTTCCTGTTTCCATCCCTTTCCCCCTGGATGTATCGTCGTTAAAACTAGGAAATGCCTTTCTTTAAAAAAGCGGCGATCTAGACTACCTGACCTTGGGCTTGTGGATTTAAGAACTTCGTTTCGACCTGTTACTTTCTGTTCTTCTGCCCCACTAGCCAGTCTTGGATCGATGCCGTCATCTGATCAGGAGCTCCTTCTCACAGTCCGTGATCTAGCTTTTGTGAATTCTCCCTCTGCACATCCTTTCTGTGCTTTCTCTCATTCAACTCCAGCATGTCCCTTGCAAGGTTGCAAGGAGGATCTGTTTTCTGAGTTGTCACTGCTGAGTTCCCAGGTCCTACAGCTGTCCACAGTGGCTGATGTAATTGTCCACATCCCTTTTAGTTGCTGTGTAATTGTCCAAATCCCACATTTTCTTTTTTAACCTTCCTCTTGTCACGTTGCCTGCAATGCGTTTCCATTGCTTGCAGGATGAAGGTCAGACTCCCGCAGACTAACACTGGATGCTCTTCAGTTTGCCCACCACCTGTCTCTCTTCCTGTCTCTTATTTCTGAGCACAAACCGTCCAGTGAAATCTTCTTCACGTCCTTGGACGATGCCTTGAATTTTCTTGCACGTGTGTTCAGCTGTTTTTCCTGTTCAGAACAATCTTCCCTCCCACCCTGCTCTATCCTTCGCTCCACCCAAGTCAGGTTCTGTCCTGACTGAGACGTTCCTTTTGCTCTCCTATTATCTACCCCTCTAAATTCCTCCAACAGTCATTTTCCCTATCATGCATTTCATTCATTCATTCAATCAGCACCTACTATGTGCCAGACATTGTTCTGGTTGCTGGGGATACCACACTGGACAAACAGATCCTAATTCCTCCCTCGTGATGAGGAAGATGAATGATAAGGAAGGGGCAGAAGTGAAAACACAGGGTGTGTCGGATGGTGGTGAGTACTGAGGAGGAGAAGCCAGGGGCTTGGCGTGGAGGTGAAGGCTTCACTGAGCAGGTGACATCCGTATGAAGGAGCAAGGGAAAGGTATCTGGGAGTGTCTGGAAGAACGTCCCGGGCAGAAGACACAGCTGGTGAAAATGCCTGGAGTTCCAGAAACGCTGAGCAGTGGAGTGAATGAGAGGGGTGACGGGGGCTGGGCCAGGGAGGAGACCCCCAGGGTCCTGGGGGCTTCCCCTCTGCCAGGGGAGAAGCCACTGGGCCCCCATAAACCGTGGAGGGCATGGTGGTCTCGCCCTGGGAGGGTCACTCTGGCTGCTGAGGGAGGAGCCGAGGCGGCCACAGCAGGGAGGACTAACTGGGGAGCGTCTGTAATAATTTAGGTGGGAGATGACAGAGTGGTGAATTCAGGTTTTTTAAAGACCATTTTGAAAACTTTTGCTGGTGGACCAGGCGCGGGATGTGAGAGGAGGAGGATAGCAGGGGGCATCTGTGGACAACTCGAGGTTGGGCGCACCGCTGGGATGACATACGAGTCCGTGGGCTTTTGGAGACCTGGCATCCTAGAAAGCGTGGCGAGTCAGACACACAGGCCCCTGGCCCTGCCTCCCGGCACCTCCTCTGAGGCCTGAGCTGGCAGCATGGCCTGCCTGCCTCTCCCGGGGCTCGTTTTGCTGCTCCAAATGCTCTGAGCCTCGCCCTTGCCTCCAGAGGCCTACAGGTTTCCGTCGCGGCCTCTGGCCAGCTTTCTGTCCTCCAAGCGCTCAGCACCCACTTCCCGCAAACGTTTCCCAGCTGAGACGGACCGCGGGGCGTGATGAGAACACCCTTCCTGCACGCCCGTCTCCCCAGCAGCTCCCTCCTCACGTCCCCTCCTTCCTCCACCCTCTTCTTCCTCACGTCCTCTCCCTGCAGGGGCAGGGAGTCGGGCAGTCCACTCTGAGTCCAGCAAAGTTAGCCTCGGTGCTCAACCAGCACAACCGGCTCTCTAGTACCGTAACAGGTGTGTCACGCTCGTCACGTAAATGATACACAACTCAGCAAACAAGAGCACACAAAAGCACAGCCTCTTGTCGAGCATGCACACATGTGACAATGTACGCCAGACACGTGAACTAACAACTGGATGACGGGACACACGAGCTCACGTTCACGTCTTTGCAAGTTCACAGCTTGGGGTTCTCGTGTAGGGGACTTACTCTGCACAGTCACGTGCCAGCTGTGTGTCTGCCTGAGGGAGGGAGACTCGGGTGGAGGGCGCCTGGGGGGCAGGAGCAGACGCCTGGTTTGTCCTTTGCACCCAGGAGTTCAGCCCAAGGTGAGAGACGGCCGGCCGTCCAGGTGAGCTCCGCCCTGGGGGTAGTCAGTGCTCAGAAACCCTTCCAGCCGCCCTTCTGGTAGCTCTGGAGGACGCAGCCTCCATGAGCAGCTGTCTTCACCGTGGGTCTCCCTCCCATCTAGGGGCTACGCGACCAAGCATGTGGTGGAAGGCCTGGAACCGCGGACCCTGTACCGATTTCGGCTGAAGGTCACCAGCCCCTCTGGAGAGTACGCGTACAGCCCGGTGGTCTCGGTATCCACGACCCGTGAGTAATCAGAACTCGGAGCCCGTTTGTCTAACGGGGACCGGCCAGCGTGAAGGGGAAGACGCTCTGCTTTTTGCTCGGCCTGACCAGTTGCAGAAACCGCTCTATTTTTGAACGCCGTGATAACATTGTTCGCTGGCTGGGCCTGGCCATCCCACAACGGAAGTCGAGTCATGCTCAGACAAAAGTGAGACCTGTTTTTGTGTCGGCTGGCGCTACCCTGGGAGCGCACATTCAGGAAAAAGAAGGATGGAATCACCTTTCTTAGGAAATGAGCCGCGGGGCGTGTGGGCCGCCCCAAGGGTTCCCAGGCCGAGAAGCAGGCTGCCTGCCTGGGTGCCCTCAGGGGAGAAATCCGCTTGGCATTTTGTCCCTTTGAGACAACGTCAGTGTATCGTCATGACTGGACGCATAAACCTGGTCCTGGGGATGCCGTGGGTGGAGACACAGTGGCGGAGGGGCGAGAGGCCGATTTAGGAGTGCAGATATTTTCTGTTATCATACTTTCTCTTTTAAAGGTTTGTTTATTTTTGGCTGTGCTGGGTCCTCATTGATTTGCATGGGCTTTCTCTAGGTGCACTGGTGGGGTGACTCTTCACTGCCGTAGCGGGCTTCTCATTGCGGTGGCTTCTCTTGCTGCAGAGCACACACAGGTTCTAGAGCGCACAGGCTTCTGTAGTTCTGGCTCCCAGGTTCTAGAGCACAGGCTCAGTAGTTGTGGTTCATGGGCCTCGTTGCCCCGAGGCCTGTGGGATCTTCCCAGACCCGGGATCGAACCTGTGGCCCCTGGCTGGGCTTCCCTGGTGGCTCAGCTGGTAAAGAATCTGCCTACAATGTGGGGGACCTGGGTTTGATCCCTGGGTTGGGAAGATCCCCTGGAGAAGGGAAAGGCTACCCACTCCAATGTTCTGGCCCGGAGAATTCCACAGACCGCATAGTCCATGGGGTTGCAAAGAGTCAGACACGACTGAGCGACTTTACTTTCCCCTGCGCTGACAGGCTGATTCTTCACTACAGAGCCACCAGGGAAACCCTGTGATCAGTATTTTAAAGCATCTTGAATGTGTGTGTGTAACGCAGTGACATCTTTGAACCAGAATGCTGTGAAGACTAAAACAGTCAGAAGTCTTCTTCCCGGCCCACCTACTGAAAACACAGACAAACCTTTTTCTCGGTTGCATAAAGGGAATCCACCTCTTGTGAGTTAAATGTTATTTTCAAGTTTCATTCAGTGTAGCATTTGGCTTGAATACGGGTGTATATGTTTTCAGAGAGTTTCAGTTGTGTCTGTAAGGCCTTTACTCATGGAAGTTTTCATGTGCAGGAAAGATCATTCAGATTTTGAGTTGGTTCATAACAGCTTCCATTGCATAGGGGCCATTAGGGGGTTGGATCTCAGTTTAGCAAGCTGAGAATTTAGTTAAAGCTGAGAGTGGCGACATCGTGTACACCCCCTAAACGGTGCTCAGCTGATTGTGAAGACATACAGTTTCAGAGAAGGCTTCTGATGTGAAATGGTCAATTCCGAAGATTCTGGTCAGAAAAGATGGCTTGGCCCTGAAGCTGGAGAGGATGAACGCACTTGCTTTTCTGTGGAAGCTGTTGACTCCTGGAGTGTTTTAGGGGAAAGAAAAGGCAGCTCTTTGTGCGCTGGGGAAAGGCATAGAGAAGGGAGGAGAGCAGAGAGGAGAAACATGGGCGAAGGGAGCCCATCGGGTAAAGAGAGGCTCCGGAGGCCAGCTTTGGGGCAGGCGGCTCCCTTAGGCCAATGTTCAGCTCCCTGTAGCCCTCCGGGGGCTCCACTCCTGCGTTCTGGGGTGCCCTCCCCTCCACTCCTGGGCCTGTCGAGTCTACTCCAGGGGCAGAGCTCTGCTCCGGGTGGGTCCTTGTGAGGCTGCCCCTGGCCTGCCGGGCACTCAGGTCCTCCCCCAGCACAGAGCCGTGTCTCAGGGTCTCCCCGCCTCTAGCAACACTCCATTGCCTCTTATTTTACATAGTCATTCGTCTTTCCTGGCTTCCACCTACTGTGTGCTGAAGGGTGAGGGTGATGGGTTAGTCATGTCTAATTATAGAAGACTTAAGACATGCGTGGGCAGATAGTGAACAAAATGCCCCGAGATAGACCCGGGAGGAGGAAGAGATGCTCTGACTGGCTCAGCTTTCTTTCCTGTGTCTCAGGAGGTGGGTCTGGTTCCCACTGGCTGGGGAGACGCCCCTGAACCTGCCAGGTGAGTGGAACCGGGCACAGAGAGGCCTCTGGTGGCCACTGGTATCCTTAGTACCCCACCGAAGCCAGGTCAGGGGCTCCTGGGCCTTGTGGCCAGAGGTTACGGGGAGTCGGGGCACCACCTGGAGTTCTAGGAAGACAGAAGACCCCCCACCCACCATAGCTCTTGGTATGTCAGCTGGCAGTGGTGGTGTGCCTTCTCCTTGCTGAGTGGACTTTGGAGAGGCAGCCGTGGATAACTGGTCTGGTGGTCCAAAGCCCTTGTCACTGCAGTCCACGGCTTCCACGGCACCCTTCTGCAGGATGAGGGTGGGCTGGAGAAGAGGCTCCTGGTGACGCCCTGGGGGCCGGGCGTTGGGTCACAGTGGACGCACCTGCCTCCAGGACGCGTGCCGGACCTCAGGGCCGTCTCCTGGGTGGGAAGGATCTGGGTACCTCTTCCTTCTGGCTGGCTGCTGCTCGCTTAGGCTGTTACTATAATATACAAAGCAGACTCTCCTAAGGAGGCAGATCATGCTAAACAAAGAATTAAAAATGTGCACATTATATAAAACAAGCAAAAATGCTTCTGTGGGTTGATAATTTGCATTTGGTTTGAAAGTGTTTTAATGAATCACAAAAGCATGTACTTTGTTTGAATAAAGGATGCTCAGCCTTTTTTTTTTTTTTCCCTTCCCCAGGTAAAGTACAGGAGATTCTTGCTTAAATGAGGCGTGCAATTTTAATCAGTTGGGCCCTTAAAAAGAAAGAAAAACAGCTGCTGCTTCTTAATTGGCAAATATTTCCCCCAATGAGCTCATCATTTATTCACTGTTTTTAATAGAGACTTAAATTCCACCAAGAAAGGTGTTATCACGCTGCTTCAATATCTGCTGGGGGGATTTGCAGCTAAATGACCCTCCTAGAGAACGGGAGCTGAGGCTTCCCAAACACTTCTCTGTCCCCTCCTCCTCCTGGCCAGGTGTCCCCTCCCGAGGTCCCACCTGACCAGTGCCACCCGTCTAACACACGTGGGTGCTCACGAGTGTCTTCACCACCGGCAGCATCAGTTCAGTATTTGGAAGTGCGACACCCTGGGTCAGCATCAGAGAAACAGACCCACAGATGCAAAGCCTGCCTTGGTCGTGTTCCGTTGCATGTACTGACAGCAGTCCCTTGGGCCCAGACCCAGGGTGTCTTAAAGGGCTTGGGGGTGGGGGATTGAAACATTCTGCTCACCCTGGAATTTCCTCTGTTCTTCACGACTCCTGCCTAGAGTGGGATGGGAGGAGCTGCTCTGCAAACAAGAGTCTTTGCATTTCTTTCCTGTTTCTCTGTCAATTCCTGTAACCAGTGAGACCTTTCAAGCCTTGGTGGTCCCTGTCTGGGCTGGTGGTCACACTCGGTACCTCTTTGCCTTCCCAGCAGGGCTCTGAGAAGGTCAGTGAGTAAATGCTGAGACAGAACTCCCATCCCTGATGACAGTTACTGTTTCCTTTTGCTGGAGCTCAGCGAGCAGGGCGTGGTGAGCAATTCTGTTGTTTTCCTTCTCTTCCATGAGGTGTCCCTTTGTTCTCAGAATGAGTTCAGAGGGCGCTGATGACCCGTTACAGAAGCCAGGACAGACAATGTGTTGTGTTAGCTGCTGAGTTGTGTCTGACTGTTTGCAACCCTATGGACTGTAGCCCACCAGGCTCCTCTACCCGTGGGATTCTCCGGGCAAGAATACTGGAGTGGATTGCCATTTCCTTCTCCAGGGGATCTTTCCTACCCAGGGATCAAACCTGGGTCTCCTGCATTGCAGGCAGATTCTTTACCGTCTGAGCCTCCAGGGACATTTGTTTAAATTACACCCTAAAATCATGATACCCTGGTCTCTGCTATGCGTGGTCCTCAAGCTTCTAAGCATGAAATGAACTTCCTTCATTTTCTGATATTTGCCTGCTGCGGAGCTCCTTGGCTGGGAAGGGGAGGGCCTGCACAAGGAGAGGTGTGCTGGGGCAGAGAAGGGGGCGGCGTGGGCTGGAGGTGGTCAGGGGGCACTGTGCTGGGCGCTGAGTGTGCTTTTCGGATTTCCCTTCACATTTCAAGAAATCAACACGTTTCTAAAGGCTTCTAAGCTTTAGGCCTCCCCTTTCACTTCACACTTGGCAGGAGTTGGGGTTCATAGATGTGTATTTAAGATGTCTGCTTGTACCCAACATTTAGTAAGAGTGGAAGCTTACAGTGGACTGGTCAGCTACGTCAGCATCTAGTCAAGCCCCACACTCCTTCTTTGGATGACTCCCTCAGCCTTTCTTGTCCTGGTCTGTGGTCTGAAGGAGAATCTAAATGCATCGTGTAAAGTCCTAGATTCAGTTAATAGGATTGAGTTAGGATACCATACTTTAAAATTCAGTAGAAATAGGATGAGCTTCCTATGTTCTTCTAGACAATTTTGGAGAAGGCAATGGCAACCTGCCCCAGCGCTCTTGCCTGGAGAATTCCATGGACAGAGGAGCCTGGCAGGCTACAGTCCATGGGGTTGCAAAGAGTTGGGCCACAACTGAGTGACTAATACAATTCCTATGTTCCTCTAAACAATTCCATTCAAATCATGTACTTTTGTGTTTTTAGTGGCGATTGAAGTTTGCAATTCACAGGGGTGGGGTCGTTGGTGTAATAACGGACTTACCCACCACACCGTCCTTCTCCTTTCCAGGAAGGGAGAGGGAGAGGGAACTTTGGGTTTCGTTTGCTCACTAAAGGATAGATCATTTTAAGTCCATCCAACTCTAGTGTCCAACTCAGCCACTGCACTGTTGGAATCTGGGGCTGGATAATTCAGGCTGTGGGGTTACCTGGTGTGCAGAGTGTTTAGAGGCATCCCTGCCTCCAGCCCTTCGATGCCAGTAGTACCAACCCTTAAGTCGTGACAACCAGTCACAATATCACCAGACTTCACCAAATGTCCCCTGGGGAGCAAACCTCTGTGCCATCCCATCGCCCTTCTCGAAACCAAGGGGCTAGAGATGACCCCTCTCCAAAGGCCAGGGCTGGCTGTGGGCCTTGCCCTCTGATGGCTTATCATGCTGCTTTTATTTAAGGCTCTGGGTCTAAAACTATACGTGGGATGATGACAAGGAAGTATAATGTAGCTGAGACGTCTTGAGGAGGTTGGCAAGCTCAAGCAGACAACATGGTTGTTTCAAGAGTGATTTTCACTCGGCTTAAATTTATTTTATTGGAACAGAAGAAAGGGTATCAGCTGAAGGTCACTCTGATAGGGATCCACTCATTCTTCTGCCTCTCTGTTTCCCAGCTTGTACTCTGTCCAGGGAGACTCATCCAGGCAAACTGGCAGGAAAGGGGCTCCAGTGCTGGGAGCTGCCCCGGACCATTTCTCCACCAGCACAGGTGACCAGGGACCTCTGCAGGCTGGACGTAGGAGGGAGGGTAAGCTGTGGGGTGAGCCCCAGGAGGCAGCCTTATGTGCGATGTAAGAAGACTGCTGTGGGGTATATTTTCTTTCAGAGTTGAGAATCTAACAGCTGAAAGTCAGCCCCACAGCCTGAAGGACAGGGGAGGAGCCTCTGTGTGTCTCTTTCTCTCTGGTGCCCCCTAGAGTGAAGACCGGGGATGGTCGTTACTTAGTTCAGTTAAGTCACTCAGCCGTCTCCAACTCTTTGCCACCCCATGGACTGCAGCCTGCCAGGCCTCCCTGTCCATCACCAACTCCCCGAGCTTGCTCAAACTCATGTCCATAGAGTCGGTGATGCCATCCAACCATCTCATCCTCTGTCATCCCCTTCTCTTCCCACCTTCAATCTTTCCCAGCATCAGGGTCTTTTCTAAGGAGTCAGTTCTTCACATCAGGTGGCCAAAGTATTGGAGTTTCAGCTTCAGCATCAGTCCTTTCAATGAATATTCAGAACTGATTTCCTTTAGGATGGACTGGTAGGATCTCCTTGCTGTCCAAGGGACTCTCAAGAGTCTTCTCCAACACCACAATTCAGAAGCATCAATTCTTCAGCACTCAGCTTTCTTTATGGTCCAACTCTCCCATCCATACATGACTAAGTTCCTTAGACATGCTAGATGAACGAGCCCCTTGAGATGACTGAAGCCAGGGATTATCAGCTCGATGCCTGTGGGGGCAGGTAGGATGCTACTTATGTGTGGGAGGTTGGACACCAGGCAGAGAGGAAAGGCACTCTGCTTGGGGCCAGGGCATCCGCCGCTCCGTTACTGTTAGCTGCGCGAGAGTATGTGTGCTTGGTCATGTCCGACTCTGCGAGTCTGTGGACTGTAGCGGGCCAGCCTTCTCTGCCCATGGAATTCTCCCGGCAAGAATACTGGAGTGGGTTGCCATTCCCTTCTCCAGGGGACCTTCCCAACCAGGGACTGAACCCACGTCTCCTGTACTGCATGTGGACTTTTTTTTTCTTACCGCTAAAGACACTTAAATAATGTGCAGGTTCTGCTCTAGTGCTTTGTATTATTTCATTTAAACTTAATCATCGACAAAGGTAGAAAGTCATGGAAGCTGAAACACGTGAAGGCGTGAATAAACGTCCTGCTGGACGGCTTCTTTCACGTGTTTCTGCAGTCTCACGTGGTTCTCTGCCTCATTCTCTTCCACGAGGAGTCACTACACAAAGGGCCTCTCTTCTCTCATTGCTCCTCTACTGTTTCTCAAGACCCTTCCCTGGCTCTCCCCGACTTGGCAGGCTTGCCCCCACCGTGAGGCTTTCTCACCATGTCCCACCTCTCTGGGTACGAGCCCTTCTGCCCCCACAAGCCCAAAGTGGCTGTTATGTTCCCAGGGAAGGACTGATGGGGTGGGTTCCCAATGTTAAAACCATCTGTCTTTTCTTGTTTGTTGTTTGCATGGCTTAGTGACTCCCTGGCAAACAAAGCCAGCCCATCGTGATGATGGTGGAGCTTTCCCTTGCTCGTAAGAGACGTTTATGAAGTCTTAAGAAATCTGAAAGGTTTATTTTTCAAATATCAAAATAACATCCACACAGCAGTGCTTTTATAACTTGAAAATGTCCCAAGCCTTTAGGACAGTCTCAGTGTTCTTCTCTTAATATGTGAAAACAAGGTCTTTTTTCAGTAAAAGGAGTGGAGTATGTCATGTAAGAGACACTCAGGGAAGTTGCCAAGTGCCTTCTTAGAGGTGAACATGAACTTCCACTCGAGGCTGCAGGAGGAATAGAGCTGGAACGTATCTCCTTTCATTATATTTTGGATGACCACTTTCCATCTACTTTCTTCAGGAGAACCCATAAGTAGCGAACACTTGCACAGAGCTGTCAACGTGGACGATGAAGACCTGTTGGTGCGCATACTGCAAGGAGGGTGAGAGAACTCTGCCTTTTAAAACCTTAGATCTTTTTTAATTCACAGCAATGCTTAGAAGCTGGCTCCAAAATCGATCTCAGATGACTGGTGTGAGTTCAGCCTGGTGCGTAAGGACGACCATAGAAAGCCCCACATAAATGCTATTATTTAGTGAACACTGAAGGCAGAAATGCCAAGTCTGGGTGTCGCATTTTCTTCCCAGAAATAGCTTCTGGTTCTTGCTTATATGCCATAGCATTTGGGCAAATTTCACCTCTAACTGCCCATGTCTAATTCCTGATGAAATTAAGGAATCACTCAACCAGCTGTTTCTAATTCAAATGACTGATAAAACCCTAGAGGGGAAATGGTGACCCTGAATGCCACAGATGGGTTATCTGCAGCTACTTCCCAAATGAAAAGGGGGCGATGTTACCCAGACCCTTTTTGAATTGATAGTTTTGAGCATCTTAGAAGATGGGGCTTCCCTTGTGGCTCAGCTGGTAAAGAATCTGCCTGCAATGTGGGAGACCTGGGTTTGATCCCGGTTGGGAAGATCCCCTGGAGAAGGGAGCCGCTACCCACTCCAGTATTCTGGCCTGGAGAATTCCATGGACTGTACAGTCCATGGGGTCACAAACAGCTGGACACGACTGAGCAACTTTCACTTAGAAGAAAGGTCATCTCTGAATTGAGGCTCTGTAAGCTGGAGAGGAGAAGGTTCCTGCGAAAAGCCACAGCTTCCAAGCTGCCATTTAAGAGCTTGGCTTTTTTCTCTGAGCAGCAGAGCTTCACGCCCAGTAGGTGAGACGGGATCAAGGGAGAACTGTGGCTCTCCCTCATTCCAGGCTCGTGTGGCGGGTGGAGCTGAGAGCCTGCAGTGCTCTGCAGACACTGTGTCCTCTCCATAGTTTAGGGGGGCCTGCTCTTGGTGGAGGATTTTATCAAATTGCATAATGGTTCTGCGTTGGAGAAAATGCCTATTTCAAGTGAAATTACAGCAATTTCCTCCTCTTTCCTTGTGAATTTGGATCCTTTAATGTATTAGGCAGGGCAGTCTAAGACAACAACAACTTAATGGCCCAGGAGGAATTGGAATTTTCGGGAAAATGAACCATTCTAACCACCTGTGCTCTGCAAGAGGCGTCAGCTATGAATCCACAGGGAGTGGTGCAGACGCGTGAATCTCTCTTTCTCCTCTGTGTTTTCCCCAAGCAACGTGAAGGTTGATGTTCCCAATAAATTCGGCTTCACCGCCCTGATGGTCGCTGCCCAGAGAGGATACACCAGGTATGGCCCTTCCCTCCTCATCCCTTAGCAAAGGGTGGAGCCCCTTGTTTGGGAGGGGAAAGGCTGTGGGGGTTCTCTTTCCAAAACTGTGCCACATGGGGGCTGAACACCAACTCAGTGGCTCTTGTCATAACACTAGACAACACGCAGGGGAGGACCTAATGTATAATCTCATGGTAGAGAAGAGAGGTAGCCATTTCAATGATATTTTGCAAGGTATTTTATATGTTCTGGGGAAACTGGTTATCAGAATGTTAATTTCCTCATAAAGAAAAGGGGAGGGCTCCTCATTCTGGAAAACAAACTTCTCTGATAGGTTGCTCAGATAAAATTTCCACTGACACACTCCATTTTCTCTACTCTACACAGAGATAAGCATAAATACTAATATTTTTCCATCATATTTATATTTTAAGTACTAAAATGCCATTTTGAAAGAAATAGAACATGGATTTCCATTAAATGCTACCACTTGAAAACATTTCAAATGGCCGTTAAAGTGACAACGAGTTAGTTTGATAGTCTGGTTTGTTTCATATGGTGAAGTTTTTTGTTTTCAGTAAATAATTCACATCAAGGGCAAACACTTATTTTTTGGGGTGTGTGTGTGGAAAGGTGATTTCCCAGTTTAATAATACCTGGTCTTTAAAGCCAGCTGCCTCTGAAGATGGAGGAGAGTGTGTTGCCATGATAGGTCTTAAATAGTTCATTTTTCCTGAGTTATCTTGGGTTCTTACTCATCAAAACTGCTTATCCAGCAATACTGAAATTTGTTTTGTTTAGGCTTGTGAAAATCCTCATTTCTCACGGCACAGATGTGAACTTGCAGAATGGAAGTGGCAAGGACAGGTAGGTGTGGAACCTGCCTAAGTGGTTGCCACGCTTGTGGTATTCAGCTTGCTCCCAGAGGGCTTTTGACGTAACCCCAATATTTTCTTGTTTCTTTTGACATCACTGAGACGTGATAGGTTGCCAAAGGAATGATGGTGACTCAAAAGCTGGCTTGTTCATTTGTTACTTGTTGTTACATTCAATGGGGTAATTCTGGGGATATCTATGATAATGTGTCTTCCCTCCTTAGCTCAGAGCCCAGCACACTCTCTGCCCTCAGTAAATGATGGATGTTGAAATGGTTATCTCCAGCTGTGTGCTAGGCATTTGGCTGTAAGGGCCTGTGACACTTGGCACCTCCCTAAGGGCTCTCACTGCATTTTGCCCAACTCTGGTAACTGAAAGTCTTAGAAGCCTCTAGAGTGAGGAACAATCATGACAATATAGCTGGAGAACAACCTCCCTGAGGTGGAAGGACTGAGTGCATCACAGGAGAAGTTTATGAAAAGAACATGGTACTCACACACTTGTTCTTATAGTAATGTGAGAATTTTTTAGAAAGACTTAAAATTAATCATCAAGCTAGTGGTGGTTTAGTTAATTAATTCAAGGCAACCAGTAGTTATTGAATGACTACCACATGCCAGGCTTCACCATGCTTGGCTCTTGGGTAAAACAGTGGACAAAATGCAAAGCCTTTGCTCCAGGAGCTTGTAGTCATGTGACAAATGAAAAGTGAAGGGATGTGTGCTGCAAACTGGTTTGTAAAGAGCAGCTAGAGGACCCTGATCATGCCTGGTTGGCCATGAAGAGAACATCAATTTCCCAAATCAGAAAGCCTGCCTACTGTGCCCTCTGGACATAGTGCAGCAACAGATTTTAGTAACATTGAAACAATCACTCACACATTTAAACAGTAGTCTTTCAAGTAACTCTTAGGTAATTTTGGAACTAAACCACAACGGTGTGTGGTCACTCACCTAGAATCAGACATCCTGGAATGTGAAGAAAAATAATAGTGCCATAAAAAGGAAAAAGAAAAGAAAAAGCTGAGAGGTAAAAAAAAAAAAAAAAAAGAGTTAAAAAATATAAATTAATTAAAAAATATAAATTAATTAAAAAATAAAAATTGTTGAGAAATAAAATGGACCAATTTCTCATAGATCTCAGAGGAAAAAATTAGAAATCTGAAATGACTCATCACAGAGAAAATTTAAACATGAAAAGAAATTGGTACATTTGTGTCTAAAATAGATTTGATCGAATCATTGAAATGGGTACTTATTTTTTTTAGAGAAAATTCAAACCATTAAAATCAACCCAATAAGCAGAACATCTGAAATAACCCATATCCATACAATAAACTGGAAAATTTATTAAAAAGATTACCTCCAAAATAGGTTCTGTGGTTTGTCTGTTCTACTAATGAGGTTGTTCAGATTTTCTAGGTACTGATAGTAACCTTGAACTTTTCCAGAGCAGAGAGAAGTTGGAAAGCTACAGAGGATAGCCTTATTGCTAAAATCTGGTAGAAAGAAAGCAATTTGCATGTCTTTATATGAAGACATTTATGTGTCTTTTCCATCCCAACTACGGGGCTCATGTAGGAGAGTAAAGTTGTCTTGATTAAGAAATTTCTTAATATAATACTTCTCATAAGGAGACTAAAGGTGAAACCTGTGTGTGCATGTGAACTAATCCTCTCTTTTTGTACTTAATTTTTTTTTTTTTTTTAGCAATGACTTTTTGAGGAGATGGGATCAACTATCTTAGAGGATGCCTGCCCTATGTTTGTGATCTGCTCAACTGTCTCCTAGGTGTGAAGGAGGCATTTAACTTGTTTGTTATTCCTAATTAAGTTAAAAGTAGGTTTAACAGATTGATTTGATTCAGGTTAACATCTTTAGCAAGAGCACCTCAGGGCTAGTGTGGTGACTTCAGTTTTCCAGGCTGTGATGCAGGTTGTCCCACAGCCGGATATTCTAGTTCTGATCCTTTGGTTAGGGTGTAACAGCTAAACCCTTCTTTTGTAAAGATAATAGTTTCCCATTGCAATTAGGAAATAATCTATGTTCTAGGAATTCAGTACCATGTGAATATCCTAGTCTCCATTAACCTTTCATACAAAAATTTTAGCATCCACCATGATCCTTGCCTAAATCAATGTTTAATTGGGACTTGCCAAAAAGTGATTTTATAATTCCATCATTCCTCCTATATTTATTTTGCTGGTAGTCTTCCTTGAACAAGAGCTTTCCCTCACCAACTGAGGATGGACTCATTTTATGCTATAAACACAACACAAATGTTTATTTTAAGCACAATAAAATGTTTATTTTCTTTTAAGTACCAATATTTAGAGTAAGGATTTCATTTAATGGTTATCTCTAATAGTGCCCAGTGAGATTTTTTTTCTTTTCTTTTCCTCTTTTGAATACCATCATGGACTGGTAGGTATTTTTCAGATCTGACATTTTACTCATTTACAGTGATTATTCATTTTTTGGAGTCTTAATTCACAAGCCATAAAATTAATTTTGCTGAAATGTACAATTCAGCCTTTAAAAATATATTAACACAGTTGTGCAACCAGCATTATCCTATAATTCTAGAGGATTTCCATTCCAGTCCAGAAGGAAGCTCTGAATTCATCAGCAGTCACGCTCCATTTCCTCTCTCTCCAGCCCTGAAAACCACTAATCTGTCTCTATGGACTTGTCTCTTCTGGACGTTTAATATGAGTGAACTAATACACACATGGCCTTTTGTGTCTGGCTGCTTTTATTTCGCATAATGTTTTAGGGTGCACCTACATTGTAGCCTGTTTCAGTACTCATTTCCTTTTTATGGCCGAATTCTATTGAATGGATATACCACAGTAGATTTATTAGTTGATAGACACATACACGTTATGTGAATAATTTTCTTGCCTTTTCCTCCCAAATTAGGATTCCTCTCTGAGGTTTAAACCAGGGAGGCTAAATATGGACCTGAGCGTGGCAGCTGCACTGAATAGCCAAATATTTCTTCTGCCGTGTGTTGCAGCCTGATGCTCGCGTGCTATGCGGGACACCTGGATGTTGTGAAATATCTCCGAAGACATGGTGCTTCCTGGGACACCAGAGACCTGGGAGGCTGTACAGCTCTGCACTGGGCTGCAGACGGAGGCCACTGCAATGTGATCGAGTGGATGATAGGGGATGGCTGTGAGGTATGGGACCCTCCTCGTCAATTGCACACGTGGAGTTAGGAACCCAGATGCTATTCCATAGGGTTCAGGGGAAGCAGGACCTTATGTGGATGCCTTTGAATAGTTGAACCGAGCAATGCTGGAGGAAGTTCTCTGACTTATGAGCAAGAAGGTTCCTGAAGCCTTGGGACCAAAAAGATCATGATAGGATTTTTACAATAGTGAGGCTTCAGGTTGTCATGGAGGTTCAACTCGTGTTGGAGGGAAAAGAAAACTGTGCTGAATGAGTCCAGAGCTGGACCTGATGTTGCTTCTGCTTCATTTGTTCTTTTGTTCATTTCCTCATTTATCTCTTCTTTCATTTGCCAACAAAGCTTGATTGTGTCTTGACCACACACCAGATACTGTCACAGGTGCTGGACACACCAAGACATTCAGAACTCTTACAGTCACAGTGCAGCTTATTGCTTTTAGAATTAGATCATTTTTTATTCTTTGCTTTAAAGATGAATCATTACAAAAAATTTCCAAAGAGCAAACACTATATCAAAAAGAGAGCATTCCAGCTCTTGTGTCTTTGCTTTGAAGCAGGTGTTGCTTCTGGTTTCAAGTCATCAGGAAGTACAAATCCTACTTGGCAAGTAGAAGAGTTGTTTGGACATCTATAGATACTTTGAAGTTGGGCAAATAGAATTAGCTCAATTATGGTAACTGCTGATAACTTTCAAAACTTCAGTTCAAGACTTCAAAGAAGTTAAATAAAAGTTGTAGGGCATGGAAATAAGGAAAGATGGACAAAATGCTGTCCTAATGGTGAGTGCCAGATGGGGCAGGGTTTTGAGAAGGTAAACTGATGACCTGGAAAATAAACTTGGAAGTAGAGTTTGGTCTCCTGGAAGATGCCTATAGATTTGCTCAGTTTCTCTCTCAAGTGTGGCTGAGGGCAAGCAAGGCTTAAGCTGTGGGATCTCACTGGTTATAGAGTACGAGGGCCCCTTGAAGGAAAAATACCTCAGTCATTAAGATAAATCCCTTTTATTACATTTCTTGTTTTCTTTGTTTTAGAAACATGCACAAAAGGTCAAAAGGATCAGCCTGTGTGCCTTGGTGGTTATGGCTGGCCCACACCTGCCTTGGGTGGTAGTAACAGGCACATTCCTCTTGTTTGGTTTATGACAAGTTCTGCTCATGCTTTGGACCCAGTAAGAATCTGTAGTTGAAAACGATGGTTGACCTTTGCTGAAAGAAGGGCAGGTCTCTGCCAGCAACATTTAAATACTGGAATTTTGGAAGTGTAGGCTCTCTGTGCTTCACTTATGGACATACTCATTTGGGGTGAATACCATCTTTTTCTGTAGAACTGCAGCTCCATAAATGTGTCCACTGAAGATTTCTGTGTGGCCGGCGAGTGGCAGGTAGATGATCTCAGCACAATGGAGTGATGGGCCTGGGAGCAAATCCATCACCACCTCTTCTTGAATCGAATGATCTGTACTGAGTGTGACTTATTTCCATGGGGAACCAATTCTACATTTAATGAGGCATGTGACCTCAGGAAGGCCATTTGACTTCTCTGAGGTTTGGTTTAAACACGTGTAAACCAGGAATAAAAATAGCTACCCCTGTTTCACCTTCAGGACCCAAAGAGAAAATGTGCATGAGAGTGCAATGAAAATGTATACAGCACCCTGTAATTTCAGGCAATTATTTTATTATTATTTAACCATAACAGAGCTTGCTGCCCAGAAAGGTTATTTGCAGGGGGAAGAGCTGCAAGTCTTAACGGTGTTGCAGAAGGTAATCTCAAACATACAAATCACCTGCAAGGTCTTAAAGCTCTTCTGGCAGGTCCTTGTTTGTTATTCTGGTCTGATGTTTTACTGAAGCTATAGATTTCTTTGAGTAACTCTTCTGTAACAGAATCAGGTGTGTGTGTGTGTGTGTGAGAGTGTGTGTGCACCCAGGGATCCATCTGTGTGCACATGTGTACGTTTCCTTCAGTATCATGCCTCAGGGATTGATGAGGTCTTCATGGAATTGGAGGAGACAACATTTACATTCCCTTATTTTAAAATGTCTTTTAAAGCACAAAACTGTGAGATGTTGGTGTAGGTTGGTGTAGGTTATTGGGAAATGGCCCATCTTGTTAGCAGGCAAACTCTTGTTTTGGACAAGGCATTAGGTTGGCTAATTTTTCAGGCTGGACTTCATGTCAGAGATCTGGTTGCTTTGTATTTACTTGTAATTCTTCTGCTTAAAATTAATACCTATTGGTAAATATCAGGGTGGGTGTTTATATTCCTGTCTTGTTCCAGAAGGCACTTACAGTTGCTTACAAAGATACTTTAAAAAAGAAGCAGAAACTATAAACACAGGAGAGGAAAGTTAGGCAGGAGAAAATAAGGCAGCTCACATGGGGCCAAGGAGAAGGGGACTACATTCATTTTTCTATCTCACCTTCTTTCCCTTTGAAGGCAGTGTAAATGAAGATGCTCATGGGTGGTGAGAAGCATCTTGGGGCCTGTCTGCACCCTTTAAAGTGGCCCAAACACAGATGCTCGCTGAGTAAATGTGAACAAAGTCAGCACAGTACAGCTGATTATCACTAGGTCTAGAAAGACTGCTATCTAAATCGGGGGAATTTGGGCAAGTAGACATTGCTCTATAAGCTTCCCATGAGTGATGTGCAGGGCAAGAAAGTGGGCTGAGAGCCACTCGCTCTGTGGCTCTGCAGGTGGATGTTGTGGATGCTGGTTCCAGGTGGACCCCACTCATGAGAGTCTCTGCAGTCTCGGGGAACCAGGAAGTTGCCTCTCTGCTGATTGACGCAGGCGCAGACGTGAATGTGAAGGACAAAGACGGGAAGACCCCTCTCATGGTACGACTTGCTCCACATAGCAGCCTGGCTTGACGTGTGGGATTAAGGTCACAGCTGCCCCATAAGAGCCCTTCTTTTGAGCTCAGCTGCATAAAAGCACCAGCTTTGGGTGGCGTATGTATTCCCCACTGGCCTGTGAATTAAGACATGGTGATGTCATCATGGCATTTTTTGGGGGGAGTCCAGTCTAGTATCTTTGTAGTCTTTTTACAACTATTTCTTGAAGCATTGCCAACTCCAGTCTCTGGGGCCATTTTGGGATCGGAACAAAGGAGTGCTGTTCTCTGTCCGGGTTTGGCCTCGGATGTGTTGTCTCACACGGAGGAAAGCAGATTTCCTTTCCATTTCCCTTGCGTTTGCTGGCGCTGAGCAGTGGGGGTCCACATGCCCATCCTGCAAAGCCCCGCTGGCCCCTGTCTGCTCTGCCTCTGGAGGTTGCTGCTGGTGGATGTCCTGGACCCGCCTGCACCGAGATCCCCTTCCTGCTCACACCCCACTGTTGACCTGTTTTCTAGGTGGCTGTGCTGAATAACCACGAAGAATTAGTCCAGTTACTTCTTGACAGAGGGGCAGACGCAAGTGTGAAAAATGAGGTATGTGACTCCATCTCCATCTCAAGATTTCCCTGGAGGGGAGGGGGGAACAGAGGCATGAAAGAATTTTTTTTTTCTTGTTTTGTCTTTCAGTTCGGCAAAGGTGTCCTCGAAATGGCCAGAGTTTTCGACAGACAGGTTGGGATGTTGTTGCTGCCCGTTGAGGCTAATTTTGTAGCATTAAAAAAAAAATGAAAAAAAACCCCAACTCTTGGATTACATGCACCTGTTTTTGTTTATCTAGAATGTCCTCTCCCTATTAGAAGAAAGGAAAAGAAAGCAAATGCCGAAGAAGTCATCTATTTGCTGACCAGGGAACCTCTTACTTCCCTCTCAAAGCCCGGTGAAACAAAGCAAAGTGGGATTTGAACTGGAGAGAAGGAATTCTGTGTCTCTGAGGGCTATACATTTGATTACTTATTTAGATGAAGATTCAGAGTGACTTTTGTAACATACAACTGTTCCCACTTTGAAATACACCTTTTTACCTAAACATGCATGGCGGTGGTGTTGTCTCTGGGCGTCTGCAGGATGAGGATGTTTTCCTGAACTTGGAGTTACACGTGAAACAGAATATTTAGGTCCCGGAGATGGAGCTGCACAGCTACACACCGGTCTCCCTCTTCCTGCTCCCATCCTCCAAGCTGTCTGCCCTCCGAGCCATCCCGGGAGCTGGTGGAAATTTCCACCGCCCCCCCCCATGTGTTCTCAATTCTGTCCTTCCCTCCCAACCGAAGGCCTTGCAGCCGCATTGCCAGGTGGTGCTCCCTCCTGGAGGGATGCTCCTCCAGAAAGCCCAGGAGGCCATGAGCAGAGTTTTCTGCTCAGCTGTTGGCCTCACATCAAAGTGCGAGATACATAGTTCAAGACTCTGCTTCTGCTGGTAGAGGAGTCTTTGTAGAACAGCCTGGTCTGAGGATGTGTTTGCATAGACTCAGGCCCTGACAATGAAAGACCTGTCCTGCTGGCCTGTTGACAGCTTTGCCAAAGAGGAGTTTTATGTCTCTGAGTCCTCAGAGCAGAAAGGGTTTTGATGGTGATCGCTCAGATCTGACACAAGCAGGAATGGACAGGTCTGCTGCTTGGGGGCTCAGACACAAATGTGTTGGTGCTTGAACTCAGCGGACACACTTAAAATCGGCAAAGAACGGAGCTAGCTGACCACATGCATTTTGTGTCTCCAGAGAGACGAGCTGGTTAACTCAGCCCCGAGAGAAGACAGGCTACAGAGGTCTGCCCAGGACAGCAATCTTCTCTGCAGAGAAAGACAACTGACAGGTAACAAAAGTGCCGAAACTTTGGGGGAAGCACATGGGGTAAAAACACACAATTTTATTGATGTTGGCAATTTTCTGCTTCATTCCATACTATTTATAGAATGGGCTTCCCTGGTGGCTCAGTGTTACACAATCTGCCCGCAGTGTAGGAGACGTGGGCTCGATCCCTGGGTTGGGAAGATCCCCTGAAGGAGGGCATGGCAGCCCACTCCAGTATTCTTGCCTGGAGAATCTCATGAACCGTGGGTCTCATGCAGTCCTCTTCTTAGCTGTTTCACTAGCATTCTATCTTTCGTACAAATGCTTACTCCTCTAGATTTGCTAGATTAAAAAAATCCCTCTAGAAATCAGAGCATTATCACAGCTCTCCAAGGCTCCTCTCCCCCGTCTTAATCAATGTTGACATTCACCTCAACTTCATTTCTCCATCTGTTGCAGATGATATTAATGAGCTCTGGAAAGGGGGCATGCCCCTTCTTGTGGGCCTCAAGCTTGGCCACATGAGCAGGCTGACTTTGGTCAATGAAATGTGTGTGGAAATAGCTCCTGCCTGTCTGAACAGGAGTTTTAAGAACCCCCTGGTCCCTCTTCCCTCTGTCACAAGACCAGTCATGACTGACAGAGGCTGCTCCGCAGTCCAGGGTCCCGACACCAGCGCCCAAGCTCACCCAGAACAGTCATGATGAGAGTGAGAAATAGTCCTTTCATGTTGTGAGTCACTGAAATTGAAGAGTGGCTTGTCACCGAAGTGTCACCTAGCCCCGAATGACTGCTTGGAAGGTCCTAGCAGACATCTGTGAATCACATTTTCCACTGAAGCACCTCTCAATCCTGTGGTTCCCAGTCTTACTTGATTCACACTTTCTTCCTTCCTTTCCTTCTCTCCTTGTCTTGCCTTTCCTTTAAATGCAGGAATGGGTGTTGAATTTTATCAAATATTTTTTAGCATCTCTGCTAATCATATTTCCCAACATGCTCTCAATGTGCTGACTTGGATTACTAGATTTTAAAATACTGAACCATCCTTATATTCCTGAGACGATCTCATTGGGTACAGTGGGCTGCTGGGTTCTATGTGCTCATGTGCTCTGTGTGTGTGCTTTTTAATCTTTTTCCTTAGTGAGACTAGATGGTGGTTTATCTTGTGTTTTTAATATTCCCGAGGAAGAACCCATGCTGTTAGTTTTATTTTCCCCAATTAATTTATACTTTTCATTTCTGAACTGGAATTCCCTCTGGACTGACTATCCCAGGAAAGGCCATGAGCAGTGGATCATCAAAAGCATCACAGGTGGGCACCTGTGATCCAGGGAGTCTGAGAAACACGGCTGTGGAGTGTGCTATCGCAGTTGGGCTCATTCGCTATTTGCTACATAATCTGCTATTCACCTTTGACTCAAGAATCGGTGCATTTCTAGGACATAGTTTTTCTACCTTCGGTGCATTATAATCTTCAGAATTTGAACCTTTTAGATCTGAGTTTTACTTCATGTGTGAATATACAAAATTATATAATTTTTCCAGAGGCATTTTGAAAGGTGCATGCATATCCTGTGTGTCTGAAGCATCCTATTTGACATATGCATATATAAAAATTGATCTGCAGTATTAGCTTTGTCTGAGACCTTCTATGTACATGCCTTGTTACTTGCTTTGTCATGGGTGGAAGGTGGGAAAAAGAAGGACCTTTGTCATCATCCTGTAAATTTGTTTTCTTAATGAAGTTCTTTATGAAATCGGAGGCTATTTTAAAAAACTGTAATAGATTCCCATTGCACTTAGATTTTTTACTCTTCTGTGTAAATATTTCTAGTCCTGCTTGCTTGCTTTCTGAATTTATCTCTTCTATAAACAAGGTGAGTTTTAAAGCTTTATTTTGATAAGTCATATATCATATTGTTTAGAAAAACTATTAGGTCTCCCCCACCTCTAGAATGGGCTTCCCTGGTGGTTCAGCTGGTAACTGGAGGAGGGATAGGCTACCTACTGCAGTATTCTTGGGCTTCCCTGGTGGCTCAGATGGTAAAGAATTCGCCTGCAATGCAGGAGGCCTGGGTTTGATCCCTGGGCTGGGAAGATCCCCTGGAGAGAGGGCATGGCAACTCACTCCAGTATTCTGGCCTGGAGAATCCCCACGGACAGGGGAGCCTGGTGGGCTGCAGTCCATGGGGTCACAAAGCGTCAGACACACCTGAGCGACCGCAGCACAGCACACCCCTAGTGTGTGTGTGAAAAGGCATACAGACATCTTCCCTCCTCATCCCACCCCTGATGGGCTCATGTGGATTGCAGCACTCATCTCCTGACCCTCCAGCTCACCACCCTTCTTAAGGTTCTTGCTGTTTAGTTGCTAAGTCGTGTGTGACTCATTTTCGACTCCACGGACTGTAATCCGCCAGGCTCCTCTGTCTGTGGGATTTCCCAGGCAAGAATACTGGAGCAAGTTGCCATAGCCTTCTCCAGGGGGTCTTCCTGACCCTGGGATTGAACCTGGGGTCTCCTGCGCTGACAGGCGGATTCTTTACTGCTGAGCCACCAGGGACGCCCCGTTAGATTCTTACGCATCTTGTGCATCTATACATGGATGAGAATACAGATACATTCTCCAACTTGAGAGCTCCCCCACCCCTACTTTGGTAAAAATCTCAGTAATGAATGGGACACCTCTTTATATTGACCTGTATACCATTTATTGGATATAATATTCGTAACAATGACTTTTTTTTTCTATGAAAATAGCAAGTTGTGTTTCCTGTAGACCCCCCGATATGAGAAACGTGTGCAAAGGTAACAGACTGTAACATAAAAAGGTAAGTGAAGAACAAATATTAGCAAACCAAAGCATGATACATGGACGAAGCACTATGAAAATGAATGTACTGGTTTAGTGGCTGTAACTCTGTACTGTGCTGCATACCTGTAGCCAGGTTTTAGAGAGAGCTTCTGAAGCACACACGTTCAACCGGTGCACTTTCCTTCAAACCTCCCCACTTGACCTGACAGAGGGCACACAGAGCAGCGAACTCTGATGTTGCTCGCCCTCCATGGACTCTTAAGGGATTTTCTCTTTCTCGTTCAATGTGTTTTTTTTTTCCTCTATCACTGTCCTTCCCACTTAAGTACTTGCTTATAGGCCATAAACATAGGTATCAGTCCACTTCTTTGCAAAACTAAAATGATCACATGAGATTTTTTTCCTTTTGTCTGGACTTAAAATGTGCTAAATTGAGGGCTAAAAAAAATTATCTCCTGGAAGGAGTATCACCGGTAATGACTTCTGAAGCAGAGGTGGAAAAATCAGGGTTGGTTACAGAGTGCCGAACATTCCTTTGTGTATTAACTCTTCCGGCTATCACGATTGATTGTTGGCTATTATGACAGTTTTATACGCAGGGTTTCTCCTCCTGGTGTCTCATATGGATCAGGCTCTTACTGGCTGGGCTCTGCCACTGGTGTCCCCAAAGAAAAGAGGGGGTTTGCTTTATGAAATGCAGAGAGATGGTCCATTCCTGTGCAGGTCAGTGGATTTGGAAGCATCGCTGCACAGAAACGGTTCTCAGCCTTTTCTTTAGCTTCTTGTTACTCATATGACCATCAGAGTTTTCAAACAGGTTTAAAAGAAAGAGATGGAGAGTGAGTCGAGAGACTTTCGGTCATAACAGGCAAACTGAGTTCCTATGGCCAACTCTCCCTTTTAATTAGAGTAAGTCTTTAGGTGGGAGGTGCCTGGTGGGGGAGGATGCTTTTGGATTCCCTGCTGGGGTGGCGGGTGGGGGGAGTGGGGAGTGGGCAGGGTTGCTCCCAGCTGTGGCCCTGGAGAAGGCTGGGCTTTGGGTGGACTTGCGGGGCAGCCACCAAACTGCAGAGATGTGTCAGAGACTGGGTTAGGGCTGGGGAAGGAACTTGGGTCTGATGATAGGGAGAGGTGCTAGCCGAGGCCGCCTATGTCCAGATGTGTTCACAGCCCTCTCTCTTGAGTCCTGGGGAGATGAGGTGGCACACCTCAGGCTCCCGCCAGCCAGCCATCATGTGGGGCGGATCCACAGCCCGAGTCCCCCTTGGGGGCCAGCACTGGCCCTGGAGAGACCTCTGGGTGTGACATTTACCTGGGTGACTTGTGTTTGCTTGGGGTCCTAACAGTGAGGAAGCATCTCCAGGTTGAGTCTGCCCGCCCTGGGGCTTCCTGCTCCCCAGACACCCAGGGGAGCCCTTCAGGGCAAGAGTCTTAAATAAGTTTCACACCGAGAGCCAGGCAGGGGGTCAGGCTGTTGCCCAGGTATGGCGCCCTCCCGGTCGTTGGGGTTCTCAGTGGCTCAGAATGCTTGTAAATAGCAGTTGAGAGATGGCAGGAAGACGCTTGAGCATTCGAGTTGGCCCAGTACCAGGTTCTGTTTAGCACCACGGGAGATCACAGTCTCGTAGGAAGAGTCTGCCACAGAGCAGGGTCTGAGCTGTTTTTCTTACAGAGGAGATATGGATATGTTGTACTGATTTGCCAGGGAACAATGGCCTCTGGTTTCAGCCTGAGAATTCCTAATAAAGTTAAGAAGGCATAAAAAGGGTCCCCTTTGAGACTAGTTGGGAGTACTTATCCTCGTGTAGTTTAATTTGCTGCTCTTGTGGTCTCTGTGATGTCATCCCACATTGTAAGCTGGAGAGTTCACACGGGGAAGGGCAGTCTCTGGATGCACAGTTTGACAATGGAAAATATTACACGCTGTTTCTCTCGGTTGCTACACATCTGAGTCCATGTGTCAGGAAAAGTACACGGTTACACAAAATTTCAGGAAATCAGCTTTTCAGTAGAATGCCTGGAGGGTTAGCCATGTACTTCCCAGTCAAGTGGGGCCATGTGACCTACAACTCTAGTAAGACGGAAGGAGAGTGACTACCCTTAGGGGCCGACTCTGCGTCGAGGCGTGCGGACTCTCAGCCTAGGCCACCTAAACCCACATCAACTCTAGTATTCATGCCCATACAATCTTAAAAAAATATTAAAAATAGACGGTCATTGAAATATAAGTATTCATTTTCATTTCTATCATCTAGGAGGATATAAAAAGGGGGAGAAATACCTCTTCCCCTCCCCCAAGCAAACTGGCTCTTGGTTCCTAAGTTATATTAAAATGAAAGTTATTGCTGAATATGCTTCATTTGCTAAATACTGCATTTGGAAGTACTGTTCCTTGAATAACATTCCCTGTGTACTGTACGGGGGTGTCAGGTTTAAATATGTTCTTTTCCAGAAATGAACTGCATGGCTCTATAAAAGCACTTTGTATGTAGAGAGAAAAATGTGTCATCAGCTGTGGCCGAGTGGCTACTGATGATGACGTGTAGGATCACAGCGTTAACCTCTTTTAATACCAAACTATTCCTGGTTCTCTGAAATAGAAGCACAGGAATTCTAGTTAAGGACAGACGAAAAAAGTTCACACCCTCTACCCTGCACTAGCAGAAGGGGCTACAATGCCAGATCCAAGGATTTGGGTGTCTATAAAAATAATACCCACCTAATGCACCATAAAAATGCTGTAAACTTTCCCATAGAATATGTTTTTGGCCTTAATACAATTACCAGATATAATGATAGTTACAGTAATTCTGTAAATACTCATCAGCAGTAATATTTTCTAACATGGCTTTATAGTTTTAAGAAACTAATAATTGCATAATGAACAAATTGCATGCTATAAGAGTTGGAATGTATTAGAGTCATGTTCCCTTTGTGTGTGTGTGACATGGATTTATTGAGTTTATCCATGATCCTGAATGCTATGTTGCCTAGATACGGTGGGAACTCAGAGTTAAATGCACTCTTGTTTTCCTGAAGGCAAACCAAGATTCTTGGTACGTTTTGTCTTTCTGCTTCAAGGCATAGAAAAACCATGGAAATGACCCCAGATGAAGATTTATCATAAAACAGAGTGGATTATGGAACCGCTGTCAATTGCCTTCTAATGTGAAAACTAGCCGCATAGGACCCCACTAGAAGACAGGCATAATGGCATTTGACCTTGTCTGAGTAATTTTGTAATTTTCATGCCATTAGGTACAGGCATCTTCAAGATCTCCTTGTGAAAATGGCTCCCCAGTCTGACATCCGAAGAGACTGCTGCTCAAGACTGCATTTCATGAATATTGAGCGTGAATGTGAGGACTTTGACGCTCAACAGGTAAATTGTAAAAGCTCAAGAAACAGATCCAGACTTTATGCTAAAAACATCTCTGAAAGATTCCTGCAGCCAAGGTGGAAAAACAAGATGCCCCACAGAGAACTTACTAGTAACTTAGGGTTCTTTGTCCAACTTACTCTAACAAAGACAGCAGACCGCAACCTGTCCCAGTGAACACAGCTTTCCATTTGGCTGCAGTTTTTGCAAGCACATGGATTCTGCCTAATTTTTAATAAGCTGAACCTTGCAATAAAAGGAGATTTTTATCTCCAGAATTGATTCACTAGATCTGGTTACGGGTTCACATCTGAAAATAGTTATGCTCCCGTGGAAAGCCTCATCTGTCTGTCGGAACACAGTATCATTGTGTTACAGTCAAGAACACAAGGTGGTAATTTGTTCAGCTCCAAACAGCACAGGGAGATGGAGGTTTGCAGGGCTCGGGCAGTAGCTGTCTTGTAGAAACACCACCTTTCCCAATCTAAATAAGGCGCTGATGCCAGCACTCCACAAAGGGCAGCCAGGAAAAGAAGTTCTTGGTGTTTCTATAAAGCAGACTTCTCAGCCTGCTCTCCAAATGTGCTCATGGCTGGTGAGCTCAAGGTCAAGTGTCTGCCTGGCCTCGTGTTCCAAGTCTGTCTCCTACAGAGGCCACACCTTAAAATTCCTCTCCAGGATCCAGGCTCTCTCTGGAGCCCCCTGGCTAGAAGCCAGGTCCTTCCCTGTGATCCCTGGAGCTTCCAGGGATAACCCTGGTGGGCCAGCCCATCAGCTGTGACAGTGTCCAGAATATCCCTGGAGGCCCAGCCCAGCCTGGACCTGAAGCCAGGCTCTGGCCTCAAAACAGGCCTTCTACCTGGGGTCTCTCGTTTGGTGTCTGGTACCAGAACCACTGCCATGGGTAAGCTGGGCAACTGCCCTCTTCATGAAGCCTCCATCAGAAATAACATCCTGTCCAGAATCCCAAAGAGCACGATATTTCAAGTTCACTAAACTATTAAAAGCACAAGAAGCCTTCCTTGGAAAGGCTTCCTTCCATGGAAAACTCAGTGATGGGTTTTTCTTTTTTTTTAAAAAAGCCCACTACAGCGCACTGCACTGTAAAAGGCATTCTGCATAAATTAATAATTTACAAGTACCTGAGCAAGTAAGTATACAGAGCACCATAGCACAGCACAGCACCGACGGCAGTAGCTCAAAGTTCTTTCAAATCATGGTGTTTGAAAAATTAAAAAACTCTAAATGTTGGTACAAAAAAAAAAAAAAAAAAACTCCAGCTGGAGTTGAGAGATAGTGCAAACTTGTGTCTTCACTGTTGAACAAAGGTGTCGGCTTGCTTCTCACTTAGCGTAGGCGATGGGGGCGGGTCTGGGCACTGGATGGGGCTGTTTCGGAGCAGGTCTGCAGGAAGAGAGAGGAGAAAGCAAAACTGCGGTCAGAGGCCTGCCAGCGATTTCTGCCAACCCTCGATGCCCGGGTTGGAGATACCGTTTCCTGTGCTGTGATGGGCTTCCAGGGTCAGATCTCACCTCTGCCCCCCCACCCCAGCCCACCCCACCCCAGGTGCTGGAGACCAGTGGCTCTTGCCAGCAGCAGGGGTGGCAGGTTCAGAAAGGACCTTGCTGAGGGCTGCAGCATCTTCAGCCGTTTATGACCCTTTTCAAAGCTGCCCCTCCTGTCCATCCACAAGGTGATTCGAGAAGAATGCCATGAAGCAGAACAGCGCAAGCCACAAAGGTGAATCTCACATGCAACTTTAAATTTTCTAGCACTTGTATGAAAAAAAAAAGACTAAATAATTTTCATTTAGCCCATATTTCATTTAGCCCACCATGTCCAGAGAAGCAGTATTTCAGTAAGTCAACACAGAAAATGACTGAGATAGCGGACATGTTGGGGGTACTGACTGCATAACCCAGGGTCTATCTGCACTGCCCGTGTATCCTGTCTTCCACCAGCCGCAGGGTGCCCAGCAGCGGCTGCAGAGGATGGGAGTGAAGCTGGGCACATGGGATCCCTCAGAGATGAACAGACAGAGTGTTACCCTTCTAGGTGGAGACAGAACCAGCTCGCATTGGTGTCATCAACTGGCAGCGGTAAGACAAGCAGCTGCCTGAGATCATTTAAGAGAAGGCCTTCCCCAGAAGATCTAAATACATATTTCTCCAAAGAAGTCCCTCAGTCACGTCCGACTCTTTGCGACCCCATGGACTGTAGCCCACCAGGCTCTTCCGTCCATGGGATTTTCCAGGCAAGAGTACTGGAGTGGGTTGCCATTTCCTTCTCCAGGGGATCTTCCCGACCCAGGGATTGAACCTGTGTCTCCTGCATTGCAGGCAGATGCTTTACTTTCTGAGCCACCAGGGAAGCTCACAGAAGACACACAGATGGCCAAAATGCCCATGAAAGATGCTCGACGTCACTAATTATCAGAGAAATGCAAATCAAAAGGACCATGAGGTACCCCACCCCACACCTGTCAGAATGGCTGTCATCAAAAAGTCTAAACCATCTAGAAGGGGGGGAGGTGGGGTGGAGTGGGAAGTGAGAGAGAGGTTTAAGAGGAATGGGACAGATGTATACCCATCAGGGCTGACTCATGCTGAGGTATGGCAGAAACGAACACAGCATTGTAGAGCAATTATCTCCAATTAAAAATCAATAAGTCTGTAAACAATAAATGCTGGAGAAGGTGTGGAGAAAAGGGAACGCTCCTACACTGTGAGTGGGAATGTAAACTAGGGCAGCCCCTGTAGAACCCAGTATGACAGTCCCTCAGAAAACTGAAGGTAGGATTACCATGTGACCCAGAAATCCCACATCTGGAGACAACAGTAGTTCAGAAAGATACACGCACCCCAGTGTTCACTGCAGCGCTATTTACAATAGCCAAGAAGCAACCTAAATGTCCATCGACATAGGAACGGATAGAGATGTGGTACATATATACAGTGGAATAGTGCTCAAACATAAAGTAAGACAGAAAAATATCACTCATGTGGAATCTAATTTAAAAAATGATATAAATGAACTTATTTACAAAACAGAAGCAGACTCAGATTTTGATAAACGAACTTAGGTTTTACTCAAGGGATGTGTGTGTGGGGGGGGGATAAATTAGGACCTTGGTATTAACATAACACTATATATAAAACAGGCAACCTACTGTAGCAAGGACCTACTGTATATAGCACAGGGAGCTTGCCTGAATATTCTGTAATAGCCTATACGGGACAAGAATCCAAAAAAGAATGAATATATACACGTATAACTGAATCACCATGCTGTGTACCCGAAACTAACACCACAGTGTACACCAAGTATACTCTAATAAGAGAGACCTGTATGCAGGTCAGGAAGCAGCAGTTAGAACCGGGCATGGAACAACAGACTGGCTCCAAATAGGAAAAGGAGTACATCAAGGCTGTATATTGTCACCCTGCTTATTTAACTTATATGCAGAGTACATCATGAGAAACGCTGGGCTGGAAGAAGCACAAGCTGGAATTAAGATTGCCGGGAGAAATATCAATCACCTCAGATATGCAGATGACACCACCCTTACGGCAGAACGTGAAGAGGAACTAAAAAGCCTCTTGATGAAAGTGAAAGAGGAGAGTGAGAGAGTTGGCTTAAAGCTCAACATTCAGAAAACGAAGATCATGGCATCCGGTCCCATCACTTCATGGCAAATAGATGGGGAAACAGTGTCAGACTTTATTTTTCTGGGCTCCAAAATCACTGCAGACAGTGACTGCAGCCATAAAATTAAAAGACGCTTACTCCTTGGAAGGAAAGTTATGACCAACCTAGACAGCATATTAAAAAGCAGAGACATTACTTTGTCAACAAAGGTCCATCTAGTCAAGGCTATGGTTTTTCCAGTAGTCATGTATGGATGTGAGAGTTGGACTATAAAGAAGGCTGAGCGCTGAAGAATTGATGTTTTTGAACTATGGTGTTGGAGAAGACTCTTGAGAGTCTCTTGGACTGCAAGGAGATCTAACCAGTCCATCCTAAAGGAGATCAGTCCTGGGTGTTCATTGGAAGCTGAAACTCCAATATTTTGGCCACCTGATGTGAAGAACTGACTCACTTGAAAAGACCCTGATGCTGGGAAAGATTGAGGGCGGGAGGAGAAGGGGACGACAGAGGATGGTTGGATGGCATCACTGACTCAATGGACATGAGTTTGGGTAAACTCTGGGAGTTGGTGATGGACAGGGAGGTCTGGCATGCTGCAGTTCATGGGGTCGCAAGGAGTCTGATACGACTGAGCAACTGAACCGAACTGATACTCTAATAAAATTTTTTAAAAAATCACTGCCTCAGGAGAAGAGCAAAAAAAAAAAACCCTGTCTATGTGGTATGTATAATTTATATATAATGGAATATTTCTCAGCTATAAAAAAAGAATGAAATATTCTTTGCAGCCACATGGATGGACCCAGAGACTATCATTAAGCCAAGGAAGTCAGAGAAAGGTGAATATCATATGATATCTATCCGTTCTGTGTGGCATCTGAGATATGACATGAATGAGCTTATCTACAGAACAGAGGCAGCGACATAGACAACAGACTTGTGGTTTCCAAAGGGGAGGGAGGAGGGGAAGGGACAGAGTGGGAGTTTGGGATCAGCAATGCCAACTACCAAGTGTAGACTGGATAAACGGCGAGGTCCTCCCGTACAGCACAGGGAACTGTATCCACTATCCTGTGATAAACGCTAATGGAAAAAAGTAAGAAAATGTACAGGGATAACTGAATCACTTTGCGGTACGGTAGAAAAGAACACAGCACTGAGAACCAACCAACTTCAGTAAGATGAAAGAGGGCCTTCCCCACCTTCCTGCCCATGTTTTTTTTTTCCTTTGAAAACTAGAAAAATAACTTCAAGATCAGTGTACAAACCACAGTGAAATAATTAGGGTGCTCTGCAGTGTTTCTGTATTTGTAGAGCTGGGAATCAAACCACTGTCCCGACCCTCAGACCACCTTTATCTCTGAGATTTATTACACAGATCTTTCATAGGCCAAACATATTTCCCCGAGAGCTGGAATGAACTCACGAACACATGCCTTCCCCTTGGAGAGGCTGAATTATTGAACCCAGAGCCCGGCCAGCACCCCTACCTTGCTCACAAAGCGAGCTCTTTGCCAAGGGGGCGCATGTGTTTTGGCTGAGGGTTTAACCCATCTGTGAGCTGGTAAATGTTTAACTACCCGCCATGGCGGGGGAAGTCAGAGGCCCCAGATCTGTGGTGCTTGTCGATTTCCATGGTATAAATAACTCACACTCCCAACAGGACGTGGCTGAGCACGGAAAAGCTGTGTCGTGGCCAGGGCGTGGTGTTCCCATCACACAGAAACGACCAATGTAGGTGACCTCAAGAGAGTGGGTGGCAGTGAAATGTAGTTTTAAAAAAAATGGAAGTTTGGGGCCCTGAGCATTTATTACTTTTGTTTTTAATATAACTGGCATCATTTCCAGTTTACGTAATTTAAAAGAAGGCCCAGGCTTAACACCTAGCTGGCTAAATTCCTGGAAATTTAATAGTTCTTGCAAACCAACAGGAGCTGGCTCCAGCACACTGCTGGTTAAACCTCCCTGCCCAAGTCAGGATCGGGCCTAGTCCCCTGGGGGAGGGCAGAGTGGATGACCCCCAGCGGCCTCTCAGTCCGCGAAGGTGATTCCTTTAGCCGGTTGAGTGGGAAGCTCCCGCTTCCCTTGCCCAGCAGTTTCTTCAGCCTAACTTCTTCCACTCCCCTCCTTTCATCCCAGGCCCTCCAACCTCACCTCGTTTCTTGGGATCCCAGGGACCAAGGAGAAGCCGTCACGGTCCCAGTCATATTTTTGGAGACAGGTGTCCCGCTGTTCTAATATCGCAACCGCTTGGCGGCTGGCTGTGGCCTGGCCCAGAGCATCAGCCACTGCTCTGAAGGATCTGTCCTACTCGATCTTGAGCTGATCTCACGGGTAGGCAGGGATCACTGCTAAGAGCGGCCAATTCTATAGCTCCCAGCTGCTTCCTTTCAAGATCTGCCTTGCGTCTGTCTTACACTGCTCCCAGGGGTGGGGAGTGCGGGGCACACAGCCGGCACCACACTCCCGTGTCCTCCAGTGGCTTGAGAAGCGTGGCCCGTGCAGCTGGCCCACATGGTTTCGGGGAGAAAGAGAGGGAAGCGGGTGCGTCACCAACCTGATGGGCGCCAGGCGGAGCGCGGACTCCTGCCGTCCCGGGGACCTGGCTGAGGCGCTGGCCAGGCGAGCTGTCTTGCTCAAAGGGTCTGCAGGCAGTGGCTTCTGAGGGGGGCTTGGCTTACGAGTTCCCTGCAATAAACCAGAAGGTGAGGCATGATCACCATCTCCGTGTACTCAGACAAGACACTGACTTCAGAAGCCGTCAGAGTCCCCTGGAGAGTGGGCTAGGGAGAGGAGGGCGGTTACACTGCTACACAGCATAACTTTCACTTCCTTTAAACTTTCTGACTACAGTCCCCTCACTGTACAGGTGTGGTGGTGTGTGTATGTGCACGCGTGTGTGTGTGCGTGCATGTGTGAGCATGCTGTGTTAAAGATTTAACCACAGCATCATGGCTCAGCCAGTAAAGAATCTGCCTGCAATGCAGGAGACCCGGGTTCGATTCCTGGGTTGGGAAGATCCCTTGGAGAAGGAAATGGCAACCCACTCCAGTGTTCTTGCCTGAAAAATCCCATGGACAGAGGAGCCTGGTAGGCTAGCCTACAGTCCATGGTGTCACAAGAGTCGGACATGACTTAGCTACTAAACCACCAAACCACCATCATTTAGTGACAGACACTCCAAGACGAGTCTTCAGATGCCACATTGCTGACTGGCCTTGGATGTAGAGTTGCTGGCGTCTCTGGCCCACTGGTACCCAGAGGATGTCAGCCTTCCCCTGTGCTTTCCAGGCTTCTTTTCACTTTAGAAAGGCCCGACACGAGAAGCTGGTGAAAATCTTTTCAAGGAACACACTCGTTTCTTCAGTATTTGCCAGAACCCTCTAACAGAACCGGTTCAGCTGCGGGTGAACCAGACAGGGACGGGGCCACCCTCTCCCACCAACACGGGGTCAGTCACGCTGCTCCCCATAAAATGCACTACCGTTCTTCTACTGAAATACTTGCTAAAGATTCATTCAGAGTCACCAACATGCCTGGAAAATGACACCCAGGAGGAAAATCCACGTCCACCAGAGGCCAGTGAGGGAGCCGGCAGTAGAGGGTGGGCGGAGCATGAACTTAGAGTTTCTGCTCTGGGTTTTATGCAAAGACCAACACTCTGGGACTTGTGCAAGTCTCTGGACTTCTCTGAACCTCAGTTTCTCTGGGTGTAAAGTGGGAGAAAAC
This sequence comes from Oryx dammah, assembly GCF_014754425.2. NCBI lineage: Eukaryota > Metazoa > Chordata > Mammalia > Artiodactyla > Bovidae > Oryx > Oryx dammah. Next base: position 44,107,025 of record NW_024070198.1, read on the forward strand.
AAAGACCCATCTCATAGCATTGTTATGAGGAGCACATCATGCATGGGAAACTCCCAGAACATGGATAACAATGATTAAAAGGCACCTGTGCTCCTGGGCTTCCTTCCTTGATTACTGTGATGGGAGAGTTCACTGGCGCCATGGTGGGAAGTCGGGGAGAATTGATAGCACTGTTTTGAGCCCAGGGTGAACCTAGGCATCAAGACACCACCTGGTCTGGGCCTTGGGGCCTAGAAACACTTGTGCGTGCACAGGAAGTGTGCAGGAAAGGGTGCCAGGAACTCAAGGAAGACAGGACATCCTAATAAACAGATGGCGTCACCCCCTGTGATAGCACTCAGTACTCCATACATCCAGGACCACCCAAGATGATTTAAGAACATTTGAGTTGACTTTCTCATGGTACTCAGCCCACTGATTACATCTCCATGGCAGTCAGAGCTGAAAGAATGTGACAATATAGTCCCTGCCCACCCCCTGCCCCATTTAATGTTATCCCCTTGTGGCTCAGCTGGTAAAGAATCTGCCTGCAAGGCAGGAGACCTGGGTTCAATCCCTGGGTTGGGAAGATCCCCTGGAGAAGGGCATGGTAACCCACTCCAGTATCCTGGCCTGGAGAATTCCATGGACTGTATAGTCCATGGGGTCGCAAAGAGCCGGACATGACTGAGTGGGTTTCACTTTCACTTTGTAAAGCAAAGGAAGCTATAATACCACAGAAGTTTGTCAACCACAGCTGCATGGAAAATATGCCAAGTTGAGACAACAGACCAAATGGGAGAGGAGGGAGTCGCTGAATAGGGACAGACTGACAAGGGACGTTTCCACGTGAGCTCAGTTAAGGAAACACTAACAGCCCGCAGAATGTGAGAGAGAACACACTCTTCACCTGGGAAACAGACCCACAAAGAGCACAAGCGCTGAGGTCAGGCTGTCTGCGTATCTGACCAGGCTCCGCGCCGATGCACTCTGAGAGGACACTCGAGTTACGCCACTTCTCCACCTTGTAGAGAGAAGGTGATGCAAGGGTTAAGTGAGAGATGATCTGTTAACCTCTCAGCACAGAGGCTGGCACACAGCGACCAATAGGCTACCATTACTGAAGGAGTGAACGGATCCACTTAGAAGCGCCCTGATCGTGCTGGGATTGCCACACACACACACCTCTATAGGAAATAAATAACAGATAAACTACTGTAGAGCACAGGGGACCCAGCGCTCTGTGGCGATCTAAATGGAAAGGAAATTGAAAAAAGACTGGATATACGTATATGTACAGCTGATTCCCTTTGCTGTACAGCAGAAACTGACAGAGCATTGCAAAGCAACTATACTCCAATAAAAAAAAATTAATAAAAGCGTCATAAGCCTCCCAACAGACTCACTCTGGGTGATAAACCATGGCACTAAATCAACTTCCGTTTCCTGTAAGATGGCAGAAAACTATGAGCGAGATATTAGTGGGCACCGTAAAAATGGAATGCATGCACCCATAAACTTGAAAGACTTTGAAGATTAAATAATTCATGACCAAATGATGACTAGTTTTGCCACTAAGTATGAATAAGTATCTAGTCTTGCTAGTAAAGATAACCTCAGGTTTTTACTGCAAGGCTGGAGAGACTGTGAGATGTATGTTACAACGTATCACAATATATTTGGATTTATCACCGAAGCCTAGGAGGTAATTAGGTGGGCCATTCATTCTGGTTTGCCTGGGACATGCCCAATTTATGGTGCTGTTGAATTTATTAATCACAGTCTCTCTAATGTGTCCTGGTTTCAGTTCAGTTCAGTCGCTCAGTTCAGTTCAGTTCATGTCCGACTCTTTGCGACCCCATGAATCGCAGTACACCAGGTCTCCCTGTCCATCACCAACTCCTGGAGTTCACTCAAACTCATGTCCATCAAGTCGGTGATGCCATCCAGCCATCTCATCTGTTGTCCCCTTCTCCTCCTGCCCCCAATCCCTCCCAGCATCACGGTCTTTTCCAATGAGTCACCTCTTTGCATGAGGTGGCCAAAGTATTGGAGTTTCAGCCTTAGCATCAGTCCTTCCAAAGAACCCTCAGGACTTGTCTCTTTTAGGATGGACTGGTTGGATCTCCTTGCAGTCCAAGGGACTCTCAAGAGTCTTCTCTAACACCACAGTTTAAAAGCATCAATTCTTCGGCGCTCAGCTTTCTTCACAGTCCAACTCTCACATCCATACCTGACCACTGGAAAAACCATAGCCTTGACCAGATGGACCTTTGTTGGCAAAGTAATGTCTATGCTTTCTAATATGCTATCTAGGTTGGTCATAACTTTCCAAGGAGTAAGCGTCTTTTAATTTCATGGCTGCAATCACCACTGCAGTGATTTTGGAGCCCCCCAAAATAAAGTCTGACACTGTTTCCATTGTTTCCTGGTTTAGAGGACAAATTATACAGTCACCGTTGTGATAAAAACCCAAAGAGTTGAGATGTTGATTGAAAGTTCTGATTCAAACCTGGGCTCAGCAAAAATACCAATCTGCTTCCCTCCTGCCACACCTAGGACAGGTTTCTATGGAAACATGAAACAGGCAGCCACCTAGGTAAGATGCCAGATTCCTACCAGGCCCAACTGGGACAAACTGGCTTCATGGAACAGTAGTTAGTCAAAGATGAGAGGTCCTCCCTTCTCACGGATCAGACCTGGAACCCAAAATCATCTGGGCAGAAGCCCCTGCAGCACATGCTCTGACCTTGGAGAGAGGGGCGGAGCTTCCGCACTCCCTTTGAGGCATCATTTTTCAAGCTGCCTTTGCAAAACCTGGACCTGGGCTTTCCCGAAGAAGTCCAATCCAACCTGGCCACAAAGGGCCATCAGGACAGAGCAGAGGAGTGACTCCAGGCCTCAGTGAACATAAACTCCACACTCAATAAACATTTCTTTGGATTGACTTTCATTTTTAAAAAGGAAACAAGTTCAGACGTTCCTTTCTCTTCAACTCCTAGGTACCGGGGAAAAATCATGATCTGTTATTAAATAGAGTAGTCTCGGGCTTCCGTGGTGGCTCAGTGGTAAAGAATCCACCTGGCAATGTGGGAGACTTGGGTTCGATCCCTGGTCTGGGAAGATCCTGTGTGCCACAGAGCAGCTGGGTCTGTGCACCAAAAACTACTGAGTCTGTGCTCTAGAGTCCGGGAGCTGCAACTAGTGAGCCCTAGCGCACAACTGCTGAAGCCCATTCACCCTAGAGCCCATGCTTCACAACGGGAGAGGTCACGACGATGAGAAGCCCATGCCCCACAGCTAGAGAGGAGCCCCCTCACTTGCTGCAACTAGAGCAAAGCCCACACGGCAGCAAAGGCCCAGTGCAACCCAAAATAAACAAATAAAATTACAAAAAAAATAGTGTTCTCATCTCTCCATTTTCTGCTCATGTTTTAGCAATAGTCACATATTTCAAATAATTTTTAGAGGGATGAGAATAAATTTTTAGATCCAAATATAGCCCTTTGCCTTGACCGCCATAGAGAATTCTCAGCTGTTATCTCCGTCTGCATGATCAGCAAGAGGAAGTGCATCCTGCTTCTCCAGAGGGAATCCCCCCAGGAAGACTGGACGTTATCACAGGAAAATGCCAGAGATGCCACAGAGGTCCCAGTGAGCTTGTGTGGGGCTGAGCTGGGGGTAGGGCAGCACGAATCCTGCTCACCATCTGGCCCATCCCTGGCCCTGCAGGAATGGATACTTCCTGATAACAACAGGGATAACTGGTTCCCGGGAAAATGCCTTGACTTCTTTTTACTCTTTATGCAGAAGAGGCGGGCATCCTTGTAAGAACACGTTTGCACCTAGCTGGAAGAGGTCCTTCTTTCCATCTAAAACCACCTGAAGACAGTAAAGAAAATGCACTTTCTTTTTTCCACTTCTGGGAAAGCTGAATATTTGAGAAAAGGACGCAAAGTGTGCCGCAGGCTGGGCTGAGAAGAGCCCATGAAAGGGAGAACCTGGAAGAGCACCCACCCTGCCTGCCAAGGATGAGACATGGGAGTGGGCAGTTGACATGTGGGTCAGGGCTGAAGGCACAGCAGACAAGGTCAGCCATCTGTGCATGCACAGAGCAGGGGAGGGTCCTGGCAGGGTCTCTGCTGGAGCAGAGGAGGCCAAACCACCACCACCCCTCAAAGCCTGCAGTCCCCGTGGTGCCCTAGGAGGTGGGCAATGTAAGAGCTGGTCCTGAGCTCTAACCTGGCCCTTCCCCCAACTGACCTGCAACTGGTTCTTCCTCCCAGGAAGCCCTCCCTTCCTTTAAAGAGGAATTCAGACACACTAATCAAAACTACTGAAAGAAGGAAGGAAGGAACCACGGTAAACAAAGGGCCAACTAAGAACCCGCTGGCAAAAATGTGTATGTATGTAAAGAAACAAAAAAAGGAGCTCGCAAAAATAAGAGAAACAGGGAAGGGAAAACTAAAGCAACAACGCAAACCAAGGACCTGGATGCACTAAATACAGTCAAGGCTTCCAGGGTCCAGCCAAGGCCAAGGAGGAAAAGTTCAAGGGTAAAGGACACAGAACAGCGGCAAAGGGATCTGAGCAAATAGTACAGAGAGAAAAGATACTCACCATTAATGCGCAAAAACTTTTCAGAAAGAGTCAAGTCCTGGAAAGTGTACACTGTTTCCCTGGGGAAGTGCATGAAACTCATCACAATGACAGACTTTATTCGGCTGGGCTCCAAAATCACTGCAGATGGTGACTTCAGCCACAAAATTAAAAGAAAAGTTCCTTGGAAGAAAAGCTATGATGGACCTAGACAGCATATTAAAAAGTAGAGACATTACTTTGCCAACAAAGGTCCATATAGTCAAAGCTATGGTTTTTCCAGTAGTCATGTATGTGAGAATTGGACCATCAAGAAGTCTGAGTGCTGAAGAATTGATGCTTTTGAACTGTAGTGTTGGAGAAGACCCTTGAGAGACCCTTGGACAGCAAGGAGATCAAACCAGTCCATCCTAAAGGAGATCAACCCTGAATATTCATTGGAAGGACTGGTGCTGAAGCTGAAGCTCCAATACTGTGACCACTTGATGCGAAGAGCTGACTCATTGGAAAAGACTGATGCTGGGAAAGCTTGAGGGCAGGAGGAGAAGAGGGCGACAGAGGGTGAGATGGTTGGATGGCATCACTGACTCAGTGGACATGAGTTTGAACAAACTCCAGGAGATAGTAAAGGACAAGGAAGCCTGGTGTGCTGCAGTCCATAGGGTAACAAAGAGTCAGGCATGACTGAGCAACTGAACAATAACAACAACAACATCAGAAATAAGATACAACTCTTTAAAGCTACTGGACTTTCAAAGATACAGAATCATGTCCCTTACAAGGAAAAAAAGATAAGCCAGCTTCTGATTTCTTCAGAGCAGATAGAGGAAGCATGCATAGAAGAATTTCAAGGATGGAAAGTGTGATCCATTAATTTTATGCCTAAAACATCATTGAAGAAGTAAAGCAACACCCAGATGTCTTTGAACATGCAAAAATTCAGAGAAAATGTGTCCCAAGTTCTTCTAGAAGAAATTCTGAAAGTCCAACAGAACGGACTTCAGCCAGACAGGAAAAGGATGGCTCAGTGGCAAAAAGATTGAGTGCTAAATCACTTCAGTGTAGACCTCAGGTTAACAAAATTGTGGGAATTATGGCTACAGAACAGAAAGTAGACGTTACAAGCTGTAACAGACAGTTCTGTAAGATAGACATTACAGAGCTAACCGAAGTTATCAGGTGGGTCATCCATTTCTAGATGCACGATGGGCTGGGTTATTTTGACCTATCTTCTCTCTCAAATTGTTGGATAGAATATATTTAATTTTTTTTTTAAAGTATCAAGAGCTACAAGATAGTAAGATGTTATCAGGCCAGCATCTAAGTGAAAGGAGAAGCCCAAAGGGCTAAGCAGTACACTGGAGCTATAGGTATTTGCCCAATTAGGGAAACCTGGGGTTTGGTTCTGATCCCCTTTTAAGGTGAGGGATGCAGGGGTTAAAGGTCGGCACCCGTCCCAGTTCTCTTTCTGATCTCTCCTTGATTAAGCTGGGCTCTGCAGAAGACTATACCTCAGGGTAAGAATCTTCCAGAAATCAACACTTATCACTGTCCATCCCTAGCAGACTGCAGGGACAGTTCCCTTATCCCTAGATAGACTGCAGAGAGAGTTCCCTTGGTGCTCGGCAGACCGACCTGTAACCACAAACTGCCCTTTTGGACCAGAAGCTGACGTCACATCGCGCATCACCTCGGTGGCTCAGTAAGCCCTGAGTCATTTCACTGGGCCTCAAGCTGGTGCTGCCCTAGCCGCCTGACAGATGCAAATACACCCTCTCTGTGGGGAACAGCCTTCGTCCTAGACCTGCAAGAGCTCCCAGAGAACTTTCCAGTGAAGTAAGCTCACGGGAAATGACCAGGAAGCAGGGAATCATGAGAAAGAGAGAGAGAGAGGGAAGGATAAAACCTCAGCAGTAACACACCCAAAGATTTTGGATTTTGGAATTACTGGAGCAAACATTCTTATTATGAAAAATAAAAGACAAGCCTCATAGCTGAGTAAGAAAGAACCAAAGAGAACACCCAGAAACAAAAACACAGATAAGTACCTATTTTGCTACGCTTAGTTTGATACCATTTCTATAAACTGAAAAACAAATACTAATCGTATATATTATTCATGGATACCTACTTACGTAAAAATATATGAAAAGTACTGGCGGAGGGCATGGCAACCCAATCCAGTTATTCTTGTCTGGTGAATCCCATGGACAAAAGGGCCTGGTGGGCTGCAGTCCATGGAGTCCCAAAGAGTCAGACAAGACTGAAGTGACTTAGCATGCACATACACATAGAAAATCAACACCAAACTTAGGCCAGAGCTTGTATCTGGAGTGGGCTGAAGCAGTCTATACTATTTAATTTTTCCTTTTCTAATACAGAAGTATATGCATATATCTGAAAGTTAAATAGTTGTATACCTAGAGAAACAGGTAACAATGGTTCTTTCTATGTAGTATAAATATGGGTGAATTTTGGATCATTTTTACATTTATGTATTTGCTTGACCCTCACTTTTATGAAAGACCTACATTAGTACCTGTTTTCACTAACCAACAGAAATCTGAAGAGGATCTTTGCTTTCACACACAAAAAGGCAAAAAGTCAGCTTTCAGCATTGTGGGGGCAACAGCCGTTGCGCAAAGGTAGGGGCACCACCAAGCTCCTGCCCAGGAACGACGCTCAGCATGCCCGCCGGAGCTCTGAACCCTGTCGGTGAGCATCTGTGCTTTATCTGATTTGTATCCCTTAACAAGATGTGTCCTAAGGTAATCGTGTCTTTACTTTATGCCATTTTGGCTTATGAAAGTTTTCATAGAAACACTCTGCTTTTAGACAGTAGGGAAATCTATTTAAAATACTAGCAACAGCAGAATAAATTTCAATATTTGGGCCAAAGGAGAAAACAAAAGAGAAAACATAGACTCTTTTAAAATTATAAACATGGTAAACACAAAAATGAGAACAGGCACAGATAAAGCAGTGTTTGGGAAACTTCTAGATTTACATGCTGTGTAATCAAATATGAATATAAGTGAAATAATGATCTAAGAAGTTACAGAAAAATTAAGCTAAGTACAAAAGAAAAATGGAAGTGATAAAGATAAGAGCAGAATAAAAAGTAAAATAAAAGTTACTATCATTTAGCAAAGACATTACAGACATCCTAATAAAGTTATATGTTTTCATTTAATTATCACTAAGTCCAATGAGAGAGATATTATCTCAAATTTGTAGAGGGGAGATGAAAGTAATGTTTCCGTGGTCTAATGGCAGTAAAAGGAAAATTATATATATAAAATCTAGGGCTGGTTCTCTGGGGGTGGTGGAGTGGAGGTGAATGTGAGAGTTGGACCATAAAGAAGGTTGAGCGCCAAAGAATTGGTGCTTTCAACTTGTTGCGCTGGAGAAGACTCTTGAGACTCCCCCGGACAGCAGGGAGATCAAAGCAGTTAATCCTAAAGGACATCAACCCTGAACGTTCCTTGGAAGAACTGATGCTGAAGCTCTAATACTTTGGCTACCTGATGTGAAGAACTGACTCATTGGAAAAGAACCTGATGCTGGGTAATACTGAAGGCAGGAGAAGAAGGGGGTGGCAGAGGATGAGATGGTTGGATGGCATCACCAACTCAATGGACATGGGTTTGAGCAAACTCTGGGAGATGGTGAAGGACAGGAAAGCCTGGTTTGCTGCAGTCCATGGGGTCGCAAAGAGTCGGACAAGATTTAGAGACTGAACAACAACGAAGAGTGGAGGAAGAACCAGATAAGTCTAGTATAGAAAAGATAAGCCAATAAAGGACAGATAAATACACAAACACAATGAACAGTGCTAAGGATTAGTCAGGAGGTTATCTAGAAAAATAAAGTTGGATTCCTACTTCATTTTATCCACTAGCAGATGGATCAAATACTTAAATGTGAAGAAAAGATCATGAAGCTACTTGAAATAGAAAAACACGTTTGTAATCTTTGGGTAGATAAACCTTTTTAACAACAAAAAGTGGCGAAAAAGGTGACAAAGCAGTTTACGAAAAAGGGAAAAAACAAATGGATTTTAAACCTGTGAAAGGATCCCCCATCTCATGTATAGGAAGAAAGATGTGTAGTTTTTTCTTCAACCTATCATATTGGCAAAGATAAGAAACATCTCTGCACACACCGCATTGGTGAAGACTTGGGGAACAGAAATAGGGATGCGTCATTTGGAGGCATTTCTGCCTCATCGATCAAGTT